>NW_026652281.1:131270770-131573620 GCF_009828535.3 Hylobates moloch | reverse complement strand
AAAAAAAAAAAAAAAAAAAAAAAAAAAAAAAATTGCTTGACTTTAAGCTTTACAGATGTGTAGCTTTTCATTTTTTAAATTTAATTTTTAATTTTTTTTTTTTGAGACAGAGCTTCACTCTTTTTGCCCAGGCTGGAGTGCAATGGCACAATCTCAGCTCACTGCAACCTCTGCCTCCCGGGTTCAAACGATTCTCCTGCCTCAGCCTCCCGAGTAGCTGAGATTACAGGCGCTTGCTACCACTCCCAGCTAATTTTGTATTTTTAGTAGAGAGGGGGTTTCGCCATTTGGCCAGGCTGGTCTCCAACTCCTGGCCTCAGGAGATTTGCCTGCCTTGGCCTCCCAAAGTGAGCCACCGTGCCTGGCACAAATGTACAGCTTTTGAAAAAGGTGCTAATTCTAGGTCTGGGGCAGGAAATGTACAAGATGAGCCTGGAACTTCTTATAATTAATAAAGAGCAAGAAGTTCCCAGAGACTCCTGGGGCCACGCTAAACTGAAAAGGCCACCACTGGCTAAAGACAGGAGGGTAAAATGGAGTGTTAACAAGAATAAATAAGTGCAATAAATCTACAGTTCATAAAGAAACAAAAATAGATACATATACACCTCCCTCATTGGTCACCATTGGAGGATGCTAGGTTTGGCTGATTGTAAAAAGGGACCCCATTTTTCACTCTTCCCTGAATCTGTAGGGAATTTGGCACCTCCTCCCATCAGGAAGTGAAATCCATTTCCCCACCTTTTGACTCTGGGCTTGGCCTTGTAACTTGCATTAGCCAGTGGATGCTGGTGAACATGACCCAATGAAAGGTTGAAATGAGCTTGCAGCATTGGGCTGGTTCTTGAGCTCCTGCCCTCATCAAGAGAACATACTCCAGGGAAGCCTGCTGGCCCCAGAATAGTAAGACACATGAAGCCAACCTGACCCCAATGGCAACCTGGAGCCACGCCCCACCTACTTCAGCCAAACCCAGCTGCCCCACAGAAATCTAAGAGAGAACCAAATTCTTGTCATTGAATGCCACTTAGTTCGTTGCTCAGCATCATTATGGCAATAGTTGACTGATACAGGTTATGATAATGGTATTATAGTTTGCTTTAAAAAGAGCTCCTACATTTTAGAAATATACATGAAAATACTTACAAAATGAAAAAAATTAATACATTTTAAAAGAAAAATTGTTCCCCATTGTCAGACCACACGTCAAGCCCTGTATCGTGCCTTGAGTTTACTAAAGTCTCTGTGTCCCTGAGGCACTTGGCACCTCTCCCACAGTGATTCTGATCCTAGGGGTCTGGAATCCTAGAGTGTCAAAGTTGGGAGGGACACTGTAGACTATGGTGTCCCATGTCTCCGTCTGGGGAGTCTGTGGACCATAGAGGTAAAAGGCTTCAACAAGGCCACCCTGAGCTGGGACTCCTGCCCAGAACTGCAGACACCTCTGCTTTCCAGCCCTCCACCCTGCTGAGAACAGGAGACCTCACTGGCTCTGGTCATTGCCTCTCCTTCTCAAGCCCCACCCTGCCGTAGACTAGAAAAATCCAGAATTTTCAATGAGCCCCCAGAAATATCTTCCAGTCTTCACCCTCTGGCTTTACAAAAGTCCCATCAAAAAGCCAATCATTGGCCAGGCACGGGAACTCACGCCTGTAATCCCAGCCCTTTAGGAGGCTGAGGCAGGTGGATCTCCTGAGGTCAGGAGTTCGAGACCAGCCTGACCAACGTGGTGAAACCCTGTCTCTACTAAAAATACAAAAAATCAGCCAGGCGTGGTGGCACATGCCTGTAATCCCAGCTACTCAGGAGGCTGAGGCAGGAGAATCACTTGAACCCAGGAGGCAGAGATTGCAGTGAGCCAAGATTGCACCACTGTACTCCAGCCTGGGCGACAGAGTGGGACTCCATCTCAAAAAAAAAAAAAAATTAAAAGCCCATTCAGATCTCTGGGAGCCTGCTGTAGTCTCTGGATGCTCTCAGTTCCAGAAAAAGGGATGGTGAGAGAGAGCTGGTTCTCAACCACAGGCCCAGCTGTTCCCTCCTGCCACCCCTCTGTTCCCCCAGCTACCCCACTGAGCCCAAACCATCACAGCAACACCAGCCCCTCCCACCCTTCCTGGGCTTTTGAGCCGTACAGGCTCATATCCATTGGAATAGCATTCCAATTTCCCGGGGCTGGAGAAGCCAAAGACTCTCCCAGCTTTGAGGTCCCAAGGAGCATTCCAAAGTCTCCTGGGGTGTCAGAGGCTGTCTTTGCAACCCACCTACCCAAGCTAGAAAGCAGGCTGTCTAGGTTCCCTCAATCCCAGCTACCCTAACTTACCCTTCCTCACTGTCTGCTGGGCAAGGCATTTCCCCAGGAGGACCCAGGGCAGCTTGGCTGCAGCAAGTGCATCACTTTCTGTGGTTGTGCAGTTTGGGGTTCCTCTCTCTCCTGAGTGCCACCCCCAACATCTGCACAGCCAGCTTGCTCACCTCCAGGTGTCTGCTCAAAAGTTACCTCATTCTGCACCTTGAAAACATGATGCTGAGTGAAAGAGGCCAATCACCAAAGATGACACATTGCATGATTCCACTTCTATGAGATGTCCAGAATAGGCAAATCCATTGCAACAGAAAGTAGGTCAGTGGTTGCCAGGGGCTGGAGCAAAGGGGGAGTGGAGAGTGACTGCTGATGGGTAGAGAGTTTCTTTTGGGGGTGATAAAAAAGTTCTGGAATTAGATCGTGGTAATGGTTACACAACCCTGTGAACATACTAAAAGCCACTGAGTTGTAGATTTGAATTGTATGGTATGCGAATTGTATCACAATAAAGATTTTTAAAAAAAGGAAAATGGAAATGAATTGGTTTTCTTGATGAAGCTCTCCCTGACTGTATTTGAAACTGCAGTCCCTCTCTGCCCTTCACATGCCCCTTCATTGGGCCTTATTCTTCTCTAACCCATCTATCTTCACTTGCCATGTTATCTATGGTTTTGTTTATTGTCTTGCTCCTCCACTGTGGTAAGACAAGCAGCAAACTCATCTGTCTTGCTCACCATTGAGTCCACAGGGACTAGCACAATGCTTGATGTGCAGTAGGTATTCAATAAACAGGTATTGAAGTCATTACCCACTGATCACTTATCAAAGTTCCCCAGCAGTTGTATCCTACCTGGGGGTCCCTGAAAAATTATGCCTTTTAGGCATCTCTGAACCAAAATTTTATAGCAAATCTCCCGTCATAATCCATCTGCCCCCTCCCTCTCATTCCTTGCCACCCACTCCCAGCCAGCCTAGTTGCAGCAAGGAAAGTCTCCTGAGAGACTCTGTGCCTTCCTCCCATTTCTGCACCTGCCTACAGCATCTCTCACCTGACGACTGCAATAGGTGACCTAACCTCTCTCTCTCCTGCCTCTGCCACACGTGGCCTTCTCCTCTCTCCACACAGCAGATAGAATGACCTTTTGGCAAATGCAGTTCCTATTGGCATAGTCCCCTCTTGAAACCCTTTAGTGACTTTCCACTGCTCTCAGGGTAAAGGCTAAAAACGTCTCAGCCCAATGTTGAGGCCCTTCGTGTCCTGTCCCCCTCCACTGTCATCTTCACATGCTCCTCTCATTTGCTGAGTTCCAGGCACACTGAACACCTTGTAGGTCTTTGAACTAAAAAAGACCCTCTTGCTTTTGCTATCTGCACACTCTGTTCCCTCTGCCTGGAACACTTGTCCTGCCCCACTCTGCCTTTGGGCTCAGTTTAAGTGTCGCTTTCTCCAGGAAACTTTCCCTGACTCCCAGTGGGCTCAGTTATGCCCTGGGGGCCCTGTGCATTCCTGTTTGTCTTTCTGTACTGTATTTGTCTGTTTACTTCTCTGTCCCCCCAGTAGGCTAAATGCTCTGTCTGAATAGGGGTTTTGTTCAGCATAGGGCCCAGCCAGTTTCTGGTGTGTATTAGGTGCTGTCTTAGTCTGTTTTGGGCTGCTATAACACAATACCACAGAATGGCTAATTTACAGAGAAAATACATTTATTTGGCTAGTGGTTATGCAGGCTGGGGAGGCCAAGAGCATGGTGCCGGCATCTGGCGAGGACTTTCTTGCTGCATCATCCCATGATGGAAGGGGAAGGGCCAGAGAGCATGTGTGCCAGAGAGCAAGAGGGGCCAAATTCAATTTTATAACCTACTCTCAAGATAGATCACCAACACATTCCCATAATAATGACATTAATCCATCCACAAGGGTAATGCTTCATCACCTAATCACCTCTTATGGGACCCCACTCCTAACATTGTTGCATTAAGGATTAAGTTCGCAACACATGAACTTTGGGCGTCACATTCAGTTCATAGAATTCAGTCAACAAATAGATGAATGAATACATGTATCCCTTCTTCTAAGCTGTTGCTGGTGCCATTCTTCCTGCCTGCAGTTCCTCCCTCCTCCTCTCCCTGTTTCCCAATCCTGCCAGCTCTGTCAGGTGCAGTTCAAGTCCTACCTCCTCTGAGAAGCCTTCCCTGATGACTCTAGCAGAAATTCAATTCTCTCCCGTCTGCACCCCATGGACCCTTGGGTGGCACAACACTTGAGAAGTGGGCCCAAGCATGTTCTGTCTCCCCTTTCACACTGCAGCAACTTGAAGGAAGCAATGTGTTTATACCACCTCAGAGGCTCTGGCCACAGAGAGAACACAGGAGGGTGCTGAGGGCAGACACAGCACTTGGGAGATGCATTTGAGGATGCTCAAGCCAAGCACACATGTCATCCAAGACTTCATGTGTCTGGGAGTCAGAAGGGATTACAGTCAGAATAGATCTTTAAGGACTATTACTAATGACTATGGAGCACGCACTGTCTGCCAGGCCCTGGCTAAACTCTTTACAACAGCATCTCATGTGATCATTACAATTGTCTTATGTGTAACGTACTATTAGGGCCCTCATTTTACACATGGGGAAAGTGAGGTTCAGAGAGGTATAGTAACCTACCCTGGGTCACACAGCAAGCAAATATCAAAGGATATATATATATATAAAATTTTTATTTTTCTTATTTTTTATTTTTGAGACAGTCTCACTCTGTCACCCAGGCTGGAGTGCAGTGGCACAATCTCGTGTCACTGCTACCTCCATCTCCCAGTTCAAGTGATTCTTCTGCCTCAGCCTCTCAAGTAGCTGGGACTACAGGCATGCGTCACCACACACAGCTGATTTTTGTATTTTCAGTAGAGATGAATTTTATGCGCGTCTGTATTAAAGACCATGTGAGCAGGCTTAGTGTGAGCTACAAGGCTGTTTATTCACTTGGGTGCAAGTGGGCTGAGTCCGAGAAAGGAGTCCCAACTCCACCGCCTATCTCAAACCTATAAGAACCAATGATAATCCCACCACCCTTCACTGACTCCTTTCTCGGACTCAGCCCACTTGCACCCAAGTGAATAAACAGCCTTGTAGCTCACACTAAGCCTGCTCAGGTGGTTTCTTATATGGACGCGCATTAACAATGGGATTTCACCATGTTGGTCAGGCTGTTCTCGAACTCCTGGCCTCAAGTGATCTGCCTGCTTTGGCCTCCTAAAGTGCTGGGATTATAGGCACGAGCCACTGTGCTTGACCTCAAAAGAAACTCTTAATTTCTCTCAATGACTAAGGCATGCCACCTCCACAGCATCACCCACAGATAAACATCCAGCCTCTGCTTGCATCCCACTTTTGTCAGGGATCTCCCTACATGGCAGGTCTTTCTTCCATTTATTCATCCAGTTAGGGAATATTTATTGAGCAGCACTATATGAAGAAACTGTTTGCCACTGGGGATAAGGGACGCACAGGATATCTGCTCTCATGTCACTTACATTCTAGAAAGCAGGAGTAGGCCAGGCACTGTGGCTCACGCCTGTAATCCCAGCACTTTGGGAGGCTGAGGTGGGTGAATCATGAGGTCAGGAGTTGGAGATCAGCCTGGCCAACATGGTGAAACCCCATCCATACTAAAAATGCAAAAAAATTAGCCAGGCATGGTGGTGGGCACCTGTAATCCCAGCTACTTGGGAGGCTGAGGCAGGAAAATCTCCTGAACCCAGGAGGCGGAGGTTGCAGTGAGCCGAGATCGCGACACTGCACTCCAGCCTGGGCAACAGTGCAAGATTGTATCTCAAAAAAAAAGAAAGAAAGCGAGCAGGAGTAGTCAGAGGCCAATAAGAAGTAAAGATGACAGCGATAAACTCTAAGCAGAATTACTCAGGCTGATGACGGGGTAGCGTTTTTAGGGTGAGCTGGGAAGGCCTCTCGGAAGAGGTGATATGTCCAGCTGAAATGTGAATGACAAGAAAAAGCCAGACTGGAGCTGCGGAAAAGCATTCCAGGCAGAGGGAACTACAACTGCAAAGGCCACAAGGCAGAAATGCACATGGCATGTCGGGGAGCCAAGCAAGCAGAGTTGAGGTGTGAGTCGGGGGAATGGTGTAGAGATGAGTGTGGGGCAGGCAGGAGTCCAGGGCCTGTCAGGTTTCCTTGGCCAGAATGATAGAATCGACTTCTGCAGATAGAGCTTGAATCTTTACCCCTAAGGGCCCTGGCTTGGTCTTCATGGCCGTCACAGAATAAGCCTTCCCCTCCCTCAAGTGCCAGCCTACCAAGTGCCTGAAGGCAGCTCTCCAAAATGTGTCACTCTCCTAAGTGGGTCCCACAGCCCTGCTTTCCGCTCATCTGCAGAGCAGCCATGGCTGGGTTCAGGCTCCACCCCTGGGACTGGGTGGGCAATGCTGGGGAAGTGGCTCCCCGTGCTGCAATCTGTGCTCACGTGGAACTGGTTTTCTTGGGGAAAGAGCACTTGTCAAGGATTCAGATGACAAAGTTTAAGTCTGTGAGACCTTGGATGGGTATGTCATGTTCTCAGGGCCTCAGTTTCCCCACCTGCAAAATGGAGGAGTTGGAACTTGCTCCCTGAGGGCTTCCCAGGCCTGAGATGTGTGTCCATACTTCCCCATTCAGAGGCCTGGCTCCAAGCAGGACTCTGGGAGGCAGGCAGCAGGAGGACTGGGGAGGTCGCTGCTGCCTCCCACACCCTAGTGCCTCTGCCCCTGAGACCAGAAGCAGGGATGCAGGCAGGACTCCAGCTCTGAGGTTAGCAGTGGCTCTGTATCCTGCAGACCCTGTTCCTGGGGAACCTTCTGCCAGGGTCGCCAATTCTCTCCTGCTTCCTTTAGCAGCCTGAAGCTAGAAGGAAGCTAGTGGAAGGTTCTGCCCCTGACCTAATGGGTAACTTCAGGCAGGCCCTTCACCTCTCTGGGCCTCTGCGTCTCCAGCTCTGACCTTCCTGGTGTCTAGGAAAGGCTGCCTCAGTGGGTCTCAAGGCAGCAGCAGGGTTGCCATGGTGACAGGCTAACCAGGTCCTGCTCCCAGAGGCATCTGCCAGGGTCGCAGTGTGCACCAGGTAGGGTGACGGTGCCTCAGCAGGGCCCTTTATCCAGGGAGAGACTGCCACAGTGGCCTGCAGAGGGAGTGTGCTTCACCCACAGGAGCAGGCCCGGGTCGGGTTGCAAGTCTGGTTAATGCCTCCGTGCATTAGGCCTGTCGCCCGTTGACAGGATTTTTTGTTTAATTGGAGGCATAAGAAAACAATAACATCTGTCGGCATGAAGAGAGCTGCAGGAGCACGGCAGGGAGAGCTCTTAGCGAGGCGGAGAGGGGAGTCTGTGGATTGGGCCCTGCCACACTGGCTGGGTATCCCTGGGCAGGTCTCTTTTCTGTGGGCTCCAGTCTGAGCTCCAGCTGTTCTCTGTGGGCTCCAGCAATGAGCAGTTTGGACGCACAGCTAGCTGACTTGAAGTGTGGTTCAAAGAGCACGCTCATCAGAATTTCCCAGGGAACTTACTGAATGCAGATTCCCAGGCCCCGTCCAGCTCCTCTGACCCAGAATCTCCGAAGAAAGAGGTTCATGAATCTGCTACCACGTCCTGAGTGTGTCTTGGCAGGACCTACATCGAGGAGTGAGAGCTGGCCCTGCCATTCCCAAGCATTCAGCACAGGGTCTGGCTCACAGGAAGTGTTAGCTGTTCCTAGCAGCAGAAAGTCAAAGGAATATGCATCAAAATATTCATGGCGCATATTTTTTCCTTTTTTTCTTTTTTATTTATGAGCACTTGCTAATTTTCTACAGTGAACATGTATAGCGGTGCAATTGACAAAAATAATTGTGGGGAAAAATGAGATGGCTCCACAGTTTGCATGATAGCCTTGGTAGTTGCTCGTGTAATATGTGTTTAAATTGTTGTATTAATTGTAGGCCAGGTGCAGTGGTTCACGCCTGTAATCCTTGGGATTGATCTGATTGCCCTGCCAGGGCAAGCAGATCGCTTGAGCCCAGGAGTTTTAAGACCAGCCTGGGCAACATGATAAAACCCTGTCTCTACAAAAAGCAAATTGAAAAAGTAGTCATGCATGGTGGCGTGTGCCTGTAGTCCCAGCTACTCAGGAGGCTGAAGTGGGAAAATCGCTTGAGCCTGGTAGGCAAGGTTGCAGTGAGTGGAGATCATGCTACTGCACTTCAGCTTGGGTGACAGAGTGAGACTCTGTTTCGAAAAATAATAAAAATAAAAAATAAATTGCTGTTTTAATTGTACAACTTTCAGACTACAAAAGTATTGCAGGCTTACTAAAACAAATAAAACAATAAAGCATAAATGTGTGCACATGCCAACTTCTGATCTCACCCCCTACCCATCCCTACCCCTGAAGTGACCATTGTTAACAGCCCATTGGTATTATTCCACACCATTTCTCTTGCTCACATATGAGATTGACATCTTCTTGTATGGTCGGTTTGACCCTTATTATTGCTGCTGTTTTTACTGAAATCAAATCAGCTTGTACGCTCTTCTGCAACTTGTTTTTCTTTCTTGGCAATATATCATGGACAACCCTAGAGGGAAAACAAACTGTATCTCATTTCTTTTTTGACTAAATAAATATTTGATTTTCGTGGGCTGGGCATGGTGGCTCATGCCTGTAATCCTAACACTTTGGGATGCTGAGGTCGGTAGATCCCCTGAGGTCAGGAGTTCAAGACCAGCCTGGCCAAAATACAAAACTCTACTAAAAATACAAAACTTAGCTGGGCATGGTGGTGCATGCCTGTAGTCCCAGCTACTCGAGAGGCTGAGATGAGAGGATTGCTTCAACCCGGGAGGCAGAGGTTGCAATGAGCCGAGATCGTGCCACTCCAGCCTGGGTGACAGAGTGAGACTCTGTCTAAAAAAAAAAAAAAAAAAAAAAAAAAGAATTCTGATTTTCTTTCTTGCCTCTACAAATGGAAAGAAATGAAAATAAAAGCTACTCAGTAACTTCAGCATTCCAGTTTGGAACTTTGAGCTAGATCGTTCATATTTATCCCCCTCCAACACACATGCACACGTACACATACACACATACCTATGCCCGTAGGCGTATACACACGTATACACACATGTGCCTTCTTTCCTCTCCTTGTATTGTTGGTGAACATGAAGTCTGACCCCTTGAACCCTTACCTCTGGTCAAGAGCAGGGCATGGGTCTCAGTCACCTTAGATCCTCTTGGCAGCACAGGGCTCAACTCACACTATGAACTTAGGCCCTGCTTTCTAAATGAGCATCTAAAAAGATAAGCAGTCAAAGGCAGAAGTCCCCCCAGAACCAACCCCATCTCAGGACCTGGAGGTGAATTTTGTGCTGTGGGAGAAGGGTGACTTTCACTTCCTTTTTTTTTGAGATGGAGTCTCACTCAGTTGCCTGGGCTGGAGGGCAGTGGCGCCATGTCGACTCACTGCAACCTCCACCTCCTGGGTTCAAACAATTCTCCCGCCTCGGCCTCCCAAGTAGCTGGGATCACAGGCACATGCCACCACGCCTGGCTAATTTTTGTATTTTTAGTACAGATAGGGTTTCGCCATATTGGCCAGCCTGGTTGGCTTTCACTTTCACACAGCAACCACGTCAACCAGCGCCTCCAACCCAGAGTTGCAAACTGAGACCACATTCAGCCACATATGGGTTTAGTTTGGCCAAATCAGCATTAAAAAAATCTGTTTTAAGTTAAAACATTTGAAAACTGGGAGTTTGACATAATAATCTAGATTCCCGGCTTTTCCTGAAAACTCACAGGATTTGGCAGCTCTGAGTCCACATTTCCAAATGGTCACAACTGGCTGTGGCTAGTACTGCCTTCCAGCTTGACCCGTTCCAGTCAATTACCGCACCTGCCTGGCCTCTGCAGGCCTGCCTCTAACAATGAGGAAGCAGGCCCTTGTGGGGAATCTCTTGTGGGCCACCTGGAGGAAAGACAGAGAGCACGGGACAGTCCTTGCCATGGGCTTCCTCTGGCTACGTCATTGGCTGAAATATCTTCCAAGCTGCCCCTGTGTGACAGGAAGTAACACAACAATAATGAATAACAACTACAATGTATTGAGTACTTACGAGATGCTGGGCACCAAGCTAAGCAACTTACTTTCAAGACCTCCTTTAATCCTTTCAACAATCCTGTTTAGGCACTATTGTCTCCATTGAACTGATTAAGAAACTGAGGCTCAGAGAACTTACGTAACTTGCCCCATTGACACCACTAGCAAGTGATGGAGCCTGGGTGCCAACGAAACTCTAAAGCCCAGGTACTTAAGCCTTCCAGGCTCACTGCCTCAGGAGCAATGGCGATCTGCTCATGGACATATTAACCTAACAGAGTGGGGAGTGGAGAACTGTGGGCCACAGCAGCTTGCTCTTCCCACTGGGAGATAGCACACTGGAGTTGTTAAAAGCACAGTTTTGGTATTAGACAGACCTGAGCTCACAGCCCAACTCCTAGTAATACCATTTACTAGCTGTGCTACCTAAAGCAAGTGACTGAACCTCTCTGAGCCGCAGCTTCCTCTTCTGAGAAATGGAAGGGATAATAACCTGTTGCTTTTGGAGGGCAATTGGAGCACTGAGATATTGCATTTAAATCCTATATTTGCACAGTTCTTTGGTGGCAGCCATCAGAAACAGTTTGGCTACAAGCAAGAAGTGGAATACACAGAGAATCCCAAGAAAAACTGAAAGAACCAGGGATGCTCCAGGAATCAAGATAACAAGAATAAGGAATAATCTTGTTGGGAGCTACCACCAGAACGGTAAGGTTTCAACCTCTTTTTCCTCCTATGTTTGATGCAGTTTCCTGGGAGATGGGCCTCTCTTGGGTCACATTCCCACCTGGGTTATATCAGTTTCTCTGGAAGCAGAGTTTGAGACAAGGATTCTCATGCAGTATTCTGTTGAGAGTCCTGTCAGGGGAAGAGGAGGTAGCGGAGCAAGACTGGGCAAAGGAAGAAGAAGCTGGTCAAGATGTGGTTTTAGGGGGAGTCTAGTCTCTCAGCCTGATACTGGGGGAGTAGGAATTGCACCGTTGAATTTGTCCCACCTAGAGGCAAGGGGGCTGGGTTTACTCCACATTAGTTAGTCATTGACCCCAGGCCACTCCCAGGGGAAGAGGTGTAACCTTTCAGGTAGCCCCAGGTAAATCACCTCAGGCAATTCTCCAAGGAAAGAGGCAGCTGTGAGCCATTAGCATCCAACATTTGCAGCATAAAGGGTGTCTGAGCAGGCCACCAAAGCCATCTGCTACACTACCCATTACTCAGTGTCCCAGCCAGCCACACAAAATGAAGGAGAGGTAATCATCTAAAAAGAAATCAGGGTGCTTTGCAGAAGACGAAAAGATGGATACAGAGAGCTGGAAAAAAAGCAAATATTCACTACAAATGATTAGCCCTGAGCCTGGCCTGTGTAGAGCAAACATTAAATTCATGGTGACTATTATTATAAGTGTAACAAGATATTAAAATTGAAATGTCCAGCTGAGAGGTCAACACAGAAGAGATGCCACATTCCAGAGTAAAGAACAAGACCATGGTGCAAAATTTACAAAGTAGACAAAGATTGGCTGCTCTCAACCCCTTATGGTATTGTGTGTGCGTTTTAAAGGGTTGGAAGTAGTTGGGGATGAGGGAGAAATATTTGTTTTTGTTTTGTTTTGTTTTGTTTTGAGACAGAGTCTCACTCTGTCACCCAGGCTGTAGTGCAGTGGCGCCATCTCGGCTCACTGCAACCTCTACCTCCCAGGTTCAAGCTATTCTTCTGCGTCAGCCTCCTGAGTGGCTGGGATTACAGGCACATGCCACCATGCCCAGCTGATTTTTTTTTTTTTTTTTTTTTTGCATTTTTAGTAGAGACAGGGTTTCACCATGTTGGTCAGGCTGGTCTTGAACTCCTGACCTCAGGTGATCTGCCTGCCTCGGCCTACCAAAGTGCTGGGATTACAAGCACGAGCCACTGTGCCCAGCCGAGGGAGAAATATCTGAAGTAGCAGTTGATGTGCTGTGAGTCCCACCTTCTCTCAAAAATGAGCAATGAAGGATATGTCCCCCTTCATCTCCAAAAAGGAGAACAGTGCTTTAAAGTGACCACTCAGAGCTCTGCTATGGTTCAAATGTACGTGTCCATCCAAAATTCGTATGTTGGAACTTAAGCCCCAAGGTGACAGTCTTATGAGGTGGGGCCTTTAGGAGGTGATTTGTATGAGATCAGTGCCTTATAAAAAGTCTGGAGGGAACTAGCTAGTAGCTTTTTGCCCATCTGCCTTCCACCAAGTGAGGACACAGTATTTGTCCCCTCTGGAGGAAGCAGCAACAAGGTGCCACCTTAGAAGCAGAGACCAGGCCACCACCAGACATTGAACCTGCTGTTGCCTTGATCTTGGACTTCCAGCCTCCAGAACCGTGACAAAGAAATGTCTGTTCTTTATAAATTACCCAGTCTCAGGTATTTTGTTGTAGCAGCAGGAACGGCCTAAGACAAGCTCAAGGTGTGTCTCCTGTGTTTTGGTGGACACAACAGGTTGCTATTTGACCCTGCCTGTTCCTTTTAGAGGGCAGCCTTTGTGCTGGTCAACTTCTGTGACAATGGCGCAGAGGTGAAGTGGCTGCACTGGTGCTAGCCCCCAGAGCTTACTAGAGCTAGAGCTTTGGATTTTTTGTGAACTCATGTGGGACAGCTAGAGAGGGTGCCAGCAGGGGGTTATCTTAGGGTTTGTCCACAAGGGACTCCTGGAGGGGCAAGCAGACAGCCAAAAGGAGCTGGAGGTCTTGCTAGACAGATGCCTAGGGGCTAAGGAAGGAGAAAACCACTAGCCAGGGTAGAAATATATTCACTTTGCAAAAGGACTGCAGGCGAGCAGCTTCTCTAACTCTTCTCTCACTCCAGAGCTCCAAAGCTAGAGAATCAGAGATCAAGGCTGTCAGATTCTTCAGGGAAAGATGCATGCATGGGGAAGAAGCCTAGTGTGCCCCTCCCTGACAGGCTTCATAACTTACCTGCAAAAAGTGCAAGCTGGAGAGTCAAGGGCTAGCAGGGAGAAGGCTCAACTTTAAGTCAAGTTGGAAGGTTTGATAATTTGGGCAGAGGGATGAACTGAGACTACAGTTAGTGACTGGAAGTGGTTTTAGGACTTGTTATTACCTAAAGTGACCAGGAAATTGGTGACTCTGTCCATGTTTGCATACATGGGCAGGATAACTAGACTCATAGGGTGTGCAAAAAGATAAAAAAGGAGGCAAAATTCAAGTTTCTTTCACACTATAGCCTATATGTTCCTTGTGTTCAAATAATGGCTATTTGAGGAAAGACATTTGGAACCACATTTTAAATATATGACCTTGGCAGATTGGGGCCTAAGTGAGTGCTAGGCCTGAAGGTCTCTTAGGAAAACTAGGCCCAGCCATTTGGGGTTTGGTGAGCCTGAGCCCAGGGTCACACTGTGTTATGAGACTGAGATTCCAGCTTGGGCCCAACATTCCTAAATCTGCATAATGCCACCTCCAAAGGGTTTGTGCATTTGACACATGTCACACTCCCCAGGTGAGAGAAGGGGAGGTGTCTGCATAGGAAAATGATGAATTCAAGGTCTCCAGGTTGGATCGAACGGGTTTTCTGGCTCCCTGGGCTCCTGAACCTGGATTCTCTCATTCTGGCTGTGACATGATGGCTCCCAGTGTGGCTGCTCTGATGTAATAGGCTGTAAGGGAGGCCTGTGGGTTTCTCACAGCTGGGGCAGGGTGCTGGGGATGACACATTAGGCTTACCAAGGATGGTCACAAAGTGTGTATAAATGAAGTGAGAATCTCATTCTGGAACCAGCGAACTATCCAGAGCTGGAAGGTTCCTTAGAGATGTCTAGTCTCTTCACTACATTTGACAGACAGGGAAACTGTGGTGCACGTAGGGCCTGGGACACACAGGGACTCAGTCTAGGCTCAGGCATGAGTAGATTTAAGCCCTGGCCCTTCCTCTGGAAGTGCATTTAGGAGATGCCTTTGGGGCAGAGGGAAAGTTCCCATCAAGGAACCAAGGAAGGACAGTTTAGGAAGACACAGGGCAGGGTTAAGGATAGGCATTGTTCTCTTTGGCTTTCACAGTAGGGTGTGTGCAGGGCAGATAAGGCCCTCAGGAAGGTGGCTGAAGAGCTGTGATGAAGAAGGTTGGCTTCCGTGCTGAGGAGTCCCACATTACTCTGCAGGCAAAGGAAAGTCCTCAGAAGGGGCAGGGTGACAGAGAGATGTAATAATAACAGCAAGTATTTGATGAGTGTTTATGCTATGCTAGGCACTGTTTTAAGCCCTTTGTTTTAATTTTTTTTATTTTTAGTTTTAGAGAGATGGTCTTGCTTTGTCACCAGGCTGGGAGTGCAGTGTTCTGATCATGGCTCACTGCAACCTTGACCTCCTGAGCTCAAGCAATGCTTGAACCTCAGCCTTCCCAGTAGCTGGGACTATAGACGTGCACCACTATGTCTGGCTAATTTTTAAATTTTTTGTAGATACAGGGTCTTGCTGTGTTGCCCAGGCTGGTCTCAAAACTCCTGATCTCAAGCGATCCTTCCACCTTGGCCCCCCAAAGTGCTGGGATTATAGGCGTGAGCCACTGCGCCTGGTCCTATAAACACTTTAATGTGTATTATTTCAATTAATCTTCACTCAAGCCTGTGAAGTGGGTTCTGATCTAAAACACCCACTTAACAGATGACTGAGGCAGAGAGAGAGGTTAAATCATTGCCTAAAGTTGCCCGTTGGTTGAAGTCAGGATTCCAGCCCCCAAAGTCTGCCTCAAGAGCCCACCACATTAAAGCTCTGCCCCACCACCTGTGAATGTTGTAGGAAGAGCACCCTGGTGGTCAGAGGTGCACCATCACAGATGGAGATCTGGGGCAGGAGGAATGGCTAGGAGCCTGTGGAGACTCCTCTGATAACCAAGACAGAACTATGGCCAGTGAGGGCCACAGAGTTTGCCAGGATTTTCTGGATCGGAAAAAATGACATAATCGAAGAATCCGCTCATTTAGTGCCTCATGTTTATAGGTGAGGACGTCGACGCTCAGAGAAGCAAGACGAATTGTACCCAGGGACAAGCTGCTTGTCCGGGCTTGAATCCTGATGACAGGACTCCAGAGATAGGAATTGATTTTAAAATATTAATATGTTAGGCTGGGGGTGGTGGTTCACTCCTGTAATTCTAGCACTTTGGGAAGCCAAGGTGGGTGGATCACTTGAGTTTGAGACCAGCCAGGGCAATGTGATGAAACCTCACCTCTACTAAAAACACAAAAAAATTAGTTAGGTATGGTGGTGCACGCCTGTGGCCCCAGCTATTCAGGAGGCTGAGGTGGGAGGCTCACCCGAGCCTGGAAGGCGGAGGTTGCAGTGAGCTGAGATCACACCACCGCACTCCAGCCTGGGTGACAGAGTGAAACCCAGTCTCAAAAAAAAAAAAAAAAAAAAAGTTAACAATACTTTCTGGGGACAATGTGATATTCTGTTTTCTTCTTTTTTTAAAAAAAGCCTTTAAGCCAGTGCAGTGTTGTGTATCTGCAATGCTAGCTACTTGCGGGGGCTGAGGCAGGAAGATTGCTTGAGCCCAAGAGTTCAAGTCTGGCCTGGGCAACATAACAAGACCCTCTCTCTTTGAAAAAAAATAAAAAACTGTTTAAAATGAGCATGTCTTTTGGTACTATTAGGACTTTGCCCAAAAGAATATGTATGCAAAGACATGTAATATGATGTTATTAATAATAATTTAATAAAAATTCCCAGCAGTAAGGGGATTAGTCAAGGGAGTTATGATATATCTACTTGAAAAATACTATACAAACTTTAGGAAAGGAGATTATGTTATAGGTTAGGAGGTCTTAACCTGTGATCCAGCAATGGGTTTCAGGGGACAGAACTTCCTAAAATTGTGAAAGGTGGATTTGTGCGGAAGTGGATCTATAACTGACTTAAGATTTTCAAAGGGATCTGTGACCAAAATAGGCTAAAAACTACTATTAGAGAAGAATATTGAAAAAACCTTATATTTAAAAAGGTACATGAAAGAGTATCAACAATTACCAATTCATGGTCAATCTTGTTTATCTTTACTCCCCGCCCAATTCCCCCTCCTGTATTATTTTGAAGGGAACCCCAGATATCATTTTACTTAGAAACAGCTCTGAATATATCTCTAAAAAGGCTCTTTTTTTTTGTCATTGAGAACTATTTTAATGCGGCTATGAAAAGGGAAAAAAGTGTCCAGCTCTTAATTTCTTAGATATTGAAGAGGAGGTAGTCATTTTGTTTATCAAATATAAGGAAAATTATTCACCATTTTGAAGCTCATCCTAGACTATGAAAATTAGACTCACTGCAGAGCAATTACTTCTGTCATTACCTGAAGTTATCAGTATGTATCTTCCTTGTCATAGGATGCATTTCTCAAAAAGCCTCGACTCCTTTTCCTCACATCTGTAATCATCATGAACCTTTTAGTTCACTTCTAGATCCATATTTTGTGTTTTCTAAAGCTTCTGACATTATCTTCCTTTCTGACCCTCTTATCCATATTTCTAAAAACAGGAACATTGTTGAGATGCACCCTTTTTGGTTAATAGATATATTCCCAAGGAGCTTTTAATTGCTCATGCTTATCTTTTAGGAATAACCATCACTTCAACTTTTCCTTAGATAATATATTTTGAATTGTTAGAATAATTTTGTTGCATTTCTCTGAGATCTAGTCTGTTTCTCCTCGTTATTTAAAAATGCTAAAACTTACATCTCACTTTTTCTCTAACACTGACTTAATACCTAACAGGGTAGAAGCAACATTCATTCTTCTGATTATATATATGAATTTAAGTATTAGCTTTCTTGTAATAACAACCTTTTATTACTGTTCTAGAGACTACACTACTGACAGTGTAGGCCAACCACCAGCTTGATATCAAAGTATAACATTAGAAAGTTTGTACGGTAAAATATCTGTGGGGAAAATCCAGTGAAGAACCAGAGTATTTGGTTCTCATGTCTGTTTAATGAAGGGAATAGGTTTTGTAATCTATCATTTTAGAAATTATATAACTGACTAATATGGTTTAATTAACATTAGTAACATCTCATTACCACTGACTGCTGAAAGTTCTGAAGAGGGTTTTGTTTTGTTAAAATGCACATTTGAGGGAGATTCACTCCCCTGTCTTATGAGTAAAAAAAAGACTTCACTAGGTGACCTAAATGAAACTTAGTGGAGAAAAGTTGCCATGTTTGGACAGAGATAAATGATATTCACGTTTTATGGTTTTAATATACTAGTACCTTCTAGAATGTAAAAGGATTAATTTAAACTCTACAATTTACATCAATACTTTGAATATGTAAATTTTTTATGAGAGACTGTATTACATTTTGCTTAAATTAGAACAAAGTAAAGAGAAAGGGCAAGAAAGCAACATTGCTGATCTCTCTAGTATGAAAGATTTGGAGGGAGTGTGGCAATAGATATATAAATGAAAAAATGTAATTGTGGTCATCATATTTAAAAATAGAATATATGGCCGAGCACAGTGGCTCATGTCTGTAATCCCAGCACTTTGGGAGGCCAAGGTGGGTGGATCACCTGAGGTCAGGAGTTCGAGACCAGCCTGACCAACATGGAGAAACCCCATCTTTACTAAAAATACAAAATTAGCCAGGCCTGTTGGCACATGCCTGTAATCCCAGCTATGCGGGAGGCTGAGGCAGGAGAATAGCTTGAACTTGGGAGGCGGGGGCTGTGGTAAGCTGAGATAGTGCCACTGTGCTCCAGCCTGGGCTCCGTCTCAAAAAAAGAATATACTAGAGAACTGTAATATAAAAGTACTCTGTTAATGTAAAAAATAAAGCAAGTGTAATTCTTTTAGAATATAAAATTTGAGCATTCCCTGCTGAGCAGTTCCCAAATTAAGTACAAGGAATGTTTATTCATTTTCTGCCATATACTGTATGTAACAGGGAATACCTTGCTAAAACGATAAATACTTAGGATATAGTGGTAATGGCTTTCACATTTTCATAACATAACTCACTACACGCCATTCTTATAGCTACCTACTCTTAGAAACTTTGTTGCCTAATATTGAGGAAGCGGCTTTAATTTCTTCCATTTGGCAGTGTATGTCTATAGTGGAGCATGAAATTGGCTATGCATTGCTATTGCCTGCTGATAGCCTTGCTACTGGCTCTTCTACAGTGGCAAATTGTTCTCTTTTCCATGAAGCTACTGAGAAAATCACTTATTTCCATTTTTCCCTCCACGAAGTCTTACGCAATATTATCAGGTTCTTCCCCAGCTTCATATGCAGCTACTTTCAATCTTGCCTGTAGGGCACTTGCACTACAGCTCTCACTAAGTTCACGCTGCCTTTGCATCTTCTTTTTGAAAGCAGACTTCATTTGTTTAAGTAATTCATACTTATCTAAAACAGTTTGCCTTTTGGCTCCCAAGCTGGGCTCCAAAAGGAGATTTTTTTCTTGCTAGTTCCTCAATACTTTTTACTAAGTCATCTTTGTCAGTAATAATTTGTTTTAGTTGAGACAAAGTCAGAAACTGTTCTAGTAATACCTCCTCTTGTTCATTCATATCTGTGAGTCGTGACACACTTAGTTCTGAGAGTTCTGGAAATGCATCAGAGACATCTGGCTTCTTGTAACCAAAACCATTTTGGCTTGTCAATATTGAAGCATCTGTTGTGGAAATGGGTAATGGCAGATTTGAAAGGATGCCAAATGAGGGAGCGACGGGCTTGGCTGTGGTATGACTTGTTGTTGAAGAAGAAACAGCGTTAGCAACAGATAAAGAAGTGATACTCCTCTTTGCTTCTTCTGGGGGATATGGAGGAAGAAATGGAAAACCTTGAGAAGCATAAGGAGGCATCCCACTTGGGTTACTGTACAGGTAAGGAAATACTGCTGCAGTAGGAGCTAAAACTGGAGGATTCTTCCAAAACTCATCCAACACACTCTGAATAATTTTTCCAAGATTTGAGCGCATTGTAAAATTGTTTGCTAATGGAGAAGTAACATACACTCCTTGTTTATCCATTAAGTGATGTCGTATTGGTGGAAAAACACTGATCACTGGTTTTTCCTGAGGAAATTGTGGAGGAAGCAATATATGTTAATTGTCAGGTTGTTTACGGTGAATGGCAATCTGTATTCCACATCTTTCTGTATTTTAGCTATACCGGAGTGTGAGTTCCGGAGGGACTCGCTCGCGTTGCTTCTGCTGCTGGAGGCTGGTAAGGCCACCGGGAACCCGGCTGCGGAGGAGGAGGCGCTCTTTGTCAGGTCCTCGGGCCGAGGCTCTGGAAGGCTCTGGCCTGCTTCTCCCAGCGGCTCGGCCCAGCGGCTCTCCTGCGACAGAGGACCGGGCTGGGACGTCCGTGGCCCAAGGGCTGGGGCCCGTGTCTTCTCTAAGGCAGCCCTGCCTGCGCTTCCCGGGTTCTGGGGGACATGTTATGAACGGCGGGCAGCTGGAGAGCGCAACTTGCTGCCCAGAACAGGCAGTCCCACCTTCACCGCCCAGACGCCCAAGCCGGCCAGTCAGGCAGCCTGATTGCCCAGCGCTCCACCACCCGTGACGCCGTCTCTAAAAGGACTCTTTTAAAAAAGCATGGGTACAATGTCATTATCACACCTTTGGAAAACCTAACAATAATCAATAATTATCAAATAGCCACGTAATATGAAGTAAATAATATTCATTGACACCCCCACCCCTGAAAAAAAAAAAGCCGGCCACTCATTGCTAAGTGAGAAAAGGAAAACAGAATAGACTCTGACCCCATTTTGGCAACATACACATCCCAATGGTAACAGTTATTTGGGGTTAGAAAGATTATGGATGGTTTCTTCTTTCTCAAGTTCTCACATTACTTTTTTTTCTTTTTTTAAATTTTTTTGATATAGAGTCTTACTCTGTCACCCAGGCTGGAGTGCAGTGGTACCGTCGCGGCTCACTTGCAGACTCAACCTCCTGGGCTCAAGCAATCCTTTCACCTCAGCCTCCCAAGTACCTGGGACTACAAGGGCACACCACCACATCCAGCTTTTTTTTTTTTTTTAATTATTATTATTATTTGTAAAGATGAGGCCTCCCTATGTTGCCCAGGCTGGTCTCCAACTCCTGGGCCCATGCCATTCTCCTGCCTCGGCCTCACAAAGTGCTAGGATTACAGACATGAGCCACCAGCCCCAGCCCATATTACTTTTTGAATTAAAAAAATAATACAAAGGGAAGAATAAGATGGTAGACTTCTTTTTCAAAGTCAAAATCTTCTGATTTAGGATCTAAGTATTAAGGGTTTATCCTGTCCCATCTTGAAATGAAGAAGACACAACCACCCAGAGAAGTTAAGGATTTTGGCCACAATCACCGAGTAGGGGGAGGCTGTGAAGGAGAGAGGGGTATCCTGCTGGCTTCCCAGACTCTTGGAGGAAACAGAGACAGAGGTCCTGGGACACCTCTCAAGCTCTGGTCCCTGTTGTCCCACTACCTTCACCCTCTTACCTTCCCATCTTTATCAAGCCTCACACGTTTGGGGCACTTTGTTGCTGGAGTTGACAGACCAAACGAAACAGAGGGGGAGGCAGATAACCAGAGCCCTTTCTTGCCACACCTAGTCCTGTTGGCTTGTCAGGTCTAGAGGAGAAGGCATCTTGTTTCCCCAACACATTCCAGAGTCATGTCCCCCCGGCTGCCTGGCCTCCAGGCCAGGTCCCGCCAGCCCCCAGGACTTTCATGGTTGAGACAAAAAAGGAATGAAAGACTTGACATTGTTACACTCCTCTCTCCAAAGTCCCAGTTTTGCTGTGTGCCCTTGGGCAAATCCCTCTCCTCCCTGGGACTGTGTTTCTGCACCTGGACAGGGAAGTGGCTGGGATGGATAATTTCTGAGATATTCACCCTCCTTCCCCACCCAATTCTGATTTCATTCAGGGTTTCTAAATCTATCGGATACAGGAAGGAGATCCACCACACTTCTAGATGTCAGCTCAGAATCTCATGGCTTGGCGGGGCGCGGTGACTAACGCCTGTAATCCCAGCACTTTGGGAGGCCGAGGTGGGCGGATCACGAGGCCACCAGATCGAGACCATCCTGGCTAACACAGTGAAACCCTGTCTCTACTGAAAATACAAGAAATTAGCTGGGCGTGGTGGCGGGCACTTGTAGTCCCAGCTACTCGGGAGGCTGAGGCAGGAGAATGGTGTGAACCCGGGAGGCAGAGCTTGCAGTGAGCCAAGATCGCGCCACTGCACTCCAGCCTGGGTGACAGAGCACGACTCCGTCTCAAAAAAAAAAAAAAAAAAAAAAGAATTTCATGGCTTATGCCTGTAATCCCAGCACTTTGGGAGGTCAGGAGGTCAGGAGTTCGAGACCAGCCTGGCTAACATGGCGAAAACCCGTCTCTACTGAAAAAACAAAAATAGCCAAGTGTGGTGGCAGGTGCCTGTAATTCCAGCTACTAGGAAGGCTGAGGCAGGAGAATCGCTTGAACCTGGGAGGTGGGGGTTGCAGTGAGCCGAGATTGGGCCATTGCACTTCAGCCTGGGCAACAGAGAGAGACTTCATCTCAAAACAAAAACAAAAACAAAAACAAAAAACAAACAAAAAATAAACTGCTCATGGCTGCCTTTGGCCATGGTGTGAAGGCCAGTCACAACTTTTCTGATGGAAGGGACAGGAGGTGGACATTTTACTTCAAGAGCCGGTACACTCACCACCCTCACACACACTTGAAATAAAAGTTTCATGCAATAACACACCCTTTCTTCATAAGATACAGTTTGATAATTTTTATTTTTTTTTAGTTTCTGATTGCAATCCATTAAGATGTTTTCACAGCCCACAAAAACAGCCATCACTTGCACTTTGAAGAACACCAATTTATGCAGCTATGCCCCAATTTCCTTTTTTTTTTTTTTTGAGACGGAGTCTCGCTCTGTCGCCCAGGCTGGAGTGCAGTGGTGCAATCTTGGCTCACTGCAAGCTCCGCCTGCCGGGTTCATGCCATTCTCCTGCCTCAGCCTCTCCGAGTAGCTGGGACTACAGGCGCCCGCCACCATGCCTGGCTAATTTTTTTTGTATTTTTAGTAGAGACGGGGTTTCACCGTGGTCTCGATCTCCTGACCTCGTGATCTGCCCGCCTCAGCCTCCCAAAGTGCTGGGATTACAAGCGTGAGCCATGGCGCCCGGCCGCCCCAATTTCTTAGCAAGGTAGTACCAGCCCAGACAAATACAAGTAAATATATATATATTATGTGTGTGTGATAAATACAAGTAAATATATATATATTATATATGTGTGTGTGTGTGCATGTGTATGTGTAAATTATTTTTCCCAGATTTCGTATTAACTGTCTTGGCTTCTGAAACTTGAATGTGCATATGAGTCCCTTGGAATGTTTTTAAAATACAGATTCTGATTCAGTAGGTGTGAGATGGGGCCAAGATTCTGCATCTTTGACTAGTCCCCTAGGTGAAGCATCTCAGACATTCATTTCATTGGTCTAACTGTTCTCACCGATGAAACCATTTTTTCTCGTGTCTTTCCTTCTTTTCTCTCTCCCTCTTTTTCCACCCTTCTATAACTGTGTTTGGAGACTCAATGGATTCAAGTTGCAGCTCTGTCCCCTACCAGCTGGGGAAGCTTGAACAAGTTATTTAAATTCTCTGTGCCTCAGTTACTTTACCTGCAAAATGGGGGTAATAACTGCACTTTCTCCTGAAGTACTTTTGAGCATTGAATGAGATGATCCCTGTAAATTACTTAACGCATTCATTCAACAAACATTTATTGAACATTTATTACCAAATAAATGCTGTTGTTGTCAGCACTTATTTCCTTGTCCTAGGCACTTTTCCTCATTGACTGTCTCCTTTCAAAGGAGTTATATTTTAAGTCGTATATTTAGAGTATAAATTTATTTTTTAATTATAGAAATTATCATCATAAAAAGCAAAATACAATATGGCAATAAGTTTGGAAAATGTAGGAAAGACAAAAATATTATCCATAATCCTGCCACCCTAATATGACAGCAATTGCTTTGGGTATCTTCTTTCTTTCCTATGCATATTTTGACAGAGCTGTAACAGCCCAGTGTGTTGAATTTTGTGTCCTGCTCTTTTACTTAATGTTAGATCATATTCATTTTCTCCCAACAAGTTCACTCTAAAAATACAAGTGGGAATAGGTGCAAAGTATGATTTATGGAATCCAAGACTGGATGCAAACCTCAAATCATCCCAAAAAACTTGGCTGAGGTCTGACTCCGTGCAGTGTTAGCACTGGCAGTAGGCACATGACTTAGGACCTTACAGATGACTTAGGTTCGCACAAACCCGTAAAACATTGGGTCCCTGGGGCGTAACATGGGTCACGTAATGAGGGCGCACAAAGCTGAGAAAAGAAAGCATGGCCTTCCTTATGAAGGAGGCAGCAAGGAACTTAACTAAAGTGGAGAATCTGTTTTGGTTCCATTTTGCTAATTTGGGTGAGACTTTCTTTTTTTTTTTTAATTCCCAAAGCTGATAATTGAAAAAAAATCAGCTGGTCAAAAGTAAATCATCGTAGAATTAGCTTGGCAAACATAATTGTGCTCAATGTAAAATGGTCTCCTGGATTGCTTCCTTGCATAGAAAAGGGACATAAAAGAAAAATCTGGTGACATCTGAATAAGGTCTAAAGTTTAGTTTAATAGTAATGTGTTAATCTTAGTATCTTAGTTACGATAAACATAACTTGTTTGTGTAAGAAGGTGACCTTAGGAGAAACTGAAGGGTGAAGTTTATACAGGAACTCTCTGTATTATCTTTACAACTCTTCTGTATAGAATTATTGCAAAATAAAAAGTTTATTGGAAATGTATGGATTTGATGTAAATTATATCTCAATAAAGCCATTACCAAAAAATGTATTTACAATGATTAAACAGTGAGTATGTGTATTAAACATCTATTATGTCCCATCTCTCCTCCTAAAAGATTATTCCTTCCACATCTTCCTAAGCACCCACCGAATGGCAGGGTTATATTATATGATTGACACCTGGGTGACCATGTTGCCAGTAGCATCTCCCCAGAATTGTTTGTACCAAGCAAGTTACCATTCATTCATTTACTCAACAAACATTTATTGAATGATTTCTTTGCACAAGTACTGTGCTAGGTGCTGGGTATACATCAGTGAATAGAATAGATTCAGCTCCTCTCTTTATGGGATTTATAACCTTATTGTGACAAGTCAAATTAGACGTAACCTGATGAGCATCTGATGCTACTATTAAAACTGAAAAACATGAGCTCATGGAGCTCATGTAACAGAGAGATGTTTTTTCTTTTTTTGAGACAGAGCCTTACTCTGTCACGTGTATCATAGCTCACTGCAGCCTTGACCTCCTGGGCTCAAGCTGTCCTCTTACCTCAGCCTCTCAAAGTGCTGGGATCACAGGCGTGAGCCACCGTGCCAGCTGCAGAAATAATTCTTAGGATACAGTGTTTGTGGTGAAGGAATGAAACAGAGCACTTTTTTTGGGTGGTGGGTTCATATTCTTCCTTAATTATTATTGCTATTTATAATAACATATTTACGATAAATTATTGTGAATAAATACAATAAATAATAATACAATATAACAAATAATTGTTATTGGCCAGGTGCCATGGCTCACGCCTGTAATCCCAGCACTTTGGGAAACTGAGGCAGGGGGATCACCCGAGGTCAGGAGTTAGAGACCAGCCTGGCCAACATGGCAAAACCCTGTCTCTACTAAAAATACAAATACTAGCTGGGCGTGGTGGTGCACGCCTGTAATCCCAGCTACTTGGGAGGCTGAGACAGGAGAATTACTTGAACCCAGGAGGCAGAGGTTGCCGTGAGCCAAGATCACGCCACTGTACTCCAGCCTGGGTGACCGAGCAAGACTCCATCTCTAAAAAAAAAAAAGTTATGTATTGTAATTAATTATTGTTGTGATATTGTTGGAGAATTTAAAATATTTTTAGCATTTTAATTACCCTCACTTTATACACACACACACACACACACACACACACACACACACACCCCTTTAATTGTAGTGGTTGAAAGCAAGGACTTTAAAGTCACAGAGACTTGGGTTTGAATCCTGTTTCTCCAATGTCTTAGTTGAGGAAACTTGAGCATTAACTCTATATCTGTAAAATGGGGGTAAAAGTGTTGCTGTGATGATGAAATGAGAAATGTGTGTAAAGTGTACCACATATAGGAAGACCTTAACCAGTGATCATTTTTTAGTGCACTGTGAGGCAGGGTGGGATGGTGGGGAGTGGTCTGCTTCAAGGTTTTGGGAAAGAATTACACATTTGTGAACTGAAAAACCCAACTATTCAGTTTCTGGTTCTGTGCAATTTTGCTGGAGACTGAAAAAACTAACTCAGACTGTTCTGTTTGGTACAAGGTGGGGACTGCCCCACTCAGTTCCAGCCCATGCTGATAGCTGGGCTGCCTCGGGCAAGGACAATCCTAAACTATTATCAGATAGAGCAGGCAGAAAGCTGTCAGATCAAGTGAGAAGGCATAGAGAAAAAACATATACATGTTTGAATGTCAGGAGTCCAAGTGACAAATATATCTGAGTTTGTGCAATTATATATTTTTTCTTAGAGCAGAGAATGAAAAATAGAGTATTAGGGTTGATGGCGACTTTAGAGGTCATCTAATCTCAGTGTCACTTAACAATTGTTTCTTTCATCAAATACTTTTGTAGGCCCTACTACGTGCCAGATAGGTGCCGGGTGGTAGAGAGGACAGTGAAGATAGAGCTGCTCCTTCTAAGAATCCCTAGGCTTTGGCAGAGAAAACTAGAAAACTACAGCCCAGAGAATGTAAATAGCTTGTAAAGATCAAGGAAATGTTTATTTCCTTCCTAAGTTTCTCTATATTTTCTGATTTTACCACAATAGACATGTATCATATTTAACTATATATGTATATTAACTTGGATAGAATCCCACAGCTAACAAGGAAAAGAATTTTCTTTGGTAAATAGATCACTCTTGAGGAGCTACTATATCTATATAAATCGCATTCTCAGAGGCATGATTCCTGCATCAGAATCTGCTATTGAGCTTTCCTGAAAATGCAGATCTCATGCTCACTCCTCACCTACGAGGGTTCCCTGCATTTGAAACATGTTCCCCAAAGGGACTGTGACACCCACTAAAGTTGGAGAACTAGCACCTATTAGGCTAATGGCAAAGAAAGCAGCAATGATTTAAAACCGGCCCCAGAAATTTAAATTAATGAACGAAGTTAATGAAAACAAACACATTTATCTTTTATTAGAATAAAGCCAACTCCTACCTTTTTTCTCTCTGGTGCCACAGCTAATTGCATTCATTATGTGTTTTTAACAGGTGCTATAAATCAGTGTGCCCATGAGAGAGGAGAGCACTGAGAGCCTGGGGAGAGTACTGAGGGGGAGGGAGCATTCTCCATCTCACAAAATGAAATGCAATACAAGTGGCATATTTCCGTGAAGCAAGCAGCCCAGAGCTCTTGTGGCTGCGCACTTCTCCCCTCCCGCTTGCTTTCCAGGCCCCTCTCCCAGCCTCCCCGCTTGCTGTGGGTTGCATAACAGTCTTTTCCGGGCCCTACAAATCACAGCCCTGTCCTAATTCTTGAGCAGGCGCCCTTTACACTGCCCAGCCCCACAGCCCTCAGCATTTTGTAACCTCTCTTTTTTCCAGGTTATCATCATCTGTCAGATCTGAAGTTAAACAACAAAAAACATGTCAGTTGAATGGCTGGGAGAGACACTTGGCTGTTTATGAGAAATATTCCATTACAATCTGACGCAAAAAGTTAGGATGCATCTGCCAGCACCCAGGCTCCATAGATCTCCTCCAGGCTCAGAGAGGGTCTCTTCGGCAAGCAAGCTGATTACTGTGTGGTTCCAACCAATGTTTATCCTCTCTGGCTGTGTGGCAAACGCCCTTGGAAAAACCTGGATCCATTGATGCCTGGTCGACTGGTACATTCAGATTCATTCAATTAGAATACCCAGTTTGAGACATAATGGGTTTTGGCGAGCTCCATAGACTGATAGGTTTTTATACACATGCACAGAAAGATTTGATTTCCTCTGTGGAATTTATGGCAGGGGAGAAGAGGTAATTACATTAATTTCTGGTCTGGTTTCTAGGGCTTTCCTTTCTGTTCTCTCTTCTCCTGCCACCTTTTTTTTTTTTTTAAATGGACCTTTTTGGGACCTTGCTTATATGGATGAAAATGAATTTAATAACTGCCAACAGTTGGCTTGAGTTTGAGGCTGGGTTCCTCTGTGACTTCTTGTTCTTTGAGCCATGCTCTGGGTGAGTTTTAGGAAGCTAATGAGGACAATCTTGTATCCTCTGGTGTGTGTGGGTGAGGTGTGAGGGGTGTCCGTGTGGCTAGGGAGCAATGTTCACACTGGTAAGAGGTGCTTACACCCAGGCTTTCTGGAAGGGAACTTGCTCTAATAGTTGATAATGAAGTGAAAACCAAAGTGTGCTCCCGTTTCTTCAGTCACCATTCATGACTCGCCACATTTTTTCCCCCTAATTTCTGTTTTTTCTGTCGTTCACTTCTCTTTACACCTCTCCCTTCCAGGGCAAAATTCAGCCGCAACATGGAAACCGTAAGGCAGAAAGAGGCTGAAATCCAGAAAGGTGCTGGTAAGATTGACCATGGTAATGAAGAGGATCAGCAGAGTTTACCGTGTTTGCAGTGTTCTTATTCCACTCCCGTCTCCTTTCCCATGCCAAGGCTCTTCTATCCATCCTTGACTTTTTAACGAAGGACTTCCCTCATTAAACCGTAGAGACAAAGGAGACTCCTGAGGAATTTAGAAATTCAATGGAAACAGCAAAAAACAAAACAAAAACAAAAACAAAAAAACAAAAAAAAACCCAAAAAATTCTCAGAGCACTTAACTTCTCTCCCAAAGGACCAGAGAGCCTGCCAATTCCTCAACAATGCCAGAGCTAAGCATTTTCCCAGCGTCAACATTAAATCCCTTTTTTGTTTTTCTCTTTTAAAGTGTGTTTACAATTGACCATTATGGGAAAGATGATGGATGTGGCCTGGCCCCGTTTAAAATAATAGGGCTAATAATGATACAGTTGTTTCGTGCATACGGACTCTTTCTGAAAGCCTGTGAGCAGAAGGAAAGGGTTGAGGAGCCCATTGTTTTCACCTTAAGTGTATCCAGCCGCCGATCATCCCCACGACCCATTGCTAGCTATAACGCTTACACTCCGGCAGACTTCAGAACCTCTTGGCTCCCGCATGTTCTTTTGGAGAAAAGAGCACAGAAGTTTTGAATGAATCTCCAAACCCTGTCCCTGAGATAGCAGGGCTTAGATGGACAAGCCTGGAGTGGACAGCTTGCATTGTGTCCCATGGGGACTCTGCCAGAGAAGCGCATGATCCTTAAGACAGAGATATTGGCTCAGTCCTATATTCCGGGAGAAAGTAGACTCAGGGTTTGCTCATGAAGTGTCCCTGCGTCCAGCTCTGCTGGTCGTGTCCCTGGCGAAGACTCCCCACCTATGCAGCCAGCAGCATCTGTCCTTGGATACACCATCCCGGCTCTAGCCTTTCCCCAATAATCAGCTGGCTTTCGCTGGAGGAGGATCCAGGAGATAGGTAAAGTGGGTTGATTCAGTCCTCGCTGTGGAATTCAGATTAGACTTGGAAAGGAAAAAATTCTCCTGACCAGGGATGCAACAGTCAGGCAGTGAGAATGACCTTCGTGACACTGAGCAGAGATAAGCCTCTTGGCATGAAACAGCTCGGCAGGCAATGATCAGTGGGCTAGGGATCGGCTACAAGTGGCCCAATCCGACCCGGGGAGCAACTGAGCACCAGGAAACTAACCAGCATGTGAGGAACAAAAAAAATCTCCCAATATGCCGAAAACAGCCTGGTGCACAGCAAAACTTCGTTAACAGGCGGCCTGGAGCTGATTGCTGTGAAGCTGACCAGAATGAAATTGCCCTGAAAGCAACGGGACAGGGTAAAAGAAACCGGAGTAAAATCCACCTGCCTGCTAGTGTGCAACTAACCACTGTGAGGGATGGGAGAAGGGAGGGTCTCGGAGGGCCGCAGGGTGGACCGGGAGGAGACGGGACTCCTGGTGTTCTGGAGAACCTGACCGAGCTGCTTCGGGGATGGGGGAGGGGGGTGTCCAGTGCCTTTTGATTTACAGTCGCTGCGCCCCAAGCGATCCCATAAATTTGGGGGCCGTTTTCACCAAAACCGTGAGTTAACGATTTTTCAAATAAATACATTTTCCAATCAGACCGGGTTCTGTTTAGGTTGAACGCGTCCCGAAGCAGACATCTCTCTGTGCGGAAAATACACAGAGGAGGAAACGGAGCCGGGACGAAGCTCAGACGACATAAAAACTTATGTAAACACATTGTCATTTACGGGCTTCGGAAGAGAAAGAGAACGGGGGGAGGAAGACAGAAAAAGTGGGGGGAAACACATACATGTTTAATTCTCCCTTGAATCCTCAGGTCCCAGCCCAGAGGGAGGTTAGAAAACGTAATATTCTTTTTCCATAAGCTTGATTTATGTTACTTATTGGACAATAGGCAGCAGCAGGTTTACCTTAAATAGATTTTGTATTTTTGAGGCCTGTTACAGACCTGAGAATGAGCACAAATGACCCCCCCACACACATACACACAGCCACACACATATATGCACAGGCACTCTCTCTTAGTTTTTCTTTAAGAAAGAGCGTGGAGGAGATAAACCAAAATGAATTATTTTAGCAGGGGAGGGTCTTCGATTTCTATCTGTGTGCCCTTGGTCAAGTCTCTCCCCATCCTCTGGGCCTGTGTTTTGCCAGTAATCAGGGGCTACCGTTGCGCAGAAAAGCATTGACACATAATTCTGTGCACAATGGCAAGAACCTCGTAGGCAAAAGGTAAGGAAGGTCACTTCCTGCTTGGACCCTCTCTGGCCTGACCACCCCCGTCTCAGGAAAGAAGGTAATAATGGGAGACAGAGGCTGCTGTTCACCCCAGGTCCCCTCTGGAGATCTGGGCTCTAGCCGCGCGTCTGCCACTCATTGGCTGTGTGCCCTTATGAAAGTTCCTTCCCCTCTCTGGGCTCGTTTCCCGTCTGCAAGCAGAACCTTGGAGCTCCCAGGAGCAGTCTACTCCGTGCCTATCTCTTCCCTGCCCCGACTGTCCCTCCAACCCTGGGAGCAGGCTGGGCCAGATTGGAAAGTCCTAGGTCCTCTTCAGATATGGCAGAGAAATGTCTAAGGGATTTGCGCGCTCAAGCTGCGGGGTAAATGGTCCGCGGGCTGATTTATGGCGCGTTACTGCGCGACGCGATTCCCCAAGACAGCGAGAATATTTTACACCGCGCTAATATAAACAGGCGGCCGGCCGGGTCCTTTTTATGGAGTTCCTGTAATTACCCGGGCCCTGACAGGTCCTTGATTTACTGCCCTATTTAGATAAGGGGTCCGGTGCGGGGATTGCCCGTGGCGTCAAGGTCACGGGACTGTGGCGGGAGAAGGTTTTGCGGTAGGCGCCGCGGCCTGGGCTTCCAGAGGCCTGCCAGTCCGGGGGGCGCGGATAGGGGTGAGGGTAGGAGAGGGGCTAGGGCAAGAGCGAGACCCCACCACTGCAGAACGTCCAGGCTTGAGGGACCTTCGCATTGCCCGGGTACAGCTGTCCTACCGTTATGGATGGGGGAATTGGGTCCCGTAGGTGGCAAGACTGCACCCCCCACCAAGTCATTTAGGGAGGGACATGGGGGTGGAGGGTGGAATCTGGAACTGGAATTCGTGTCTCTGGCAACATAATTCCTACACCTGGCGACGTCTCTGTATCTCCAGCCTTATGATGGCTGGGTTGCGTAGGATCAGTAGGGAACAGGAAGGACCCCAAGGCAGTCAGAAGCAGCTAGGTCAGGTCAGAACAGCGCCCTGCAAGGAGGATTCAATGTCCTGGTCCTTCTCCCCATCCAGAGCTTTGTAGCCATGTGGCGGCATGTAATTCCATTTCCGCCCCTATGAAATTAATATTCCTAAAAACAGAGCCACAACTTATCCAGGTTTACTGTCACTGTGCTAAGAGCCTCGCCTTGTGCTTACTCTTACGCCAGCCCTCCACAGAGGTTATTATCGTCCTCCAATTTACAGAAGAGAAAATTGAGGTGTAGAAACTTCACACAGGGAGGAATGATGTGCACAGTTTTAACTCAGATGGGCCCGATTCCATAGCAAGGCAGGATGTGTTTTATGTGCGTAAGCCCTCTACTTTGTAAAACAGGGTGAAGAAGAGTTCCTGCCGGGTCTCATCACTACAACTGGGGGAAGAACGGAGAAGCCTGCATTTGAAAATACTAAGAAGGCCAATCCCCCTGAAGGCACTCTTTGGGTGAGCAAGGTGCGTTAAGAGGAGGCTGCAGGGGCAGTGTGGGCTAGGACTCTGAGAGTGCTAGTCCTTGGTCTGTTGAGGTAGGCTAGAGGAAAGCGGAGTCCTTCTGTAGGGATCCCTGAGCTGAGCGCTAAGTCCCAGGAGGAACAAGGGCAGAGTCCCCGCGATAGTGAGAAGCTGGGAATTCCAGAATTCCAGACTATCAATCCTATTCCCTTCTTCTGCCAATGGGGAAACTGAGGCTTGGAACTGGAAAGGAACAAAGAGGTGCTAGATGGGGAAAGCCAGAACTCTTGCCTGTCACATCTCTTGCCTGCCAGCCTAAAGCAATTTTAGCCGAAATCCTAGGTCTCAGACCTCCTCCTACAATATAGCGTGGGGCAGAGATAGAGAACAATCTTACAAGGTCCCCACCATCCTGGGAGTTCTGCTGCTCTCCACGGTCTAGAGTAAAGCATTTTGGGGTCTCTGAGAAGGCAGTCCAGAGCCTAGCTGTACTGCAGTCTCCCCCGAGGTGATCCTGCTGGGGGCTGCCCAGCGCCAAGCCTCAGGAGGTCCCTTAGGGCTCAGATTCTGGTGCGGGCGCTGCTTGAAAAATGACACTGAATCCCTTCTCTAGGTTGGGGAGCAGTGCTTTCCACGTCACTGGCAGCTGGAGACACCCTGCTCTTTAAGACCCATGGGGGGCTGCCGGGTAGTCTCGGGGCCCTCAAGGGGTGTCATAGGACTGACTCCTCACCCAGTACTGATAATGCATTCCCCATCACGCTAACCAGGCCAGATAAATGGGGGATGTATACAATCTTGAGTGATCTGTGTAATATCATGAAAGCAACTAGGATTCATATGGGCAGGCGCGTGGGCCACACATTTGTATGTGTGTTATGTGTGAGCATATGAGAACCTTTACTTGTGAGCACCTGTGCATATGTAGTAGAAATTGTGACTGTGTACTTGTGCACTGAAGGCTTAGTGGTGACACTGAGAATATACAAAATGTATGATGGGATTTTGGAAGTTTGTTTTGTGAATACAATTGTGGAGAATCTTAGGAAGATACAAGCTGGTTTTAATTGTGACAATGAGATTATGTGTGAAACCCTGCATTTGTGTAGTATTCAGAATTTATGTGTTTCTACAGTATGACTTCGGTCTCTGTGCATGCCTGAGTGGAGGATTGGGAGCGGCTCCTAGGTGTAACACATCTGAAGCGTGATGAGTATGTACCCTGTGGGTGACAGAGAGACAATGTGTAAAATCCTAGGAATGCACGAATGCTGTGTGTACCGTGGCTGTGCGTATTATTGTGAGGATACACATACTTTTGGGCGTCTTATGAAGATACGGGCTTTTGTGTACGGCGGCAAGGTTTTGTGAGCCCTTGTGCATGTACCTGTGTATGTGTAATCTGAGGGCCTAGTGTGCCGCTATGAGACGTACTGTTGCAGATTGTACTTGGATTAGGACAGAGACTGGGCGTGTGTTGAGGATTGTGTGTTGAGGTCCTTCTCTCCACAGCGTAATTACTCTCTACCTGCGCTCTTTCTAGAATGCCTCCAGGCTAGGGAGGCTTGGGACCCCGCAGAGCCGCCGCAGCAGCGGGCGCCCAGCGCTCCCTCCCCGCGTGCCTCCGGCTCCGCGCTCTGCCCTACCCCAACGCTGCTGGCGCCAGGCGCAGGGGAGAGCTGGGGGTTTCCAGCCGGCCTCGGGTAGGAAACCAGGACCTCCCTGCACCCCCGCCCCATACACCTCCAGGGGCCACAGCCCTGCTGAGCTCCCACAGGTGGAACCAGCAGGCTCAGGCGTTTGTCCCCTTCACTCCTGTATGTAACCCCCCACCCTTCATTTACTCTCTTGACCAGGAGTGGAATTCCACTCATCCACGCCCTACCGGACCTTGAGAAAATCGCTCTTCCTCTCTGGGCTTCACGTTCTATATCTGCTCAAGGAGAGAATGGGCCTTTCTCCCTCTGCCTTTGGACTAGTAACTATGATAGGCACATAGTAGGCATCAACAAATAATTGTTGAATGGGTGAATGATTTGCTTTCTAAAAAGAGCACTCACATTCACTTCTCCTTTTCCCCTCCCCTCGACTTTGCTTTGAAGAGAGGCACACTCCCTCTACCACATCGAGGGAGGGGCGTTGAGCTGAGAAAGGTTGAGAGAATGAGGGACCCAGGTAGGTGGACATCAGCCAAGAAAGGAACCACAGCGGGAGGTAAGACCGAGAGTCCCCAGCTTGAAGCGTCACCACCCCGGGTTTCCCAGACTCCAACGCGAGCCTGGGGAAAGCCCCCGGTGGAGAGAGTCCGGCTGTCAGGGAATGGCCCTACCCCCGAGGTGAAATCTCGGAGGGTCGTGCAGTCGAGTCGTGCCTCTGCGCGGATGCGTGAGAGATGCCGCACGTCGCGTTTGCCGGTGCGAGCCTAGCGGATGCTGTGCAGTCTTGGTCCCCTCTGCGTGTGTCTACCGCCGAATGCCAGTGTCTCCCGGTCTGAGCTTCGGGGCCGGTGTCTTTAAAGAGTCAAAGATTCTTAAGGAGTGACGATCTGGGTAGAGCGGCCCGACGTAGCCGCGCTCCCAGGTCTCGGTGCGAATCCTGCGGACAGACCAGAGGAGACCTGCTGGCCAGATGCCCCGGGCCCAAGGTGGACGCCAGACTGTCTCTGCGCCAGCCAGGCTGGCCTTCGGAATGGATCAGGCACCCGGGAGGCCGGAGTGGATCTCAGGCCCTCAAGCCGGGAACAAACCCGTCGATGCCCGTGGGCCTGGAGTCCGCCTCCTGCTTTCCGCCCCACCCCTACCCCTGCCTCCGAAAGGCTTCTTCGCTGGTCAGTAGCTGCGTGTCCGTTTGCCTGAGGCTGGGTCAGAATTGGCGGGCTGGTAACGACCCCGTGCACAAGCGGCTCCCAGTCTCTCCAGAAAGGGCCGATGACTAAGGGTTGGGGGTGGGGGCGGAGGGCTGGAAGGTGTTAGGGAAGAACGTTAGGGGCCTATCCTGCCTTCAGCAGCGCCCTCTGATCTTCTAGCTCTGACGCCGAGCACAGCAGTTGGAGCTCGGGACTGGGAACTGCTGGAATTCCTATTTACACTTCTAGACAGTCTAGAAACAAGAAGCTTTCTTTCCCTGAGCCTCAGTTTCCTTATCTGTAAAATCAAAAGGGGGGCTCTAGGTGTAGGCCTTCTTTTCGCTTGGTGATTCTAGATTCCTTTCCTTGGATCCGTGGGGAGGGGGTGGCAGCAACAGTCCAGGGCGTTGGCAGTCCTGTGCCTCAAGTACTTAGTCCCCGTGCCCGCCCCCTCAACACCCCCAGCCGCCCGCCCCGCTAAGCCCGCCGAGCCGGGAGCTGAGTGGGAGGGGCAGAGGCGGGGCTGGTTCCGGGTCCCTGCTGGCGGACCAGAGTGGCGCAGGCTGAGCGTAAAACCTGGGATAGCCACTCCCCCTTTTCCTTATCCCCGCCCCCCTGCCATTGGCTCCCGGGAGAGGTTGACATCAAAGCCGCGGTCTTATATAAGCCAGATCTGCAGGGGAGTCCGCAGAAGGGTTAAACAGGTCTTTGGGCATCGGCGTCCTCGCCCGCGGCAGAAACCGGCAAGAAGACAGAGGGCTGCGCGTCTCATTTTCAGCCTTGCCCGGACTCTCCCAAAGCCGGCTCCCAGTAGTGCGCGGCTCCAGAGCCCACAGGTGGCCCCCGGTAGTCTCTGGGGCGCATGGAGCGGCGTTAATAGGGCTGGCGGCGCAGGCCAGTAGCCGCTCCAACATGAACCTCGTGGGCAGCTACGCACACCATCACCACCATCACCACCCGCACCCTGCACACCCCATGCTCCACGAATCCTTCCTCTTCGGTCCGGCCTCGCGCTGTCATCAGGAAAGGCCCTATTTCCAGAGCTGGCTGCTGAGCCCGGCCGACGCTGCCCCGGACTTCCCTGCGGGCGGGCCACCGCCCGCGGCCGCTGCAGCCGCCGCCGCCTACGGTCCTGACGCCAGGCCTGGGCAGAGCCCCGGGCGGCTGGAGGCGCTTGGCGGCCGTCTTGGCCGGCGGAAAGGCTCAGGACCCAAGAAGGAGCGGAGACGCACGGAGAGCATTAACAGCGCATTCGCGGAGCTGCGCGAGTGTATCCCCAACGTGCCGGCCGACACCAAGCTCTCCAAGATCAAGACTCTGCGCCTGGCCACCAGCTACATCGCCTACCTGATGGACGTGCTGGCCAAGGATGCACAGTCTGGCGATCCCGAGGCCTTCAAGGCTGAACTCAAGAAGGCGGATGGCGGCCGTGAGAGCAAGCGGAAAAGGGAGCTGGTGAGTCCTGGGGCTTGCACGCTCCAGCCAAGGGTGCAGGCGCGGTGAGCACCGTCAGGCCATGCAGGCGGTCGAAGGAGGCTGTGTTGTCGTGTGTCCGATTTGGAAAGGTTGTGAAGAGTTCTGAGATGGTTGGTCACAGCGTGCGATCCTGTGCATGGAGGGAGGCAGATTCGTCATAGAATTCATTTGTAATACGGGAGAGTGTTTGTAATACTGAGTGAATAATCTGTTTGGAGCATCGGACCCTCCAAAAATGCACACACCACAGACTTTGCTTCCAATTTGGAGAAGTCCTGATTCATTCCTGGGCTCTCCTGGAAGCCAGGTTAAGAATATGTGTTAGAGTTCTTTACTCTGAGTTTGAATTTATGTGCCCAGGCTCGGTTCCTGTTTTCAAAGGGCCTTTGCTGGACCGGCTAGTTTACTTCCATCATTGTACAAATAGGGAAACTGAGGGCCCAGAGTGGGTCCGGGCAGAAAGAGCACCTATCTGAGGATTCCAGAGTGGAGCTGAAATAAAACAGATTGGGTCTTCTACTCAGTCCAGGGCGAATTCCACTCCCCATGGACTGGTTCTGAGGACGACTTCAGTGGCTTTGCATGTAAATAAGAGCCACTTCTTTTAGCTTTGGAGAGCGCAGTCTCGTCTTGGCCTTCTTGATCCTCTCCAGTTAGGGTGACACTTCCTGGCATTCCGTCCGGCTGTCCGGGGCTGGGGGCTTCTGAGAGCTGGATTTTCAGGCTGGCCAATCAGTTTCTCTAGCTTGGGGCGCTCAAGGCCGTAGCGGAGTGGAGCCAGCTGAAGCGCCCCACCTGGTTTTATCTAACCTGCGGGGGCCTGTGGTAAACTGATGAAAGCTCATCCGGGGACGGGGGAAAGACAGATAGGCATCGAGTCTTTAAACGGCTGCCCCGGACTGGGGATGGTGCAGGCCGGGCGGCGCCTCGAAAGAAGTTGTTATTGGGCGGATCCCGGCCCCCACGCGTCGCCGCCTCCTTCAAGTAGCACCGCTTGGTTCGTGCTGAAAGAGCGGGAAGGAGGACGCTAGGCCAGCCCGACTCCCCGCTCTTTTGCCTCCGTATCTGAGGCTCCCTGCTCCGGCTTAGGGGGCCCCAAGCCTGCATCCAAGCCCTGATGTTTAAACCAGGTTGGGAGGCTGGCGGAAGTGTGTGGGGGGCAGCGAGAGAGAGAGAACCGTGAATTTCCACCCCTCCCTTCCAATACCCTGCGATCTCCCTTAGGTGTCCTAAAGCCAAACCAACGCGCGTCAGTTTCACCAGACGCAGAACATTTTCCTTACCAAACCTCCCGAAGCTGCCCAGCCCATCCGGGGTCCCAGGAACTCCGCGCATAAAGGCAAATTTACGAGCCTGTTTGCATATTTCGCAAACAGAAATCCGTCACTTATTTAAAGACTCCCAGTTACTACTCCCGACACCTTCCCCTCCTCCCCATCTTACCCCATGCCGGGCGATCGGAGCAGAAAAATTAAAACCTGTCTCTCCCGCCTCTTTTCTTGTGTGTGTCCTTTGGCAGCAGCAGCACGAAGGTTTTCCTCCTGCCCTGGGCCCAGGCGAGAAGAGGATTAAAGGACGCACCGGCTGGCCGCAGCAAGTCTGGGCGCTGGAGTTAAACCAGTGAGCCTAGGCCCGCGCCGAGGACCTGGCCAGGCCAGCCACTCCTGAAGCCCCAGGAGGAGAGGAAGGCAGAGGCGAACGCCAGGCTCTGGGCTCCGGCGGCTGGTGCTACGCATCCCTCGGAGCTTCCGCTGAGCGCCGGCAGGTCGTCGGCTGCAACCACACACTTGGATCGCACGTGCAATGTCCTTTGAATTTTTTTAATACATTAAGAGAAAGAGAAATATATATATATCCACCCCCCGCCCGAGGGCGGCCCTTGGCGACACCATGCAAGAAGGAGGGACTGTCGTACCCAAGGGCGCAAAGACGCACTCTTCCACCCTTTTGGAGCGAATTTAGAACCTCAGCCGTATCCCCATTTCCCTATCTGGCTCTTTCTTTCTTGTCCCTCCAAATGATCCGCCCCGACGCCGTCTTCTCTAATTAAAATGCAATAAGGAATAAATTCTTTTCTGCCTGAGAAAGAGAACCAGACGCAGGAAGATGAAAGACTGCCCTTTGTTCTTCGAATCGTGGTGGTTTTATTTTGTTTTTCTTTTTGTCGCTGCACTTCCTGTTTAGTTCCAAGGGAAACACTTTCTCTCTTTCTCTGTCTCTCTCTTTTCTTCCTTCTTTTCCTTCCTTTTTGTTTCTATCTAAATAAAAGCTTTCCCTGTGTTGGAAAGTTTTTATGTATTTAAACTACCTACCATGCCTGTTGTGCTCAGGTGTTTGTTCATCCTGCCATCCCCAACCCTTTTCTACCTCAAGTCTGTGTGACCACTCACAGCCCCCCTCCCTTCGTCAAAGCAGTGTCTATGCTCTTGATTAATAAAACATTTTCTGAAATCATCTGAAGCCTGTGTCATGTCTCAGCCGGGGTCCCTCACCGACTTCCATGGTTTCTACTAGGTGGAAATCCTTCTGTTCCTGCTCCTCTTTTTTTGATAAATACAAAACCAAACTTGAAATCAAGGGAAGCAGGCAGATAAAGAATGTATTTCAAGAACAAAGAGCAAAGTTCTCTTTAGACTAGAACGGGAGGTGGGGATAACTTATGGGAACGAGGAAGAACAAAAACGGAAACGAATTAGTCTCAGAGAGCCTGGGCTGGGGTTTTTGTGCGTGAGTATTCGTGCTCGTCTGGAAGTCAGTATGCCCACTGGTGTCTGCAAAGAGTGGTTTGGTCAGGTTACTGGGAGGGAAGGGGGCCTAGCACACAGATGAATCCTATCACTGGGACAGGGTAGCTCAGGAGAGGGGGTGTTGGTCGGGAATATGTTCATGTATGTGAAATTCTCAACATATAGATATACATGTGGCAGTGCAGCAACTCATACGGAGCCTGAGGCTGTGCAGGGGCCAACAAGGGTCTACTTAGTACAGCTCCAAGCACACAGTAAGGACTTGACAAGTCACAGCAGCTATTATTATTTTATACCTGAGTAAAATAAGCTTGTGAGTGCTTATATGTTAAATTGAGGTATTTAGGTTTCTCTTTGTGAGAGCATATGGATTTGTGCAAAGGGATGGGGTGTATGTGTGTAGGCGTGCTCACTCGGGCACTTGTGCAGGAGAGCCAGTCTTTGTGTTCTCACATGCGCACCCATGACTAGGTGTGGTGGGTATAAATTCGGTGCATTTGCCAAGGGTCTTGGATGTGTATTGGGCTAAACTCGGGCGGGCAAACGCAGTGGTTTATACTTCCAGAAATAATAATGTACGAATACTTTGGTTGCGTGCAACTGTGTGCTAGGCACTGCGCTAAGCACGTCTGTGTCTCCCAACAGCTCCCATGATTGCCCCAGGGAGCGCACGCTCTGCAGCGCCTGCGGGTCTGCGGCGCTCACTGCAAAGGAGGAGGGGAGACCCGTGCGGCTCTCTTGGAACTTTCGCTCTGCGCACCTAGAGCCTGAGCGCTCGGCTTGGGAACAAGAAAGGAGACCTCAGGCAGCTGTGGGGCAGGGCCTCGAGGGGCACCAGGCGTGCCCCAGGCGCCTTGTCCCAGCGTCGGGGTGAATATGGGACCCCATTAGTCTTGGCTGTAAACACCGTAGCAGGGCTGAGAGGCCACGCGGGGCTTCCCGGACGCGAAGGAGTTAATAAAAGGTATTTTATGGGCGCTAGGAAACAGTGGGGGAGGTGTGAGCTTCTCTGTCTACTCTCGCCCCCCTACTTTTTTCTTTTTTCCCTCTCGCCACCCGCCGCCAGATCAAACAGGCCCGCGATTTAACTAGGGCAACACTTGGCGGTAATGAGCCCGTCCAACGCACCCCTTCCTCGGCCTCAGTACCCGGCCCGAGGCCCCAGGGCCCTTGGGGAGGAGCAGAGAGAAAAATCAAAGTTTCTTTCTTTTTGTTTTGTTTTCCTTTTCTTTACCTTCTTTCTTTCCGTTTCTTTCTGGGAGTCCGTTTAGAAATTCCGGCGCGCATGGAGAAACAGACTCGGGGAGCGAGCGGATCTAAGCCCCACAGCACGGAGGGAAGCTTATCTAGATTCGAACCCAGGACTCCAACTTCGCTCACACACAAACCTCTGGCTATACACAGGTCCCAGCTCCCAGGACTATTTTTAGCACCGTGAAGTATCCTAGGCACGGGAAGAATGCGCACCCTGGTCTAGCTTTCTTATAGCCGGGGAAAGAAGAGGGGGCGCAGAGGGGGACCCGCCAGCGGCCGCCAAAGCCAAGTCTGGCATAACCAGGCCTCTTCAGAAAACCCAATCCTGCTGGCCCCAAACCCTCTTTGGGAAGAGGGCCTTGGAGCCCTAAACTCAGAAACGTCCAGTCCCTGAACCCGGGAGCCGAGACGGATCCGGCGCCCATTGAGAGGGTCACTGGATAGTCCTCCACTCTCCCCACGCCTGACTCCAGCGGCCTCCCACGCCCACGCCATATCCCCAGCTCCCACCTCACAGCTGGAAAAGCCGAGCCCAGAGAACGGCTCGGAGCTGCCCCAGGTTTCACAAACCATTCTGTGCTGAGGGTCTGCAGACTAGCGGTCCAACCCTTCTCGCTGCCACCCTGGCTCTCCAGGCTCCCACCCCTCCTTAGCCCTCCCTTCTTTGAAAACATCTTTAGGGCCTGACGTTTACTTTCTTCTTCTCTGCCCAGGTTTCAAAGAGGTTTGTCAGACACCTCAAATCAGCTGTGGCAGAAGCAGGGTCATTATTTATTATTTTTGAATTAATCTTTTTTAAAAAATGGGAAAAATGGAATGGTTACCAACTTAAAAGTAAATTCCAGGAGTTTACTGCAAGGAAATATTGATTTTACAAAACGTTAACTATAGGACTATTCTATTAAAGAGTGAAACACGGGAAAGAACCTGATATCCTATAATTACAGAACTGGCTCAATAAAGCCATCAGTACAGTTGGTTACTACTCAGCCATTAGAAAAAATGTGGGAATTGACATGGAAATTGTTCACGATATATTAAGTGAGAAAACGTCCTCCCACATTACACCAAACACTGTCCATTGTGACCCTTTTCATGTAAAAATAAATAAATATTATTCGTGGAGAAAAATTGGAAGAATATACATCAAAACTTTCACACCTTTACCTCTGACTTGTGGGAATAAGGGTAATTTTGACTTTTCCTCTTGCTTAGCCATATTTTTCCTAAATGTCTTATAATGAATAAGTATTACTTTTGCAATAAAAATTAAGCTGCAATTTCCTTCTAATTTCTTCTGTTGCCAGCATACTTTCAATACACCATTTATTTAACATACATTTATTGTCTGCCCACCATGTGCTAGGCACTGTGGGCGTAAATACAATGAAAAGATCCTAATAACGATCAATTAACATACAACAGAAAATATTTGTCTTGAAGAGTTTATTATTCCTTGTACGCAGCAAAGTCTTTTTTTCTTACATTTAAAATCTATTGATGAATGAAATAGTAACAGCTAACATTTATAAAGAAAAGTATTTAAACTCTTAGCATGCATTATTTCATATAAGCCTCGCAGGATTCCGTGAGGTCAATATTGAGGGAGCTGAGGCTCAGACAGGTGAAGGATTTTGTCCAAGGTCACGTGGATGGCAGATAGGACTTGTATCAAAGTGCAAACACGGCTGCCTCCAGAGACCTGTTTCCCCCACATCTCGGAGCACCTCCGGGTGTGTGTGTGTGTGTATACATATGTATGTGCCCAAATACAGTTTCTCTCAGTCTGATCTACCTTAGTCCCCAAAGTAAGGTAGAGAAAAAAAGAAGGAAGGAGTTATGTGACAGGATCTGGGATTCGAATTCCAGCATTCTCCTGGAACCTGCTTCCCCTGTCAGGGCTCTGAGGGGATCCCATCTAGAAAATGAGGAAGAGGGTAGGCTCCAAGGTGCTTTCCTGTCGGTAACATTCTGATTCCAGGAATCTCCTTTCTCCTGGTGAAGAATTCAGCACGTTATTCTTTGCAGTAGCCTCTGGTGTTTGCCTGGCACATTTACCTTACCCGGGTACTTCCACTTTTATAAGCGCATTTTCCTTCCCATAATCTGCAAGAGAGCCAAGGCAGGAATGATGCTCCCCATGGACAGATGTGGGAAAGGCAAACCCAAGAGAGTTGACGTGACCAGTTCAGGGTCACACAGCCAGTCAAAGCCTGAGCCCGGATTAGAAGAACCCAGGGTTCTTACAGAAAAGGCACTGGATACCTTCTCTCTATGCAACCAGCGGTTAACCTTATAGTCTTGCTAAATCTTCACAAAAGAAACGAAACTAAGAAATCAGCCAGTCTCATTTTTAAATGAAGAGTGACTGAAGAGAAAAAATATGCACGTTCTAAAGTGTCTGAAACCAGCCTCCTGATTTAAACCTGATTTGTTAGAAACAAAATTTTTTCAGCTGAGAGAGTTTTTACAGCTGAGCTCTCCCAAACTCATAAAAAACTAGGTTTATATGGGAAATTGTGAAAGACTCTTAACTATAATACACAGCGTCTAATGTAAGCAGACGTAGACACTATATAAAGCTCCTACAAATGTTATTAAAACAAACAGAAATGCACATTTATCCCCACAAAATGGACAATGGAAAGCATCGGACTTTGGAGGAGTCCTGAAAGGCTTATGTTCACAGAAATGTGAACATACCCCATAACACTGAGACCTCAAAGGTCTTTACCCACCATCCACGCATGTCCCTCATTCACAGAAGAAGAAACTGAGGCTCACAAAGGAGAGGGACTTGCCCAGCATCTCAGGGAAGTCGTGCTCTTCTTTTCCCTTTGTTTATTTAACACCTTCTACTTCTAGTGCAGGCAACAGAACAATACAAGGGCCAGGAGTCCCTGCACAAGTTACTGAACATTTCCCAATGTCAGTTTTCTTCACAAGTTACTGAACATTTCTCAGCCTCAGTTTTCTTATCTACAAAATGAGAGCAATCATTGCCCCAACATCCTTGGGTCTGTGAGGATGGAAAGAGATAAGGCATGCAAAGCACTTAGCGTGTTGCCCATGGTAGAGCTATTTTTATTATTTTATTTAATCCTCATAACAGTCTTGTGAGGCATTGAGGGTTTCTTTTGGTTTGTTTGCTGGCTTTGGAGACTCAGGGCATATTTCCAACAGATGCAGAAGATTTCAGCGACTTTCTCAAGGACACACACCCGGTGAACGGATTCCTGCTTCAAAGCCCTTATAGTCCACATCGTTAAGGTAACACAGGGGGTAGGCAGCCTGTAGCTGTCGAATTTCTGAAACTGTTTTAGGCAGCACTGTACAGTACAACTATCATGCAAGCTATAAGTGCAAGTCACGTAGGTAATAAAACACTTTCTAGTAGCCACAATAAAAACGAGAAGAGAAACAGGTGAAATTATTTTTAATAGTATATTTTGTTTAACAATATATCCAAAATAGAATTTCAACATGAATCCATCTAAAAATTGTTAGTAAGATATTTTACATTCTTTTTTTTTCATACTAAGCCTTCAAAACCAGGGGTTTTTTTTGTTTTGTTTTGTTTTTTACTTTTTAGTTGGAGTTTCACTCTTTTTGCCCAGGCCATACTGCAGTGGTGCAGTCTTGGCTCACTGCAACCTCTGTCTCCCAGATTCAAGCGATACTGCTGCCTCAGCCTCCCGAGTAGCTGGGATTACAGGTGCTGACCACTACACCTGGCTAACTTTTTGTATTTTTAGTAGAGATGGGGTTTCAGCTTGTAGGCCGGCTGGTCTCGAGCTCAAATGATCCTCCCACCTTAGCCTCCCGAAGTGCTGGGATTACAGGCGAGAGCCACCGTGCCTGGTCCAGGCACATAACTATTAAGTGGCAGGGCCGGGCTGCAGACCCAGATGCATTTGACTCGAAAACCTGCCCTTTCAGCCACTCAGTTCCATGACTCCCAGAGACAGTAGGGGGACTATAGCTGGGCAGTAAGATGTGGAGTGCCTTTTGGAGTGTCCCACCTAGTTCCAGTTCCAAGTCTACTATGAGTCAGGTGACCTTGGTCCAGTTATCTCCTTGTGCCCCAGTTTTCTAATCTCTAAGATGGGCTAACAATATCTTTCCTCCCCGCAACAGAACTCTTGTCACGCTGAAGTGGGAAAAGGTCTTTGAAAGTCTTTTGAAGGCTGGGTGCGGTGGCTCATGCCTGTAATCTCAGGACTTTGGGAAGCCAAGGTGGGTGGATCACCTGAGGTTAGGAGTTCGAGACAAGCCTGACCAACATGGCGAAACCCCATCTCTACGAAAAACACAAAAATTAGCAGGGCGTGTTGGTACATGCCTGTAATCTCAGCTACTTGGGAGGCTGAGGCAGGAGAATTGCTTGAACCTGGGAGGTGGAGGTTGCAGTGAGCTGAGATAGCGCCACTGCACTCTAGCCTGGGTGACAGAGTAAGACTTTGTCTCAAAAAAAAAAAAAGTGTTTTGAAACAGAAAACATATTAGCACAAGAGGCCTGGCCAAGGTCAACAGGGAGATCTAGACTGTCCCCCCAGGCCTGTACTCAAAACTAGGTGAGTTGGTGAAATGAGCTGCATGGCAATGGGCAGGTGTTTTAATCTTTCCGAGCCCCAGAGCTCTCTTCTGTAAAAGGGAAGGCAGAGGCCAGGCGCAGTGGCTCACGCCTGTAATCCCAGCACTTTGGGAGACCGAGGCAGGCAGATCACAAGGTCAGGAGTTGGAGAACAGCCTGGTCAACATGGGGAAACCCCGTCTCTGCTAAAAAAAATACAAAATTAGCTGGGCATGGGGGTGTGCGCCTGTAATCCCAGCTACTCGAGAGGCTGAGGCAGGAGAATTGCTTGAACCCGGGAGGCAGAGGTTGCAGTAAGCTGAAATCGCGTCTCTGCACTCCAGGCTGGGCGACAGAGCAAGACTGTCCAAAAAAAATTCCCAAAAAAAAAAAAAAAAAAAAAAAAAGGAAGGCAGAGTAGCGTCTAGAGGCGTTTTGAGGATCTGGGAAGCTCTTAGCCTGGTCTGGAGCAGGCGGGTGGTAAACACGAGCTGTTGTTCTTGCTGCTGTTGTGGTTGAGGTTGAGCTGCTGGGCCTGCTTGGGAAGCAACAGAGTGTGGCAGGAAAGGCGAAGACAGCGTGGCCCTTCAGGGCACCCTGAGACCCGGCTCTTGGCTGAGGGTAGAGCTCAGGCCATCCGACGGTGAGGCGTGGGAGGTGTGGCTAGAAGTGCAAGAACAGCTAGTGTGGCAGGAAAAGCACTAGCCCCAGAAGCCAAGAGAAGGGGGTTCAGTTTGCTGTGTGACCTTCGGTACTTCCTTGCCCCAGCTGGACTCTGTAAAACAAGGAAGAGGGACCAATTCTAAGTCCGTTTCTGCATGGACTCTCTAGGGTGTTTACAACCAAATACAGCATCTCTATGAGGGACAGAAAATACTCCTAGAGCCTTCCCCTGTGGCCTGAGGCTACCACCGATTGAGGGGAGGGCGCCACCTGGTGGCCATACTCCCTCTTCTGCACTCTCAGTGCAGAGACACCAGACAGGATCCCAGACTCCTCCGTGCAAGGCGAGCCCGGAGCCCCAGGACTCCCTTTTTTAACTTCCTCTGGCAATTCAGGGGCGTTGAGAAGGGACTCAGCAAGTTCACAAAACCAGGAGTCCTGGGTGTGAGCCTAACTCCTGAGGGACGCTGGGGTTTTGTAACCCAAGATCTCTGAGGCCTTCTTCCCTAAATATGCCTTAGGGACAGGAATCCGTGTTTCCTTACTATGTGAAGTCTGAAATGCACCACACATTTTTTTTTCCTGTTCCTTTGAATAGAAGCCACTGAACAAACACAGTCCTCTCTTAGTAACTCAGAATATTTCTGCCACTACTACACAGGGCTAATGGAACACAGAGGGCAGTTTCCCCCTGCACTGAATAACCCAGGTTGCTGGGATCCTGAGTTCTTCCAACAGCTTTTACCACTCTTCCATCTTCCCAGCATGGTCAATATTCCACTTAATTCTGTGGTGTATGTTGCATGGTGCACGGGGGAGTCAGACTGACATAGGCTCAAATCCCAGTTCACTGTGAGACCCTGGGCGAGTCACCTGACTTCTCCAAGCCATAGTTTTCCCATCTGAAAACTAGCAATGATAATAGCTTCTCTGCAGGTCTGTGTGAGGATTAGGACCATATATAAAGAGCCTAGCACAGTGTCTACTTCCTAGTAGGTGCTTAACAAATAATAGCTATATTTCTACAGCTGGGCCATCCTGACCATCTTTTCATATCCAGCTTTGGAAATATTCCTCGATAGAAATACGAGTAGCATACATTTGAAAAAGATTATTAGCCACCAGAGATAGAACACCCTTCGCTGAAGATGAAGGAGCCTCCTTGGAACTGTTTAAATTGACTCAGCCAAGTTCAACTTCATCTAGTTTAGATAAACCCCAGTAGGCAGGCTGCGGTCTTGTGAGTAATTGATTCCCTCAGTCCTCATTCTTTGGGCTTCAGTAAGTTTCATTAGATACCGCTTCACCTTCTGGCAGTTGCTAGTGCGCGTGGCTGAGTCTGAGCTCTGCTGAACCTGTCCCAGCCCAGCTGACTGGATGGCTCCCCTTGAAGCCTGGTCCACTCCTGCATGCCCCATCACTTAGGCAGGAGAGGGTCTGGTTGGGCACAGGTGCCCTCCCACTGCTCACTTAACAAAGGCCAATCTTGCTAGTGGCTATGAGCCCTCAGGAAGTCTCTTTTAACTGTTTTAGCTTAATTAAGCTCATTACATTTGCTAAGCCTCATTGGCTTCTCTAAGACTTCAAGAGCCCATTATGCACTGCTCCTTCCTCAGAAGTAGGGTTGGCGCAGAGCTCCGAGCTTTCATCACAGATTCTATGATTTTAGTAGTGGAAGGACTACTTCCCACTCCTGTCTGAGTCTTAGCTCCTCTGAAATTCCTGGCTCCTGGAGGACAGAGTCCATTTCCTTTGGCACCTGGCCCACAGCAGATACTCAAATACTTTTGTGACCATATTTCATCAATGGGTTTTTTTTTTTTTTTAAATAATAGCAGGTTTGATGACTTCAAAGTTCAAGGTCCTCATTCCAGCATGAGGCTTTCTTCTCCTCATTCACAGTCACGTCAGCCTGGACTTCCCTTCACTCTCATCTTATCAAACCTGTTTCCTTCAAGGGCCTGCTTAGGTGCTTCCTCTTCTGAGAAGCTCCCCTAGTTTTCAGAGTGCCTTTTCCTTGGTATTTTCCCCTTACTCTGAATCATATAGATAGAGTGTGGCTACACATGGAGTTAGCAAGTAGATGCTTTGATTTACCTATAAATATGGTCATAGCAGGGCTGGGCATGGTAGCTCATGCCTATAATCCCAGCACTTTGGGAGGACAAGGCTGGCAGATTGCTTGAGCTCAGGAGTTTCAGACCAGCCTGGGCAACAACATGGCAAAACCCCGTCTCTACAAAAAATACCAAAAAATTAGCCAGGTGTGGTGGTGCATGAGTGGTCCCAGCTACTTGGGGGGCTGAGGCAGGAGGATCACTTCAGCCTGGGAGGTCGAGGCCACAGTAAGCCAAGATCGCACCACTGTACTCCAATCACCTGGTGACAAAGTGAGACCCTGTCTCAAAAAAAAAAAAATTATATATGGTCATAGTTACAGATATGTGTGTATAAATATACATGTATACTATGTATATAAACATATATCTATACAGATACATATTCCATATAGTTGTATACAGATACTCTGTATACATATGTTTACATATATAGTATTTCTAAGCTGATATGCATATCTTTCTATGTCATTAAACATTATTTTACAATTATGACATATGTATAATGCTTTCAAAACCAGTCTCCTAGTATTTGATATACAGGCTGTTTCCAGTTCTTCACTGTTCGAAACGATGCTCTTGCGAAATATTATCTTACTCAATTAGTAGGCAGCACGACCTAGTGGACGCTGGAACCTGTTTGACTCATTCCCACTGTTTCCTGGTGACCTTGGGCAAGCCATTTCACCCTTCTAAACGATTTCTTCATCTATAAAATGGGGATAATAGTAATACTCATCTTATAGGGTTGTCAAGGCATGTACAGTGCTTACTTACCATTGGGACTGTCACATTGTTAAGTGCTCAATGAATAAACAGTACCAATTCGGGAGGCGGAAGATGAAGATTTTCTCTGTCTTCTCCACTACCAGTGTGACTTTTTTTTTTTTAATTTTATTATGATTATACTTTAAGTTTTAGGGTACATGTGCACAATGTGCAGGTTTGGTACATGTGTATACATGTGCCATGTTGGTGTGCTGCACCCATTAACTTGTCATTTAGCATTAGGTATATCTCCTAATGCTATCCCTCCCCGCTCCCCCCACCCCAGTGACTTTGTATATCACTGTTTCATAGCGTGTGACGAAAACTCACAGAAGTGATGGATGACAGCGCTGTACAACACTTTAAGTGCTGCTCAAATTTAAGATTGCATTATTGTTGTTGCTTTTACTTCACTTACTACTTTCTATATGTTTCAGGAATATGTAATGTAAACTATGCAAGCAGGTAGTAAGTGCTTTGAAGGCACTTAAAAATGCTTTGCTATTTTACAGTTACTGTGAAAATGATTTGTGTTCATTATAACCAGTTTAGATGACACCAAGAAAGCACAAAGAAGAGAGTCAAATTTACTCCAAAATCACCAACCAGGACTAACCATGGTTGCCATATTAGTTGTGGCCTTTTTTAACTTGCTACCCTTGTGGTGCCCAGGGCAGAACAGGGCAGGCTTCAGCTGTTTAATAAATGTCTGTTGACCTCAACCAGATCGACTGTTAACAGCAGCATGCTCCAGTTCTGTCCCTCTCAGCCAACCTCTGACAGTTTCATTAACCCCATTAAATCATGCAGGTGCCTTTACACCTCCTGGGCTTGTTAATCTCTGTTCAGCTCTGGTAAGTTAAAACCTGGCTAGAAGGTTGGATGTACCTTGTTAACCTCCATTAAACCCTATTAAATTTCTTAACTAGAGTCCTAGTGACTTCTCAAAATCCCTCATTAAAGTTTAGTAAATCCAGTTGATTGGGACAAGGGTAACTGTTGTAGCTGCGCTGCTTCAGAGCTTGGCATTCTGAGTTCTTGGACGGTGGGGTTGACAGCAGTATCCCTAGAGCCAGGCAAGCCTTGGGGATCCATCCTGGCAGTGCCTTTAGCTCTTTGGCTCTCATTGTTACTGGGGCGAGTTCCTCAGCTTTTCTGAGACTGTATTTATACTTCTATAAGTTGGAGTTAATAATAGTTCCTACTTTGTATGATTGTAGTGAGATTAAATGAATTAATGCACATAAAACTATTAGCCATTGTCTGGCATGGACTCTGTACTTGATAGCTATTATTATTCCTGAATATAGAAGATCTTTGTAGACAAAAAACTGTTGAGTAAACAGAAGACTCAGTCCCAGTACTAAACAAATATAGTGTCGTTTTCTGTGTCAGGTCTTGGGCTGGAATGGTGGGTTATTTTCATTCTGGTTTTATGCAGACTGAAGATCATCCATTTGAATGACTTAACAGTGTCAGCCACTCTGTTTGCTCAGACTCTGCCACTTCTGAGCTGTTTGATGCTGAACATAACACAGTTATAATACTTTCTTGACTAGGGCCTTAGGGGATTGGACCCAGTGGTTCCTAAACCTGGATGTGCAAATAAATTTGAGAGGATTTTTTTTTTTTTTTTTTGAGATAGAGTCTTGCTCTGTGGCCCAGGCTGGAGTGCAGTGGTGCAATCTTGGCTTACTGCAACCTCCGCCTCCTGAGTTCAAGCGATTCTCCTGTCTCAGCCTCCCTAGTAGCTGGGATTACAGGCACGTGCCACCATGCCCAGCTAAATGTTTTTGTATAGTAGAGGCAAGGTTTCACCATGTTGGTCAGGCTGGTCTCGAACTCCTGACCTCAAGTAATCCACCCACCTCAGCCTCCCAAATTGCTGCGATTATAGGCATGAGCCACCGCGCCCAGCATCCAAGAGGATTTTTATAAAAACATAGTTTTCTGGGCTTCACTTGAGAAAATTCTCAGGAAAGAGAGCTCAAGGGGAACTTTTAACTAGTATTTGAACAGATGATACTGAAGCTGTTCATCTCTGTGCTGGGATTGGGAAACCTCTGGACCAGATTGGTGCTTCTCAACTTTATTGAGCTTAAGTCTTACCTGGAGAAATTTTAAAGATCATTATTACTGGGACTTAGACCCTGAGCTTTTCATTCTGAGGATCTGGAATGGGGGCCCAGGAATTGGCATTCCAACAGAGCGCTTAGGGGATTCTGATGAGGATGGGGGGTGGCAAGTGCCACACTTTCTTTTTTTTTTTTTTTTTTTTGAGATGGAGTCTTGCTCTGTCGCCAGGCTGAGTGCAGTGGCATGATCTTGATTCACTGCAACCTCCGCCAGGTTCAAGCAATTCTCCTGCCTCAGCCTCCTGAGTAGCTGGGACTACAGGTGCGTGCTACCATGCCCAGCTAATTTTTGTATTTTTAGTAGAGACAGGGTTTCACCATGTTGGCCAGGATGGTCTCGATCTCTTGACCTTGTGATCCGCCCGCCTTGGCCTCCCAAGGTGCTGGGATTAAAACACCGGACCTCAGATGATCCGATATTTGATGTCCTAAAGCTCTATTCTGAAAAGAAAACAAAAGGGTGTCGGGTTCCTAGTGAAACTTCTGTTCTAATAGCATATTAACATGTGGGTTCATCTCCATCTTTCTATTAAATTGATATCTGTGGATTATCAAGGGATGTTTACTGCAGCAGGGAGTCAGCCAGTTTTCAAAGTGTGGGGAGAAAGCACCCCTTTGCCATTCAGTGTGTGAGGACAGCAGGCAGGCCCCCATGGTTAGACACAGTATAAAAGAATGGGAGAGGCCAGGTGCGGTGGCTCACACCTGTAATCCTAGCACTTTGGGAAGCCGAGGCGGGTGGATCATGAGGTCAGGAGATCGAGACCATCCTGGCTAATACAGTGAAACCCGGTCTCCACTAAAAATACAAAAAATCAGCGGTGGCGGGCACCTGTAGTCCCACCTACTCAGGAGGCTGAGGCAGGAGAATGGCATGAACCCAGGAGGCGGAGCTTGCAGTGAGCCGAGATCGCGCCACTGCACTCCAGCCTGGGCCAAAAAGTGAGACTCCGTCTAAAAAAAAAAAAAAAAAGGAATGGGAGGATGGCAGAGGAGGGGAGGCAACTACTTATGCTAAGAAACACGGTATGAAAACTGGAACTTCCTTTGCTTTCTAAAGCAAGTCAGGGACCCTGTAAATGATGGTGTCCTTCAGCAACAATCCATCACTAATTCTGTGAGCTCCTTGGTGAGAGCCAGGACTCCCTGTCCTCTCAAATATCTCATGAAAAGCCACCCTCCCCACTCCTTACAGGGGAGTGGAATGGGAGAGGAGAAGGATGTGGGAAGGGGAGGATCTGCACTTTTAAAATTTCTGTAAGGCTTAAAAATTTTAGAGCTAAGATGTATTACTTCTATGTAACTAATATGATAAAGACAAATATTTACTGCACTTCCCCCTTTTCATTCTGCTGAGGACAAACCTGTGGTAAAGTGGCATTAGAGACAGGTTTGAAGTGGGAGACCTGAACTTGAGGCTTGCCTTTCTCTTCTCTAGCACTGTGAGGACAGGCGAGAGGCGTCATCCGGTAGCCTCGGGGACCTCCACCAGTAACGTGCAGTCATATTGCCCTAGCTTCTCAAGCTGTAGTAGCCCTAGGGAATTTGCTACTATGCAGATTCCGATTCAGTAGACGGCCAGCAGGAGGGGCTGGGAGATTCTGCATTTCCAACAAGTGCCCAGATGATGGACCAACTTTAAATAGTAAGACTCTATTGTAGGTGAAGAAACTCCAGGTCACACGCTGTTAAAAATGTCTTTGAGACATTTAAACATTGGGATGTTTACATGAAGATCTGGATTTCCAGCTTCTCCAGTCAAATTGCAAGACCTGTCACACAGGGCTGGTGTGCCCATAAGGCTACAGTAGCGGGGAGCTGAGTAGTGGCTGCCCTTAGAAGGGACCTGAGTTTCCCAGTTTGCAGCTCACTCTCTGCAGGTATTTCAATGTGCAATCAATCCTCCATCCAGTTTATTTAGATGGAGAACTGAAGACCCAGAGTGAGAACTCTTATTTGCCCAGGGCATCCAGTACACTACATGGAAGTTGAGCTCCAGACTCAGGCTGTTGGACCCAGTCAGTCTCTTTCCAGGTGAGTGAATGGGACAGCAGTACTGGAACTTGGGCCTAACCTTCTGGGATCTAAACTCAGTGTGCACTGGGAATGTAGGTGCTAGTATTTGGAGCTAGGAGGAAAGACCACTGTCATTAATCACTGTAATACACTGCCAGGGGCCAAATGTGGAAGTGAAAGCATCTGAATTCTATACAAAAATTCAAAGCGAAGACAGAGGGTCTCTTACTCATTCAGATTATTTATTAAGAGCAGAAGTCGGGCCATCCCATCTGTGTGATATTGCAACATGAAAAGTCACATACATACTAAGGAGACCCCATAGAATTGAGAGCCTTTCAACAGTACAGAGCCATAGATTACAAAGTTAAAATACAAATGATCCCCCAGATTTGGCAGGAAACAAGTACAATATGAGGAGGCCTGGAATGGAAGGGCACTTACTTTTCGATAAGGCAGTTACAAAATGGGAAAAAAAAACTCCAAAACCTCATACCCCAAAATATACTCTGATGAGCGTAGCAGACAATAGAAATGTAAAAGAGGGATCCTGTGTAACCCTCTGTCATTGGCAAATGTGTGCATTAAGTGAAAGCAACGGGAGGGTTTGTGTTTTAAGATGCAAGCTAGATGAAACAACTGACTGTAGATATTTTTACCTCAAGAACAGTTAATATCTTGCCCTAGGCTGGGTTCTACCTCAAAACACCAGACCCACTTTACCATTTCTAACCATAAACTTGGAAACAGTCTATAATACAATGAAAGGAATAAAAAGGCACCCCTAGAGCACCATGCTTCCCAAGGCATTATCTGGAGCTCGTCTGCCCTTCAGTTCGACTGCCCAGCTCAGTAACAGGGACCAGGAGCCAGGGCCAGCTGAATTATACAACCTCAAAAGATCGCCTGGAAGGCAGATGTCTGACCAAGAGATCACAGACCAAGCCCATTTCATGAGAATCTAAATGCTAGGACAATACTACATCTTCCACTAGGGCTTTTGAACCCTGGTTTTAAATAACAGGCTACATCTGTTTTCCCCTACCACTCATTTTGCAAAACTCAACTGGCCTAAACATTTCACTCAATCTTGAGTTGTGCAGGTTGGTCCCTGAGAGCCAGGTTGGCCTTGGGAATTTCTCCTCAACTTTAAGTTCTCAAGAATCTGAGGGCAGCCGATTTAGACTGAATTAGTCATCCTATAAGTCAGAAAGAAAGAATGCTAGACAGGTCAAGAGGGCCAGAGGTTGGTTCTGAGAATGCCATATGACCTCAGGCACATCTTTTTGAGTTTTAGTTTCCCCGTCTCTAAAAACAGATGATTGGACAACAGCAAGCTTAACAGACTTTCCATCTTGAAAATACAGCACTTCTCTGACGCTGAGAGCTTAAGTCCTGAAGCTTTGTTTTCTCAGCAAAAACAGTGCGAAGTCCTTACAGGAATCTAAGGTACAAGCCCTGGGCAACCATGAAACCTTTAAACTTCATGCAAAGCAACGAAATTATAAATCTTCCAGCTGAACATTTTCCTGATGTTGTGAGCATCCGTTTTTGTGGGGCAAGCATAGAACTGAGTCCTCATCTGTATGAGGTTTAGCAGGCTGCTAACATCTTCTCATCCCCCTCTCCTCTCTCCCCAAGCTTTGGCAAGAACAAGCCAGCCAGTAGGGATTTCTCAACATTCTCCAACAAGGAACTGAGTGGACTAATACTCAGGGGTAAGGATGGTATACCAAAGTGTCCATGTCCTAGCATTGTTTCTTTCCAAAAGGCAAACGCTATGCTTTGGGACAGTGCCAGCAATTAGGTGCTTTGCCAATAATAACTTGTCCCGTGTGGCCCCCATGGGGCAGAGACTAAGATGCAAATTACAGAGAACATAGAAAAGTCAGAGGTTTACAAAGAACAGGCTTCTCCACGAGGTAGTGGGTTCTCTGTCCTCGGAGGTGTTTAAGTCTAGACTGCTCAACCCCTTGGTGGGATGGTTGTAGGTAGAATGTCAGCACCTATGTGGAGACTAGACTGGATGACTTAACAGCCCTTTCCCAACTTTGAGATCCTGTCATTGTAATGACTGAGAGCGCCTTTGGATGACTTCCATGAAGCAACTGCTCTGGGATCTACACTGGGCAACAGCCTCCCTCAGTAGGCAAGGCCCCCAGAGTAAGTTCCTTCTTACATCCCCTCCCTCCCACCAGGCAGTTGCCCTGCAGGATATAAACAAAAAACTTCCCACAAAATAAAGAGCCAAAACACCAAAATTAGATGCAACACTGCAGCTGCAAACAATTGTTACTATCTGTTCTCTGAAAGGCTAGCAGTGACTAGTTAGCTATGACAGGAACATCTAACGACTTGGCAGCTGTAACACGTAAGTAAAATTCCTCTTCATTTTACAACACCGGTCTTGAATCCTTTGGTTTTTAATCTTTCATGAGATTCAGCTATGATCTTTTTTATATGCTGTTGCCAACCTAAGAGTTTGTTCCTTGAAGCAAGAAGTTTGTCCATTGGTTTTTAAAACATCTTAAAACAACATGAATGGCAGGATACTGATGTTTCCATGTGAGAACCTTCAGGGCATATCAAAGAACCATACCAGGCTGGAACTGAGGCAGGAACCGTACTCTTTAAGAAGACAACGCCAGTTCTGGATTTCAAATTCCAGTTTTGCCCAGAAGCACCAAGAGGAAAGAAGGCAATGCTGCTACGTCACAGGTGGAGAGAAGCACAAGAGTCCTTGATGGATGGTATAAAACTGGAACAGCCAAAATGAACACTGCTTTCCCCACACCCCACTGCTCCCTGAAGCCAGACCCCGTTGCTCTGGAGGGCTTGGCCACTTCTCACAGGCAGGAGTCCCTTGCCCACAGATAGAGCCATCAGAAACTGCAGAAGAGGCTAAGGTGAGTGGTTTAGTGGTTTGATGAAAGAACAGATTTCTGGACCTAAGAAAAACATAGGTTCAAATAGCTTTGTCTTTTCTCTCACTTGACCTGTTGAAAGGTCAGGTTGAAAAGGTTGAAAAGATGCCCACAACCTCTACTTTCCACAAGCACCTCTCCTTAGAGGAAAGACAGGGGACCCAAGTGCACACACAGCATCTGGCTGAAGGTAAAACGTTTCCCCAGGTTTCGCTTTGGAACAAAGATTCTTTCAGACACACTTGAACAGATGGATCCTACCACCATATATTCTTGTGCAGAAGCTATTGTCTCTCTCAGCTGGGAAAACAGATTTGCTGCTAAAGAAATAGTGATGTGACCTACACGCCCACAATTCTGGTTTACATATCAGAAAAACACACTTTTTTACTCATTAAGATATGGACATTTCCATGGAGCAAGTTAACAATGCCTTAACCTGCAGGCCCCATCTGCCCCTCAGCCTTCTTGATGCCTGTATCAACATCCTTCAGCTGTAAGCAGGGAGAGAATCTCTAAACACATAGTGAATGTGAATGACATTCAGTGAAAACACTCACAGAGCACTGGACATGCCATCCATAGCCAGGAGGCATACCAAAATAGGATGCCCTCACAATCCAGAGTATATTCTATGTACAACCATTTATACATATTTAATTTAAAAGGCTGCAATCTGCTAGACATGCATTTTGAACACAGGCAAAAGCTTTGCTGCAATGGAACATACTGCATTTTAGTGAGCGTGGTGACCCTGTCCCCATTCCACAGAAAGCGTGGTACTCTGCTCCACAGAACTGAGACCTTTGGACACTCCACCACCCTGCTCAGTAGGGGGTTTAGTCCTGACTTCTCTGTGATGGTGCTCAGATTAAGCCATCTGTGAAACTCTCTGCCAGGCCAGGCTGTCCATTGTTCTTATTATTTAAGGCTTCAGAAATAACTCAGAATTGAAACTGAGTAGGAAAATGACACCTTTGACCATATGTCAAGATGGTCATAAATTAGAATCCAAATCCTTTTCTTCTCTTTCTCCCACCCTCCTACCCCATACCCTCTGCCCTCCATTACACAGATTAAAGAATTTTGCAAAAGCATATTTTTGGATATAAAGCTTTGTTTTCACAGGATACTTTGGCTCTGATATAATTAGACTGAGGAGTTCAATGTTTTGAACAACAAAAAAAATTAGATAATTTTCAAAAATTATTTTAGCAATCTTTCTCCCTAAGAGGGAGGCAAATTGTTCACAAAAATGAGCATCAGATGGAATTGACCTTTGTTGCCCAAACTCATGATTTGCTGATGACCACAGCCCAGGGAGTCAAGGCCAGCCAGACTTTCAATCCTAAGCTGGACCTCTGGGCAGGAATCACATGGCCCCTGGCAGCTTGCATGGTGGTTGTGAACTTAGGATGAAAACTTCTAAAAACACTTGCCCCAAACTACTAAATATGTCAGTGTGTCAATGCATTTATTACCAAGAAGCTTGGCTGAAGTCATAATATCTAACTGCACCCCAAAGAGTGAAGAATAGTGGGGTGCATAAGGGACCGTATCTTCTGTGAGGGTCTCTATATCAGTGTTTCTGGAACCTCAACGAATAGTTTTGCATGTGCAACTGTCCTGAAATCCTTATCTGATCAGAAACTTCCTTGTTGGTGCATCAGGATTTCCTCCACATTCTCGCAGTTAAGTGGTGAGCAACAGAAATGGCAGAGGTCTCAGTAATGAGTGGTGTGAAGCAGATGTTACAAGGCTGGCACTATTAGTGACAGCTCAATTAGCCAATACCTACTGGTTGAGTGCCTACTGTGTACAAGGCACAGGGTGAGTGAAGGGGACCAGTGTCAAACTGATCTGCTGATAAATGACAAAGCTTGCAACAAAGCGGGCGGGATATCTATGTCGCCAGCGGGCAGCATGCAAGTCCACATGTGGGTCTGCTCATGCACTTCCACGGTCAATTGCACCTTGCTGCTATTCCAAGCTACAGCTCACACGTGGCAGCCTGGTGGATAAAGTGATTACCAAAATATTTCTTATCCCACATTTCCAGTAGAATTGATTTAATGCTTTGTTGAATGCTGAAATACATAGTTTTTAATTCTTTTAATGATCCTGATTTTTTTAGTCCAGAGTTATCTTAAAAGTCTTTCTATACACATGCTGAATCATGAGAATATAATCCTCCTGACCAAAAAGATTTACAGTATTCATCATTCAAACTTTTTTATTTACAATAATATTTAACAGTCTTTATGGGCTTAAATGTAGCAGATATCACCTGTGCATCAAGCATTACACTTCATTCCTTTAAGGATGTGCTTCATCCTCACTCAAGCTGCTTGCCACCCTCCGATTTCTGGTCCAGTCTACTCTTGTTACTCTTCACCATGTAGATGAAGTAGGCAAGGGTCTCTTTTTCATTCACAGGTATGTTCCTGAAGTGTCGACTCACAGTCTATGCGGGGGGAAAATACCAAAGTTCCTTAAACCATGCATAAATCACACCGCAAATTCTACATCGTACAAAGAAGGGAACGGAGTTGTTTGCATGCTGTGGCGGGAATGACAAATGCTGAAGAACTTCCTGCTGTGTGCAGAACTCAGAATGCCCTTTGCCCTTCCTCCCCAGGGGTATAGGTGGTTTAATTTCCAGGACCCAAAAGTGGATTTTAACTACAACTCTTCCAAGGTGCAGTTCTATTTCAGTGGCAGCCAACCACCTGTCATGGCATGATTTCACAGTCATACTCATGCAGGAGAGACTGGGACTGCTCTGGTTTGGCCAGCTGCTACCAAACCTCTCAGGCCTTGAAAGTGGGAAGAAATATGTCTTTAAAAAATTGTGGGGCAGGAACGGTGGCTCACACCTATAATCCCAATGCTTTGGGAAGTTAAGGCGGGAGGACTAGTTGAGGCCAGGAGTTCGAGACCAGCCTAGGCAACACAGTGGAGACCTCATCTCTACCAAAAAATTAGCCAGGTGTCGTAGCATGCACCTGTGGTCCCAGCTACCACAGGAGGTGAGGCTGAGGTAGGAGGATCACTTGAGCTCAGGAGGTTGAAGCTGCAGTGAGCTGTGACTGCACTACCGCACTCCAGCCTAGGAGACAGAGCGAGACCTTGTCTCAAATAAAAATTGTGGTAGGCTGGGCATGGTGGCTCATGCCTGTAATCCCAGCACTTTGGGAGGCCGAGGCAGGCAGATCACCTGAGGTCAGGAGTCCAAGACCAGCCTGGCCAACATGGTGAAACCCCGCCTCTACTCTAAATACAAAAATTAGCCAGGTGCGGTGGCAGGCACCTGTAATCCCAGCCACTCGGGAAATACGCAGGAGAATCACTTCAACCCGGGAGGCAGAGGCTATGGTGAGCTGACATCATAGCAATGCACTCCAGCCTGGGCGACAGTGCAAGACTCTGTCTCAAAAAAAAAACAACAACAACAACAACAACAAAAAATCTGTCTTTAAAAAAAAAAATTGTGTTAAATGAACAGCCAATTGAACAAATTGAACAGAAGTATCTGAACCCCAAAATTCTTCTAAGTAGTGCATAACTGCCTCCTGAAAGAAACATCAGGTTTGAAGAAAAATGCATCATTTACTGATGCTCTTAATACTTCATTCTATAAGTAATGAGAATGCAGGTCTCCTCTTGCCCCACCTCATTCTTTCCCTTCCACCAGGGAGAACACTGGCAAATGGGTGATGTTATTTTAAAGTAGGAGAGGCTTCTGACCTCCTCTGTGTCATCTGGACACTGGTGAAGAAGTTGTTTAAGAAAAAGTGACGGTCGAGCAAGAAACCTCTAAAGGAAAAACCAAAAATGAAACAGGCTGGAAGCCTTTCAGGAAATCTCAATGGATCAAGGTGGCTGAAACAGATAAAAAAAGACAGAGAACTAGACATAAAGAGTGGTTATCTCTGGATGATGGAATTATATTTTTCTTTTCTCCATTTTCCAACTTTTCTATAATAGGCAGAAAAATATATTAAGAAAAGACGGATTAAGAAAGAAAAGAGGGATGAGAAAATATCTGCAGAAATGACAAAGACAGAATTATCAATCTAGGCAGTTCATGTATTTTAAAAATGGCCAATGGAGCATTTCCCCCTACTTCAAACTGTGTTAAGAACTCAGGGCAGGAGCAAACTTTCTTGGGTGCCATTCATTAAAATACTGTCATTACCAACACCAGAGTAGGAGAAATCCAGGAAAAAAAAATAGCTCCTGTAGAACATCAGGAAGGTTTTGAAATGATTAATCTGACACAGAAAATGATCATATCTATAAAGCATCTTGCTAAGCCAGGCACAGTGGCTCACGCCTGTAATCCCAGCACTTTGGGAGGCTGAGGTGGAAGGATCGCTTGAGCCAAAGAGAATCACTTGAGCAACATAGTGAGGCCTAGCTACTCTGGAGGCTGAGGTGGGAAGGAACACTTGAAGCTGGTAGGTTGGGGCTGCAGTGAGCCCAGACTGAGCCACTGCACTCCAGCCTGGGTGATAAGGCAAAACCCTGTCTCCAAAAAAAAAGAATCTTGCAAAAAAGATTCAAACAAATGAACACTCAGGACTTAGAATCTGGAGTCATGAGCTCCGAGGCTCAATTCTGCTATCAACTTGCTGTGTGATTTTAAGCAAATCCTTTCCTCTTTCTGTGCCATGGTTTCTTTTCTGGAACTGAGGCCTTTGCAGGTCTAAAGCTATGGGGTTCTAAATTGTGCCAAAGAGGAATACAGAGTTGCTTCCAGAACTTTGGAGGAGATTACAATTAGCAGACACACAAGGTAAGGGAGAATCAGGGTAACCATCAGAAGCAGCACAATGCTGGCTCTCTTTAGAGGGCAATTTTGTCTACCTACTTCTGCTAACTGGGCCTTATTGAAGCCTGGTCTGGTCTGCAACTTGTAGTGTCGTTTATAACGTCGTAGGGTGTTCACTTGCAGCTGGAACAGATCAACCTAGGGAGAAGAAGAGAAAAATGTTATCCATCACCTGACCAACCAGGACTCACCAAGAGCCCACTATGTGCCTAGCACTACACTAAGGTAGGGGTGAGGATGGGGAGGGCTTCAAAAGAGGTCTTAGAAATGGTCCACTGAGGACTAGTAACTGGCTGGGAGGGCAAAAATAACAGTAGAAAAACAGTTCTGGCTGGGGTGGGCTGATCTCACAAAACTGGTGGAAAAGGTAAAGCTTAAGCTAAGGAGGAACAGGGTCTGATAAGGCACTGAGAAACAGGGTAGGGAATAGGGGAAAAGATCAGAGCACAGAAAGGTGGGAGAGGCACAGATGGGCAAGGGGGTCACAGGCAACTGTGATGGGTTTAAAAGGTGAGAATGGATGGTAGCACATCTAGAAAAACAGAAAGAGCTATCACAGAGGGTGGAGGGTGATGGCGCAGGATTGGTCTGGTGGTGGTTGTTGGGAAGACTGATGGGGGGATACGGAGGGAGATGCTATAGCAACAATCAGAATGAGATGAAGAGGTTGAGCTTTGGAGTGGCCGTGATGCTAGAAGGGACACCAAAGATGGAGAGCAAAGGCAAAAACCAGAGACATCCTGGAGGAAGACAGGCCAGAACGAGGCGGCGACCAGATAGAGGGGCACAAAGGAGGGCAGTGGGAAGAACTGTTATCCTCCAATAGCTCTTTCCTAGGCCCAGCCTTCCGGTATTAGAATCCTTAACTTCCCTCCACAGAAAGTTCAAAAGTTATTGTAGTGAATGTGCAAACCAGCAGGTTAGGGTTGGGGTCTTTGCAGATGACTGGATAACAGAGGGGAAGGGACCCCCCATTTTTGTTTCTAACAAAGGAAGAGAGGAAAGCTGCATAGTCATGAAAAATTGAAGGCCCAGAAAGTTGGGCTGCCTTTACCTGCCTCTAAAAGAGCTGTTCTTGCTTCAGGCAGGTGGAGAGCACTTAAAAACAAAATGAATGATCAATATGAGGGGCCAAAGTCCTTCATTCTTTTTCAAAACATTTCTCAAAACCTTTTTTTTTTTTTTTTTTTTTTTGGTGAAAACCACTTAGAAATCGAATACGTCCATTTCTTTATAAAATAACAATAATGTTAAAGGCAACAGCAAGATTCTGTAAACCAACATTGGAAAAGGGGACACAGGGAGGGGCAGAGGGAAAGGGCCAAATTTTCAACGGTTTCCTCCACATCTGCAGACAAAGGCCCGCCTACTCTTTCTATTCCTACACAGTCATTTTCACTCTGAGTGCTAACAGGCGGTTGCCTTATGAAATATTCATGTGTCAAATATTCAATGTACAATATAAACGGTTCTTCTCTTGCTGAGTCTTGAGTGAAAACAATTTAGTAGAAAGAAAATCCAATATTCCTTCCTGAAGCCTCACTTAATAGACATGGGCACCTGAAGGGAAGGCAGCCTTCCAGTTTGAGAAGCCTAGGTCTCATGGTCTAGCGCAGTGGTTCAACATAGGACGATTTTGTCTTGTAAAGGAGGTATGACAATGTCTGGAGACACTTTTTGTTTGTCATGACTCAGGGCGGTGATGCGTAGAATCTCATGAGAGGATGCTGCTGAGGCATGCTGTTAAATATCCTACAATGCAGAGGACAGTCCCCACAACAAAAATTAGCTGACCCCAAATGTCAACAGTGCTAGAGTTGAAAAAACCAGGTCCAGTTTAGTCAACTTTGAAATGGATCCTTAGGAACAGCCTGGACTAGGTGTCAAGAAATCAGTGAGAGAAAATCAGAGCTGGTAGGAACTGATGACTTACACCTTCATTTTTTGGGGAAGAGACTTCTCCCAAACCATTACACGCTCTCTAAAGGCATAAACAAGGTTTAAAAAAAAGTGACACTGTGGTTGTATTTACGCATTCGTCAGGGGCGTCTTGCAGAAAAGCAGCATGGTCTACTGGAAAGGGCCCTAGACTAGAGCCTCCAAACTATATACATGACTTCGGCTCTCTGTGCCTGTCTGTAAAATGATGGGGCAGTGTGACCAGTGGGTGTCCAAGCTTTTAGCTCTCAGATTCCATATTACTATAATTCACTTTTCAAATAATCCACAGCAAAACAAAGGGACTAAAATTACTTCTTAACACAAAAAGCAGACCAGGCCAGAGGTGAGGATCAGATTAGAATCCATTCTTCCAGCTTCTGCAACTGATTTCTTTGACCTTTACCTCAGGAATGTCAGTGTCGTGCTCGGGAGAATCTCCGCCATCGTCACTTGTCTTCCTCTTCCTTTTATTTCGGACACTCTGGATGAAATTTTTGTGAAAATCACAGATATATAGGTGCCTTACCTGATGGAGAGAAAAATCAAAGTCAGAGTTGGCCAATTCCTTGGAGACAGCAATAGGTATCTGTCAAATTGCGGGGTTTCCTTCCATTGCAGGGCATTGGAGAGATAGATGGAAGCCAAGATGTAGGCCATCATTCCCAGAAGCTCACTACTGAGTTGCAGAAGAACACAAAGAGAACACTAACATCACACTTGGCGGCGTATCATACACCAAACCTCCAGTGAATGGTGAAGACAGTAAATGGTACAGATTCAGCCAAGGAAGAGATCCCTGCAACAGAGATGCTCAGGGTGAAGGGCCCTGACTAAAAGGGAGGACTTTAGGCAGAGAGGAAGCATTCCAGATGGGTAGGAGTGCCAAGACTTTTGAGTTTCCAATGGAGGATGACAGAAAGAGTGAGTGAGGAGGCCCAGGGTACACTGTCAGTTGGGTGATGATGGCTGCCCATGTAGGAGCATAATGAAAAAGTGAGGCATCAGGGGGGTGGGCATGAGAACAGCTTAGACTTTCCTTCCGACAAGACAGAGTCCCTCAAGGAAGCAGGGAGTGATGTGACATTTTTAGAAGACCTGTAGGAGTCATGAACTTATAGTGGACTGGAATGCACTGTCCTGGGGAGGAGGAAAGCAGGACACAAGGGACTGTGGCAATGGTATTTGGGACACTCTATTTTTACACTTAGAATAGCTACTATTGTAGGATAATAACTCTTTGAAAAACTTTGTTTCTATGTGTCAATTTATAATTCTTGCATTATCTCACATCTGATTCACAAAGAAAAGTGGAAAAAGATGCGGAAGTTCTTACAAGGTAGAACCACATACAAGAAGGTGGATACTACAGATTTTCTAATACAGGCTGGAGGCACAGTGGTAAGTGAAGGTGGCAGCAACAGCTAAGGCATGAAGAATCCTCGATGGCTGGCTGGAGGAACCACTGAAAAACCTTACAGAAACTGAATGCCCAGCAAATGACTTGGGGTTGTTGATACTGAAACAGCTGTTGCACAAATGTTCTGCAGAGACTTCTGAATTTGAGTTTATTCCTTAAATCCTTAAAGATAAAAGTAAGCTGGCAGGAAATCCGCATCAATTAATTCAGACCTTTTCATGGAGAAAATAATGAAAACTATTTATTCAGATGAATGATCACTTTCATGTGGCTGGATTAGTGAGTCATGAGTACTTTTACGTTTATACTGTGATGGTGTCTCACAGACAGGAGGTACTCAAAAAATGTTGATGTACCAATATAGGAAGTCTCCTACATCTAAAAGTGGCTTAGGCTAATGAAAGCCACCACTTACATGGTTACAAATTGGGATAGCTTTGTCAGATTCAACTCTGTCAAAGGACTTTCGAACACAGCACATGCCACTGTCCCAAAGAATCCCACCTAGCTGATGTATATACTACCGGACATGCTTTTCTCCAGGAGGAAAGCACAACAAAGCACACCCTGCATCCTGAGAGGAAGCTAGCCCTCCATGTTAGCTAGACTGGCGAGTCCACTCAGATCAACTGCTCTTCAAGTTCACAGTAACAAACTTCATAGGAGAACAGGGAGAATAGGTGGCTTCCTAAAGCTTTGGCTGGGAGATTTCAGATCAGGACAATAGAATAACGGAATCCTACCTTTAAGAGAACTTAGCAATCACTAGTGCAATCCCACTGACCCCAATCCCGTTTTCTAGATGGGTAAAATGAAGCCATCCAGAATGAGGAAATGACCTGGCCAAGGTCACCCAGGCCTTCTGCCCCCACCCAGTACATGTCTTTTCCTACTCTAGCATTTTCCTTTATACTATTCTCAACTTCCACTTTTCTCCAGAAAAACAAAAGCAGAAATATGTCAACTGGAGGCATATTAGTATTTTAATAGATCACAGAACACTGCCAAAGTCTATATAAAATGAGTTAAACAGTCTGAGTTGAATTTTTGGTGCTATTTAAAAAGGTTCTCTGCTAGACTCTCTTACAAGATAAATAATCATTTTCTCCTTAACCACTTTCAAGTACATACTGGTTTTCAGAAATTTCAGAGCTTAGTGGCCTTTGGGAGTGGGGTTGGGGCAGGAGGGTGGTAGCAAAGGCTCTAGTTTTTTTTTTTCCTTCACTTTCTGCGATAGCTAAAAATTCTTGTAACATAGCAGTTACTTGGAATTGAATTTCTGCCCAAGCCTGTGAGAAAGAAATAGAATCCCTTTCAGAAATAATGACTCCACAATACCACCTTAAAACAAATTTTGAGTGATTCCGCCTGGAAACCTTACTCCCTCAGAAGTATTACCTTTTGGGAACACTAATGCTAGGCTCAGGCTGCCCTTCTTCTAGACAGTGTGTGTGAAATGATCAGCATAGCTCAACACAGGTTTTCCAGTAGAGTCAATGGGTAAACAAAAGGAGTCCCAGTTGCAGCAGCAAAATCATTCAGATGGGAAGGCATCCAGTGATCTAAAAGGACTGGAAGACTCTATCTTTTAAGGACTGAAAATTATTATTATAAGCTGCTCAAGTAAAGCAGCTTTTAACAACCTACACGGAAGGTAGGCAGTGTTTCTAAGCGGATGAATTCATTGCCATAAGCATTTCACCTCAACATGTGACCTAACAAGGGATCACCTTGGTGTCTAGCCCCTTGTTTGTTCTCAGATAATTTCCATTCATGCATTCATTGATAGAGATTTGTAGTAAGAAAGCCATTAACTCTCCCAACCACTTAAAAATAGCACCTGTCCATGCAAGAGCTGCAACTGTATCATAATGATTAACTTAAAAATGGGGGTAGGAGGGAAGAGTCTGAAAGAAAGGACAGGGGGCTGGACACAGTGGCTCACGCCTGTAATCCCACAACTTTGGGAGGCCTAGGCAGGTGGATCATTTGAGGTCAGGAGTTCAAGACCAGCCTGTCCAACATGGCGAAACCCCATCTCTACTAAAAATACAAAAATTAGCCAGGCATGGCGGCAAACGCCTGTAATCCCAGTTATTGAGGAGACTGAGGCAGGAGAATCGCTTCAACCCGGGAGGCAGAGGTTGCAGTGAGCCGAGATCTTGCCACTGCACTCCAGCCTGGGCGACAGAGTGAGACTCCGTCTCAAAAAAAAAAAAAAAGAAAAGAAAAAGAAAAGACAGGGGAGATTTTTTATTAGAGACTTAATGAAGACTTATGTATAGGGCTTGGAAGTAAATTAGATAATATGTTTAAGAAATTAACCAGCCTCTTAGGTGCTGTGTGTATCTGACACCCTCACTTCCTATCTCTGGGCCTGTCTCAACCCAAAAATCAGAGAGGAAACGTGCACTCCCTTTCAGTTTAACAAGCAGTCTCTGATTTCCTCCAACTGTGGAGAAATTCTGATTCTAAAAGAGAATGGATGTTAACCACCTAAGCTCTTAGCTAGTCTACCTGAATATTAAATATCCCCTTAACTCATTTCCAATTCCTAATCATGAAGCAATCACTTAGGGCTTGCAGCAACAGATGTCAAACTAAAAAGTTCTTAATTGGTTGACAATAGGCACAGTTTCAGAATTGTTAACTAGAAGTGGTGAAGTCACACAGGAGAAGTTTCCTATAATAAGCCACAAAGAGCAGGGCAATCCGATTTAAATTTAAATACCTACCCCCTTATTTCAAAAGAAACTACCACTAAGAAAATTGATTTTTCTTCCCCCTCCAGCCACATCGACTGCAAGAGCCATTTCCCAAGACCTGGCCTTGGCCTTATTTCTGCCACATCCTAGAAAAACCCATTCCCACAGCTGCCTGCGAAGCAGCTAGCTCGGTGACACTCTGCAGATACCGAGGCTGCGGGAGCCAGGGAAGTAACTGCCACCTTTCTCTGTCTGAAGGAATAACAGGGTTCCTAGAAGGAGAGAGAAGTTGGAAAAGAGACGGGTATCTTCATCACCCCCCGGCTCCGATTCTTGCTCCTTCAAGAGCCAACAAAATTAACCCACCTCTCCCTGCTCTAAAGTCTAAACCAACAAAACAAGTTGGAAACTGCTGTCCAATCTTCCCAGGCAGCAGGAGTCCTGAAGCCCCCGCCCCCATCCTCCCGGATCTGGGTAGAATCACAGTCAGAGCATGTCAGCGCTGGAGCGGCCTTTGAAATGCCGAGTCCAACTCAGTTCTGCAGAGCCGGGGCGGCGAGGCCCACGGCGGGGAGTGCCCGGGGAGTCCAGACTGGAGCCCGGGGCAGCGGACGGAGAGCTGGGGCCGCCGGGGCCCAGACGCGAGCGGGGGCGGACTCACGCTCTTGTCGATGTCCAGCTTGAGTTTCTTCTGCGAGATGCTCTTCTGGACCCTCTTGCTGAAGGAGGCGTTGCCCGCGGGCCGGACGCAGCGTTCGCCGTCCTCGATGAGGCAGCAGCTCTGGCCGTAGCCCGGGGCGGCGGCGGCTGGGGCGGCGGGGGGCCCTTCGCGGCTGTCCTCCTCCGTGCTGAAGCCGTTCATCTCCCCGCCCCGGGCCGGTCCCTCTGGGGGAGGGTCCCCGGTAGGCCACTCCGCGGCCGCGCTTGCCGCGGGGCAGGTCGCTGAGACCCCCGCAGCCGAGGGTCCCAGAGTCCGTCTCCAGCCCGGGCGCTGCCCTGCCCCGCGTCCGAGAGGCCCGGCTCCCTCGGCCCCCGGCCCTCCGCCTCCGGAAGCCCCCTTTCTCCCGGCTCGAGGCCCCGGGGTCGGCTCCCGCGGCTCGCAGGGCCCCGCCGGGGGTCACCCGGGGGAGCCTTCTGCCGGGGGCCCAGAACCGTAACCCTGCAGCGGGGGTATCCGGGAGGGCGTCCCAGGAAACAGCCGCTCCCCAAGGACTCCGGGCCCGGGTTGCCAGGGGGTTTCGAAGGCCCCCGCCGGCTCCCGCCTTCTTTCGGCTGCGGGGCAAACTCGCTGCCGGGCAGCTCCCCCGGGGTGGCGCGGCCTCCTCGCGCGGGGCCCGGCCTCGAACCCGCGGCACCCGGGCCCCGCGGCTCGTTCGGCCCGCTCCACCTCTGCAGCCACTCGGCTGCGCCCCGAGTCCCGCGGCAGCCCCTGGGCCGCCTGGCCGCCGCCCGCCGAACGCGCCGCACCACAACAGTTCGCTCCCCCCGCCCTCCGCGGGACAGCGGAAGTCCCGCCTTCAGGCGACCATTGGTCTTATTTGCTCCCTGGGCGGGGCTGCCGCCGCCGCTGGCGCGTCCCATTGGGCGTCACCACCGCCAGTCTCCGGCGCCAGGCTACTTCCTGGACTCTGCTGGGATGGGTTCAAAGTAGAGAAAGTGGAAGAGGAAAGAGTTACCCCAGCGAGAACTGGGAACCGGGCCGCAGACTCTCCGGCCCCGGGGAGAGATGGTGAGCAGCGGCCTGGCTGGACCGAGGGCCAGACTCCAGGAACAGAGCAACACATTCGGGGACAGACAGTAAATACGCGGACGGGGACGCTGAGGGACAGACTTGGGAGGAGCGGCATATGAGGGGACCTAAAGAGGATAGAGGTGCTATCAGGAGAGGGGCGGACTAATAAAATGAAAGGGCCAGGGCCAGAGGACTTGCGGATCCATGGGAGGAAAGGTGGGTGAAATAGGACGGAAAGCCAGTCATGGCGGGAAAGACAGAGGGACAACCCCATACAGATACGTGGAAAGACATGCGGAGGAGGTGATGGGGGGGATCTTGCAAGGTAGTTGCAATGTTGGGGGTGGCCGATAACTTCCAGAGTGTGGAGAGTGGGACTGGCTTGGACGGCGCGGAAAGAAAGGGAGAGGGGGAAAGGAGACCCCGAGGGGTTTGGGCGACCCCTCCACTGGGAAGAATGGGAAGTCCGAATGAGGTCTGGAGGGTGGACTAGGTGAGCCGCGGGCAAGAGGAAGGGCTTCAGGGGAGATGAAGTGAAGGCTGGGAGTGGGGGCCAGGGGCCAATCTCGGGATCTAGATGGGGAAGGGCTGCGGTGTCTTGGGATCTCCCTGGAGCTCCAAGCTGTAGTTCTATTGCTTTGAGCCCCCGGGTCTACCGGCGAAGCGACTGCGCCCTGCCAAGACCCTGCGTTTGGTTTCGGCGCCCAGGGCACCACCTCCCCTCCAGAAAGGGCCGTAGGGTATGCTCTGGTCCAGCACTTCAGTCATGCCACCCTCCAGCTAGGCAGCATGGGGACTGATGAGGTCCAAAGGGCGATGGGACGAGCCCAGGGTCGTGTAGTCATGTAGGGCTGGACAGCGTTTTATGGGCAGGGAAGAGCGGAGGATGTGTGGGTGATAGGTAAGCAAGTTAACACTTGAGGGCATAGAAGGAGCTTCGGGTTTGTGTCGTGTTGTAAAAGGGAAAGCTACCAGTTTCCATGTTTAGAAGCAGATGCTTGGTGATCTTAAGTTTTGCTCAGTGGCCATAAACGCATTTGTAGCATCTGAACTGGTAATTTCACACATGGGACAGCCATCGTCGGAAATAGGCCTACCAGAGATAATATGAAGTACAATGATGTTCGTTATGGAATTATTTATAATAGGAAAAATAAAATAGAACCTCAGAGTTCCAAAAGGGAAGCGATTAAGTAAACTACCTAAAATCTTCAGAAAGAGAGATTATGCAGTTAGCATTTAAGGTAGTTTCAACATCAATGTAAACATTTTCTATAGAGAGTAATTCACCATTAATTCTTAAATAAAGAGCTAATGAGGAGTTGGAGAAATGCTTTTTTTATGATAAGTAAAAAAATTCAGGATATGAAATTGCATGGAGGATACGATGTCTGTACATCTATGTTTAAAGAAAAAAACTATTGGTATAAAAAATACACCGAAGTACTAACAGTGATTATTTCTGGGTAGCAGGAATATGGCTGATATTTTTCCCCTTTTGTTTAACCTTTGCATTTTTTTAATAAGCATTATTTTTGTTTTTACAGTAGAAAAAATAGAATAAAAATTAATGGAAAAAAGGCACACATTAATAGGAGTCTTTCCTCGGAGTTCATATATTCTATTCAAAAGTAAATTGTTGTTGAACTCATTATGTTTACCAAGTATAGGGTTGGCTATACGAGGAGGATGAAACATAACCCTTGCCCTAAAAGAATATCTCCTATCTGGGGTGTTCAGACATATATGTAGAAAACACTTGGGTATCTGTACCAGGCACTGTGTGATGTTGGTTCCAAAGTCAGTTGGTATGGATGAAACCTCCACGTTTCCCATATTTTTCTAAACAGCATTTGTATTCAATGCTGGGCTATTGCGGTACACAACTTCTTCTGCACCAATTTCCCCTGGTCTAAGGGGATCTAGGACCTTTTCTTAGGTGCTCTGTCTCAGTCCTTGAGGTAGTGGCTACTTATATCTGCGATTCTTGTATTATTTAGCATTCTTTTTTCTTTTTACTAGGCAGTTCCTTATAACTGTAGGGGACTACAGTCCCCTATTATAATTAATACATGTTTATATTATTATTTTCCTGTTCAAATTACTGTAGTGGTTACTCTTTCCCGATTACACCCAGCCTGATACCCCTAGCCAGCCTCTTTGTGTGTGTGGTTGTGGTGGGGGAATTCATGCTTGTAACTGTTCTTTCTTTTTTTTTTTTTTTTTTTGAGATGGAGTTTCACTCTTGTTGCCCAGGCTGGAGTGCAATGGTGCGATCTCGGCTCACCGCAACCTCCGCCTCCTGGATTCAAGCGATTCTCCTGCTTCAGCCTCCCGAGTAGCTGGGATTACAGGCATGCGCCACAGCTCCTGGCTAATTTTGTATTTTTAGTAGAGATGGGGTTTCTCCATGTTGGTCAGGCTGGTCTCGGACTCCCAACCTCAGGTGATCCGCCCACCTCGGCCTCCCAAAGTGCTAGGATTACAGGTGTGAGCCACCACTCCCAGGCATTCTTTATGTATAATTTCGTAGTCTTTATTCAAGGAATACTTTATCATAATCTTTCCCATATTACTATGTAGTTTTCACAGTTGCCATTTTTTATGTAATACAGTGCAGTTTCTGTAGTACAGTACACTGTGGTGCTAAAGACAGTTGGCTTTGCTGTCAGAACTGGGTTCAGATCTGGACTCCACCCATTACTTGTTATAACATGTTAGCAATTATTTCACTTCTTAAGTCTAATGAAGTAGGTGGTGACAAATTCTTAACATAGTGCCTAGAACATCATAAGTGGTTAATAAATGTCAGCTATCATGATTCCTACCGTAGTTACATTTGCGCCCCCAGAAGTTGGATATCTTTTTTGTGTGGTTCTGTGTAATTATTTTTGAACATAAAACTTTTTATTATTTAGGATTATTATTTTTTCTGAGTGCCAGAGATGGAATTGTGGTCAAAGACTACAAAGTTTTCCAAGGTCTAATGGCCAGGCTCACTGATCCTTTCTTTTTGTCTTTCCTGTCTTTTCTGCCCCTGCTCTCCCCACCTTCACTCCTTCCATCCAGTCAGGCCCCCATTGAGAAGTTATCCCCCAACACGCCTTAAAGAATCAGAGTTGGATACCTTGGCCAAGCAGTCAGAGTCCTACAAAAGCTCTTTCCTCTCCTCTTTCTCTCGTCTTTTCCCTTTTTGGGGAATGTGGCATATGGCTCTGGGAGTGATTTCCAATGACTGCCCTTCTTTGGGAACAGGTGGACACTTAGGTGTCCAGTGACTGGGTTTCTAATCCTTGAGTGGCCCCTGATTGTCTAATAGTGGATACTTGCTGGGTTAAGCCTGTGGCTCAAACTGTACTGGTCAGTTTCTCTCCAGCAAATCTGTTGGTTGGAACTGACAGGTGGTTGGTGGGAGTGGTTAGAGCAGAGACACTAATGGTGGGTCCTGCCTCCTGTGTTCCCCAGGGCCTGGTAGTTGAGCTTGCCCTTGGGTTCTGTAAGGTACTCATAGATATGTTGGCATGAACCAAAAGTATCTGAGACAGGTCTCAATTTAGAAGGTTTATATTGCCAAGGCTAAGGATGTGCCTGTGACACAGCCTCAGGAGGTCCTGACTACATGTGCCCAAGGTGGTTGGGATACAGCTTGCTTTTATACATTTTAAGGAGACATGAGACATCAATCAATATGTATAAGATGTACATTGGTTCCATCTGGAAAGGCAGGACAACTTGATGCTGGGGCTTCCAGGTCATAGGTAGATAAGAGACAAATGGTTACATTCTTTTGAGTCTTTGCTCAGCCTTTCCCTGAATATACAATTTACATGTGGGGAAGGGGTGAGGTGGGTGGTAGAGGAATAGTCATTTATGCCTTTGTCTCAGTGGATCTGCATTTTTACATAAACAACAGGGCAGAGGAAGCAATCAGATATTCATTTGTCTCAGGTGAGCAGAGGGATGACTTTGAGTTCTGTCCTTTGTCCCACACCTATGAAGATAAGCTATCCATTTACATTGCCAGGATGAAATTCAACAGAACTGTTTTAGGGTAAAGATCTTGAGGCCCACAAGGAATTTCCTTGTGGGCAAATTGTGAGGGAGGTCTGTAGCTTTTTTATCTTTGTAGCTATCTAATTTAGGAATAAAATAAGAGGTAGGTTTGCTTGATGCAGTTTCCAGCTTGACTCTTCCCTTTGCCTTAGTGATTTTGGTGTCCCAAGATTTATTTTCCTTTCACATTGTTCTGAGACTGGAAGTTCTGCAAAGACAGGGAACTGTCTCTATGGCTTATCATAGTTTCCAGTGCCCAGGCACTTGATTAATATTTGTTTTTTTTGTTTGTTTTTTTGAGACGGAGTCTCGCTCTGTCACCCAGGCTGGAGTGAAGTGGCGCAATCTTGGCTCACTGCAAGCTCCGCCTCCCGGGTTCATGCCATTCTCCTACCTCAGCCTCTCCGAGTAGCTGGGACTACAGGCGCCCACCACCACGCCCGGCTAATTTTTTGTATTTTTAGTAGAGACGGGGTTTCACCATGGTCTCGATCTCCTGACCTCGTGATCCACCCGCCTCGGCCTCCCAAAGTGCTGGGATTACAAGCGTGAGCCACCGCGCCCAGCCGATTAATATTTGTTGAATGGATGGATAGATGGATGATGGATGACTTGGCCTCTGGAATCAAGAGGCAGTACAGCATAATGGTTGGTATAAATCTAGATGTAGTCAGCTTATGCTGGAATCCTGACTCTGCCACTGACTAGCCTGGAAGCCTTGGGAAAATTACATGGCCTTAGTATGCATTGGTTTTCTCATCTGTAAAATGGGGATGATAGTAACCTCTCGGGATTGTTGTGAAGACTGAGTTATTAGATATAAACCAACTATTAGATATAAAAGTGCCTTGCACATATTAGGTACTCAATAAGCATTGGATACTGTTACTGGCTTAATTAGTCATAATTAGGTTTAGCAAGTAACAGAAAACCCAAAAATAAGCTTACGTTTTTCTCTCACCTTCAGGAATCCTAGAGGTGATCAGATTGTTTTCCTCAGCATCAGAGACTGAGGTTTCTCTTTTGTTGCTTTGCCATGTTTGGCTTCCATTCCCAAGGTCGCATCACTGAGCAAGGTGGCTGCTGGCACTCCCATTTACTGAGGCATTCTAGTCAGGAGGAAGGAGGAAAGGCTTCAGAGGAAGGGCTCACCCTTGCTTTTTAAAGACAATTCCCAGAAGTTGTAGGTGAGCCTCCCACTTGTACCTCTTTGGCCAGAATTTCGCCATACCTAACGGGGGAGGGGAACATTGGGAAATGTAGCCCATATTCCTGGTGGCTGTATACTCAGGTGAAAACAGAGGGCTCTGCTACACGTGGAGATGGGTGGAATGTATATGGAGCCCAACCAGCTGCTCTGCTATACCTCTTTTTAGAATTTCCCCATCTCTTAAATTCTAGGAGTGTGTCTTGGTTAATTTTGGTTCTGTTTCTCTGGAGAACGCTGACTAATCTGGGCTGCAAAACCTGTAGTTTTTTGATCCAGGGACCACTGCAGCCTCAGCATTTTGCCATTTCTCAAGTTTCTGAAATTCTTTTTTTTGAGACGGAGTCTCACTCTGTTGCCAAGGCTGGAATGGGGTGGCGCAGTCTTGGCTCATTGCAACCTCCACTTCCCGGGTTCAAACGATTCTCCTGCCTCAGCCTCCTGAGCAGTTGGGATTACAGGCACCTGCCACCACACCCGGCTAATTTTTGTATTTTTAGTAGAGACGGGTTTCACCATGTTGGCCAGGCTGGTCTTGAACTCCTGGCCTTAAGTGATCCACTCGCCTTGGCCTCCCAAAGTGCTGAGATTATAGGTGTGAGCCACTGCACCGGCTGTTTCTGAATCTTAACAATGTTCTCTGCAGCTTGCATTGCAAGAACTGGTACTGTCTCCAACAGTACCACCCAGTCTTTAAAGGAAAGATTTACAGGTTTCAAACCTGGCTCTACATCACAATCACATAGGGAACTTTAAAAAAAATTACAGAAATTTCAGGCCTCATCTCAGACCTCCTAAATAAAATCTTGGTGGAAAGAGTATGAGGCTCTGAAATCTACATTTTAAAACATATTAATTTAATCTATGGATGATTCTTAATGCACCTTAAAGTTTAAGACACCCTGCTTTAAAGGTTAAAGTATGTAATAAATCTTCATTGGAGGCAATTACCTCTTCTAGTCTAGCCTACTCACTTTCTTTCAAACATATGTATTTTCTTATATCTACTCTTTTGCTTACAGTGATCCCTGACTAAGACTCACTGGCTGTTAGACTTAGAAAGGGTCTTAGGAAGCCAATCCTTTATTTAAGCCTATGGGTTTTGAGTTCAGCAAGGTTGAGTAACAGTCCAAGCACACACAGTGATTGGTGGCTATTAGGATTGAAAAGGTATATGGTGACAGCATTTGCTGGGATTATCTTTAAAATCTCCTTCCCCCGAAATTAAGAGGTTATACACAATAAGGGGTTATACACAATTTATTTTGCCAAGTTAGGGCAGTTCCCTCTATAGCCTCCACATGCTCCACCCCATGTCTAGGTATTGGCCTTCAGGGCTGGGTACACTTGCATTCTCTCCATATCCTTTCCCTAGGTGATACTATGTTTCCTTACAACCACCATATGCTAATGTCTCCCGTCAATAAATATCTGAAGACTTGTGCGCAAAACGACAGATTTGAAAGTGAAATAGATTGGTTGCCATTAGCAATATTTGGGAAAAATTCTGGTCTCTTTGTTGGGGGAGTAAATCTGTAACTCCAGAAAGGAAATATGAATAAATATTCCGTAATGAAGAAATGAATACAGAACAGAAGCTTCTGTGATCCTTGTTCTGCTTTGTGTAGGATTTAAGGTTCTTGAAATAGCCAAGTGAATCTGATTTGCTACATTTATACATTTAGGTAATTAATTTACAACAGTTGCTTAAATGCTTAGAAAGGTTTTGCTTTTTAGATTTGTAAGTCTGCCCTATTGGGCATTTAAAGTGAGAAAATCAGGCATATTAAATTGATAATTGTAGTTTTAAATGTCTAAGGAAATTTGATTAATTAAGGCAGTAAGTCTTATTAAATGTTAAGGAGGATTGAATCTACTAAACTTAAGAATTAACAGTAATCAAAGAACAAGTGAAAGTGATTGTTCTTATCTTTATACAAGAAATTACTAGATTTAAAATGGAATAACAAGATTTTGTTCTTATCTTTATACAAGAAATTACTAGATTTAAAATGGAATAACAGCCGGGTGCGGTGGCTCACACTTGTAATCCCAGCACTTTGGGAGGCCGAGGCGGGCGGATCACGAGGTCAGGAGATCGAGACCACGGTGAAACCCTGTCTCTACTAAAAATACAAAAAATTAGCCGGGCGTGGTGGCGGGCGCCTGTAGTCCCAGCTACTCGGAGAGGCTGAGGCAGGAGAATGGTGTGAACCCGGGAGGTGGAGCTTGCAGTGAGCCGAGATTGTGCCACTGCACTCCAGCCTGGGTGACAGAGCGAGACTCCGTCTCAATAAAATAAAATAAAATAAAATAAAATAAAATAAAATAAAATGGAATAACAAGATTTGTAAGTTGAACTTAAAGTCTAAGAAAAGCTAGGTTTTTAAATGGACAACTTGAGTTAGTGACTGTAAGATTCCTGTCCATACCCAAACCTACCCCCAGATATTTAAAGCCACAGGTCAATAACTCCCGGTTTTATAGTTCCAGCTGAGACCTCTCCTTTGAGTTCTAGACAGCAACGCTTCAGCTCCTTGCTTAAGGTGCTCCAGAGGCATCACAGACCAAGATGTTCAAGTTGAAACATTCTCTGACTCCGAATCCAGACTCCATAAATTGTGCCACCTGTACCTCCTTTGACTCCCTCTCACCACATCCTGAGGCCACTCATCATTGAGGCCATTTTCTTTCTCTCTTTCTTTCTTTTTTTTTATATTTTTGAGATGGAGTCTCGCTTTGTTGCCAGGCTGGAGTGCAGTGACGCGATCTCGGCTCACTGCAACCTCTGCCTCACAGGTTCAAGCAATTCTCCTGCCTCAGCCTCCCGAGTAGCTGGAATCACAGGCACGTGCCACCATACCCAGCTAATGTTTGTATTTTTAGTAGAGACGGGGTTTCACCATGTTGGCCAGGATGGTCTCGATATCCTGACCTCGTGATCTGCCTGCCTCGGCCTCCCAAAGTGCTGGGATTACAGGTGTGAGCCACCGCGCCTGGCCGAGGCCATTTTCTTCTACCTCCAATAGATATATTTAGAATCTGTCTCTTTTACTTCATTTCCCACAGCTAACAGTCCATTCCAGGCCACCATCATCTTTTGCCCGAAGTGTATAAGCCTCCAACTTGGTCCCTAAACTTCTCTACCCAGTGAGCTCTGCACAAACCAGACCATGCTCCCTCCCCATTAAAGCCCCTCACAGCTTCCCAGTGCATTCAGACAGTGCTCTCTGCACCTCTTTGCCCTGTCCCACAATGCATGAGCTCTCTTATTCTTTTTTTAATGAGACAGGGTCTCACTCTGTTGCCCAGCCCAGATTGTAGTGGTGCAATCATAGCTCACAGCAGCCTTGACATCCTGGGCTCAAGCGATACCCCCATCTCAGCCTCCTGAGTAGCTGGGACTACAGGCATGCGCTACCACACTTGGCTAATTTTTTGTATTTTTTGGAGAGAGGGATTTCCCTGTGTTGCCCAGGCTGGTCTTAAACTCCTGGGCTCAAGTGATCCACCCACCTCAGCCTCCCAAAGTGCTGGGATTACAAGTGTGATTCACGCCTGGCATTTTTTTTTTTTTTGAGACAGGGCTCACTCTGTTACCCAGGCTAGAGTACAGTACTATGATCATAGCTCACTGCAGCCTCCAACTCCTGGGCTCAAGTGATCCTCCTGTAGCTGTAGTCTCCCAAGTAGCTGGGACTACAGGCACATGCTACCATGCCCAGCTGATTTTTAATTTTTTTTGTAGAGATGGGGGTGTGCCTGTGTAGTCTAGGCTGGTCTCAAAAAATTCCTGGGCTCAAGCAGTTCTCCCACCTCACCCTCCCAAAGTGCTGGGATTATAGATGTGAACCACAGCACTGGGCCTGCCTTATTCTTCCTTATTTCTCAAATAAGCCATCCTCTTTCCTACCTCAAAGTCTTGCATTTGCAGTTTCCTTGGCCTGGAATGCTGTTTCCTTCCTACTGGCTTCATTCTTCAGATCTCAACGTAAATGTCACCTCCACAGAGAACCTTATCTGATTAAAAGGAGTTGGATCACCCACGACCACCACTATTCTCTATCCAATGTCTTTTCTTATTAGCATTTATCATAATATGCAATTACTCTGTTTGTTTTGTTGTTCTGCAAGTGTTTCTTCTGTTAGAATATAAGCTCCCTGAAGGCAAAAACCACATCTATCTTGTTCCTGTAGTTCCAATAAACAGAACACAAATTCTCCGATTCTGGTGGCTAATAGAGTAGGGACTCAGTAAACATTTAAAAAATAAAATAATTTAAATATACTCAACTATACCAAAAGATTTATTAAGCAAAAAAAGTAAGATACAAAACAGTACGTAGTGTGTAATTCCATTTATATTCTGTAAAAATTTTGTGCAGACACACACACACACACACGTGCATGCACATTAAGGATACACAAAAAGCTAGTAACTGGTTGCCCCTAGGATAGGGACTATCACCCAAGGGAGAGAAGATAGAAGTAATTTTAATTTTATAATCATTTTTCCTATTTGGATTTTTGTTTTACTACATGCCTATATTTCTTTTATAATAATAAAAATACCATCTAGTACTGTTATTTTAAAAAGGAAATATGGAATAGCAAAAAAAAAAGGAAGAATCTTAGAATAACAGTCATTTAAATGGAATAAATTTGTCCTTATGAAAACCCCACAACATTGTCCTTTTTTTTTGCATTCCGCTGAGGACGTGGGAAAGCTTCCTTCAGCTCCGATGCTGGCTTGCAGTCTGGCACTTGACAGCTGCTGGTATTGTGGATAGAAGCAAAGGCTCTGGACTCAGCAACACTTGGTTTGAATCCCAGTTCTACCACTTACTAGCTGTAGTGCCACTGACCACTTAAACTCCATGAACCTCAGTTTTCTTCGTCTGTAAGGTGGGATAACAGTACTTCTCTAATAGGGATATTGTGAGGATCAAATATGATGACCTAAAGCAGTTAGCACAATATCTTGCACATAGTAAGTGCTTAATAAGTGGCAGTTATTATTTCATACATTATAAGGTGATACCCCTGAACTTCCATTGTATCCAGATTCAGATTTCTGCATGTTAAGGGAGACATCATATTGCAATACGATAGGGTGGTACTGCCTATCAGCCAGTTGTTTAGGCTCCAGATCCATCAGCACAGCACTGATTGGGAAAGTACTTGATTATTTTATTCCATGTTATCCTCATTTTATGAAATTTTGTCAGTGGAAAATGGAAGTACCAATAGTAGTGATAAGAAGTATGCATCTGTCAAGCAAGTGAAAATACAACCCACTGAATGGGAGAAAATGTTTGCAAATCATATATAAGGCAGTGGTCCACAACCTTTTTGGTACCAGGGACCGGTTTTGTGGAAGACAATTTTTCCACAGATGGGGGTGGGTAGGGGGTTGGGGGTGAGTGGGGATGGTTTCAGGATGAAACTGCTCCATCTCAAATCATCAGACATTAGATTCTCATAAGGAGCACCCAACCTAGATTCCTCCCATGTGCAGTTCCCAGTGGGGTTCGCACTTCTATGAAAATCTAATGCTGCCAAAGATTTGACTGGAGGCAGAGCTCAGGTGCTAATGCTCCCTTGCCTGCCGCTCACCTCCTGCTGTACGGCCCCATTCCTAACCAGTACCTCTCCATGCTGGTGTGAGGAGGCAATGCGGTGTGGGGGTGTTGGGAACTGCTATGATAAGGAATTTGTATTCAGAATATATGCAGAACTCTTATTACTCAATAATAAAGAGACAAATAACCCAATTGAAAAGTGGGCTAAGGGTTTGAATAGACATTTCTCCAAAGAAGATAAACAAATGGCCAATAAGCCCATGCAGAGATGCTCAACATCCTAATCACCAGGGATATCAGAAGGGAAATGCAAATCAAACCTGCAATTAGGTATTACTTCACACCTACTAGGATGGCTGTAGCCAATAAGACAGACAATAACAAGTGTTGATGAAGACATGGAGAAATTGAAACCTACATATATTGCTGGTAGGAATGCAAAATGGTAAACCACTTTGCAAAACAGTGTATCAATTCCTCAAAAAAAAATTTTTTTTTTTGAGTGGAGTCTCACTCTTGTCACTGAGGCTAGAATGCAGTGGCATGATCTCAGCTCACTGCAACATCCACCTCCTGGGTTCAAGTGATTCTCCTGCCTCAGCGTCCCAAGTAGCTGGGATTACAGTCACCTGCCATCATGCCCGGCTAATTTTTGTATTTTTAGTACAGACGGGGTTTCACCATGTTGGCCAGGCTGATCTTGATCCTGATCTCAGGTGATCCACCCACCTCAGCCTCCCAAAGTGTTGGGATTACAGGCATGAGCCACCTTGCCCAGCCCAATTCCTCAAAATTTTAAAATAGAGTTACTTTATTAATCAGCAATTCTACTCTTAGGTATCTGCCCAAGAGAAATGAAACAATTCATCCACACAAACACTTTTACATGAATGTTAACAGCAGCATTATTCACAATAGCCAAAAGGTGGAAACAGCTCAAATATCCATCAACTGATGAAAGGATAAACAAAATGTGGTATATTCACACAATGAAATATTAATGACACAAAGGAAGTACTGACACATGCTGCAACATAGATGAACTTTGAAAATATGCTAAATGAAAGCAGTTACAAAAGACCACATAATGCACGATTTGATTTATGTAAAATGTCCAGAAAGGGCAAATCCATGGATACATTATAGAAAACAGATTAGTGGTTGTCAGAGGCTGAAGAGAGTAGGGAGGATTGGGATGGGGAGTGACTGTTATGGGTACAGGGTTTCTTTTAGGGGGACAAAGATATTTTGGAATTAGTAGTGATGGTGGCACAACCTAGTAAATATACTAAAATAAATTGTACATTTTCAATGGGTGAATTATGTAGTATATATGATTTATATCTCAACAAAAAGGAGTTTAAAAAGGAGTATGTGTATCATTGACTCTTTCGATATAAAGATAGAAATCATTAGACTTATCGAAAGGGATGAATCTTTAGCCTCCATGGGATGTTCTTAAGCCTATTGCTGTTTTTTGATTTGTGAAGGAAAATAATCAAATTGAAGGTACGTTAGGAAAGACAGCAAACATATGATTAGCGATTGTGTCTAAAAATGCAGGTGTAATTGGACATGCTGTACCACTTTTTATTCCCAACATAAATTTGTTGTTTGACTTTTGTACTTTTGACGTTAGTAATATTTTCCGAAATAAATTGTGTATGGAAGCAGGGGACTGTGTTTACTGTGTCATGGGGAAGGCAAATGATCTCTCAGCCCTCTTCACTTCCCATTTGTTTAATGCTGAACCATCAAGCAAACTTCCCCTAGGGAATAATTAAGCTGGTACCAGGAGACTGCACATAATTATTTGGGCCACTGGAAAATTCTAATGCCCATGAAAAAATAACTTTTGGTTTATAGATCAGTCTTTTGTGAATTTGGGCAGGAAAAGTCAGCCCTGAAAAGTGGTTTTATTTTGACCATAACTAAATTTGCAAATAATAGTAGGATAAATAATGAAATTATTAATAAATCTCACAAAACTGTAATTCCAAGGTTTAGCTTTAGTTTGGTTGGTTCATCAACAGCTCAACAATTTTGGAGGTCCAAATCTGTTCTGGTAAGAGCTGGGGATAAAATGGTGGATGATATAGACACAGCCTTGCTTGCCCAAAGTCAATTGGAAAAGTAACCAATGAGTGAATAACATAATTATGCATTATTCATAGATTCCATTATTATACTCATTCACAGATTCCAGATTTACAATTTACCTACTCACTAAAATGTATTTGTAATCTCAAAAATCAATGCTCATGGCCGGGCACAGTGGCTCAGGCGTGTAATCCCAGCACTTTGGGAGGCCGAGGCGGGTGGATCACTTGAAGTCAGGAGTTCAAGACCAGCCTGACCAACATGGTGAAACCCAGTCTCTACTAAAAATACAAAAATTAGCTGGGCATGGTGGCGGGCAACTGTAATCCCAGCTACTCGGGAGGCTGAGGCAGGGGAATCACTTGAACCTGGGAGGTGGAGGCTGCAGTGAGCCGAGATCACACCACTGCACTCCAGCCAGGGTGACAGAGCAAGATCCTGTCTCAAAAAAAAAAAAAAAAAAAAATCAATGCTCATTGCACTTAAAAAAAAATTCGTATTTTTTGAGACTGGTCTGACTCTGTCACCCAGGCTAGTGTGCAATGGCACAATTATAGCTCACTGCAGTCTTGACCTCCTGGGCTCAGGCACTTCTCTCGCCTCAGCCTTCCTAGTAGCTGGGACTACAGGCATATGCCACCATATCTGGCTTTTTTTTTTGTTTTTTGAAGAAATGGGGTCTGGCTATGTTGCTAATACTGGTCTTAAACTCCTGGCCTTAAATGATCCTCCTACTTCAGCCTCCCAAAACACTGGGATTACAGGCATTAGCCACCACACCCTGCTATATGGCACTTTTGAGATTACTTGAGGATGTGCATATGCACAGAGTGGTGAAGAAAATTCGAGTTGTCCAACATGCACTGTCGCAGGCTGAATGTTTGTGTCCCTTCCTGAATTCATTTGTTGACATCCAAACCCCCAATTAGGAGATAGGGCCTTTGGTAAGTGATTAATTCATGAGGATGGAGCCCTAATGAATGGGATTAGTGCCCTTATAAAAAGACACTGCAGAGCTCCCTCTTCTTTTCCACTGTATGAGGACATAGTGAAAAAATGGTAGTCTATGTACCAGAAAGTGGGCTCTTACCAGATACTGACTCTGCTGGCACCTTGATCTTGGACTTCCCAGGTTCCAGGACTGTGAGAAATAAATTTCTGTTGTCAACCAGGTCAAGTTATTTTGTTATACCAGCCTGTAGACACACACGTTCACAGCTAAGGTGGAACCAGAGGACATCTGCCTTCTTGTTTCAGCTCTCATACTGTAAACAAGTGTCCTTCGGTGGTTTATTGAGTGCCACATTTTTCATATTTTTATGCTTTTTGTTGGTGATTTTGGTTTACATGGTGCCCAAGCATAGGGCTGAAGTGCTGTCTAGTGTTCCTGAGCACAAGAAGACTGTGATGTGCCTTACAGGGAAAATATATGTGTTGCAGAAGCTTTGTTGAGGCATGAGTCATAGTGCTATTGGCCGTGAGTTCAATTTAATGAATCAATGATAAATATTAACTAAGGTGTCTCTAAACATAAATGCATATAAAACAAGATTATGTATTGATCACTTGATTAAAATGTTGTGATCAGAGACTTGCAGGAATGTAGCCCTATACTTCCCCTAGGGACAATAGTTCAGTATTCACTAACTGTGTTCATGGTGACTTACAGAACATAACTACCATGAACCATGACAATCGACTGTAAGTCAGGATACGTGCCACCTGAGGAGCTACAGAGGTGCTGGAATGATTAAGAATGATGATGGGGGGATGTCTATTCTTAATAGGGTGGTCAAGGGAGCCTCTTGGGGGAGGTGACAGTAAAGCTGAAACCTAAAGGATGAAGCTGCAGAGCAAGAGGGAAGAGTATTCCAAGCCGAGGGAACAGGGTCCGAAGGTGAGAAAGCTTTGTACTGTGTGGGAACTGGGGCCCTGCAGGGAGGTGATGAAAAAGTTGGCGGGGGTCAGTCCCAACAGGCCTTTTGGGCCAGGCTAGGGAGTTTGAGTTTATTGTAAAGGCCTGGAGTAAAGTTACCTGTAGGGCAGTGGTAATCAAGTTACTCTCTTTTTATTTGTGTGGGGACTCAAATCTGTTCTCATCACTAGGCCATAGAAGTTGCAGATCATCCCTTATGCACCTGGTATTTCCAGGGCCTAGGACAGAGCTGGGACCAATCACTGTGGGTACAAAATGCGAAACACCATGAGCCCGCAGTACCTATTTCAATCTGTGTTTGTTGATTAAATGACCAAACCCTGGGATTCTGTGGCTGCAGCTGTGAAGAAATCATAGCAGAGATTTTTTTCCCAGATCGCAGAGAAATGCAGAATTCGGGCCTCTGCTTCCCAGGCTGACTGACAGGCCAGTGGTGTGGTGTGGGGGCTTAGCTCTGGGCTCTCATAAAGGCAGACCTGCCATCCTCTTCCTCCTACCCCCAGGCGGAAGCTGGCAGGAGATCAGACGATACTTGCATTCCAAGGAGTTCATGAACAAAGGCTGTAAAGTTGCTAAGAAACTGCCTTTCTGGGGGTTCACCATGGTTTTTTTTTGTTTGTTTGTTCCCGTGGTGTTGTGTGTGAGTGAGTGCGGGTGTGAGCACACCCAGGGCTGTCACTCTGCCAAGACTGAGTGAAGTCACACGCGAAGGGAAGAACTGCAGGCTGCCGTGCAGGTGCAGCACCATGGACCCCAGGTGTCCCTAAGCTGGGCAGAACAGGCATTGAGGATAACAAAAGTGGAACCAGCTGCCCGAGGCCAGAGGTTGGCAGAGCTGTGTGCAGCTGCAGCAAGGAAGCCTTGGATGTTGAGTGTTGGACCCACTTACAGCAAAAACCAAGAAGCCCTGGATTGGGAGATACCAATAACAGAACTGGGAGGGAGTTCTGTTACCTACCTCCCAGCTGAGCTTGGAAAGTAAATTCTTAACAAAACCAGGTCATTGCAAAATACAAGATGCAAGATTTATAGAACTCTAAGAGTCCAGGCTGACCATTATCTAACTTGCCTCCTTCTCCTTATTCTCGTGTGGAGAATCCAAAGCCTAGGGAGGGGAAGGAACTCTCTTAACGGGATATAGCATATATCAAGTGCAGGAGCCCGGCCTATCAGAAGGGCCGTGGGCTGTGAGTGGAGGGAAAAAAGGCCTGGTGTGTATCTGAAAATATAGTACTCATCCATTTGTCCACTCATCAAGTACTTATTGAGCCTCTACTAAGTTCCAGGATCCCCTAAGCACCAGTTCCAACCAAACAGAGAAAAGTAGAGCTCAAAACTTTGAGCAAATTGCTGGCTTCTCTGATTGTTTCCCAATAAGTGTGCCACCGCCAACCCACCACCACCACAACAATCACCACCACAACAACCACCACCACCACCACCACCACAACCACCACCACCACCACCACCACCACCACCATCACCACCACAACAACCACCACCACCACCATCACCACCACCACCACAACAACCACCACCACCACCACCACCACCATCACCGCCACCATCACCACCACCACTATCACCATCACCACCACCACCACAACCACCACCACCACCACCACCACTATCACCATCACCACCACCACCACCACCATCACCACCACCACCACCACAACAACCACCACCACCACCACCACCATCACCGCCACCATCACCACCACCACTATCACCATCACCACCACCACCACAACCACCACCACCACCACAACCACCACCACCACCACCACCACTCACAACCACCACCACCACAACAACAACAAAGCTCACACTCTGTGTCTAGCTCAGCATCTTAGATACATTGGATTCTACTCTTCGCTTGCAGGCTTGGAAGGAGAAGGAGCTAAAATGGGTGAGAAATGTAATACCTCCTCCCATTCTTCCACCAGCTCAAGGAAAGGACCTTGCCCCTAAGTGGTCAGTGTCTTTGAGGAGGCACCAGAGGGCCACTTGCCCTGGCTTGTTTCTCACTCTGTTTGCCCTGGGTGCCCATTATGTGCTAAGCAGTGGAGTAAGTCACTTCCTGGCTCCAGACATCAGTCAAGGGCATATCTGATAATCTCACTGTGCCCAGCTTTAAACCCTTTAATGGTTTCTATTACTCTTAAAAAAGATCAGAGTCTCCTTAACATGGCCCACAAGGGCCTATGGTGCTGGCTTTTGCCTACCCTCTCCCTGTTTTCCTCTTTCCTTCCTGCTCTCTGCTCCAGCCTGCCTGCCTTTCATGCCTGTCATACTCCCTCCATGGGATCTTTGCACATGCTGGCCCCTGCACCTGGAATACTCTCCCCCTTTGGTTTCTTTTTTTCTGTCTTTTTTTTCCTAATAAAGGAGTTTAATCTTTTTCAGGATATGATTAAACATTTTGGAAGTAAATATAGATGAAAGTTTATCTTATTCATTGGTGGAAAAATATTTTTTAAACAAATCAAAGTTACAAAAGAAAATATCGATACACTTGGCCACATAAAATTTGTCCAAATAAACTTAAAAAATGCAAATATAGGACAGAGCTTTAACATCGACATATAATAAAACATTCTTGTGTGTTGACAATTAAGGAACTAAGACTTTTAAAAATTCATATTAAAAGATAGAGGCCAGGCTCACGCCTATAATCCCAGCACTTTGGGAGGCTGAGGTGGGCAGATCACTTGAGGTCAGACCAGCCTGGCCAAAATGGTGAAACCTTGTCTCTACTAAAAATACAAAAATTAGCCAGGTGTGGTGGCACATGCCTGTAATCCCAGCTACTCAGGAGGCTGAGGCACGAGAATCGCTTGAACCCAGGAGGTAGAGGTTGCAGTGAGCCAAGATTGTGTCACCGCACTCCAGCCTGGGCATCAGAGCGAGACTGTCTCCACCCCCACAAAAATAAAATTCACATACCATAAAGTTCACCATTTTAAAGTGTACAATTCAGTGGGTTTTAGTATATTTACGAAGTTGTGCAACCATCACCACTTCTTTTTTAATTAGTTTATTTGTCTAAATTTATGGAGTACAAGTGTCATTTTGTTATACGCATAGATTACATAGTGATAAAGTCAGGGCTTTTAGTGTATCCATCACTGGAGTAACATACATTTTGCCCATTAGGTAATTTCTCATCCTTCACCCCCTCCCAACTCCCACCCAATGGAGACTTTCTGAGGTTTCATCGACTATTATTTCACACTCTATTTCCATGTGTACACATTATTTAGCTCTCACTTACAAGTGAGAACATGCAATATTTGTCTCTCTGTGTCTGATTCGTTTATTTTGAGTTAATGGCCTCTAGCTCCATCCATGTTGTTGCAAAATACATTATTTCATTCCTTTTTATGGCTGAATAGTATTCTATTGTGTGTGTGGGTGCGTGTGTGCATATATATATATACACATATACACACACAATGGAATACTATGTGTGTGTGTGTGTGTGTATATATACATGCATACATGTATATATATGTATATACAAACACACACAGGGTAGATACTGTTTTCCATAAAGGTTATACTAATTAACATTCCCACCAACAGTGTATAAGAATTTCCTTTTCTCCACATCCTAGCCAACGTCTGGTTTTTTTTGTCTTTTCAATAGCAGCCATTCTGATTGGTGTAAGATGATATTTCATTGTGGTTTTAATTTGCATTTCTGTGATGATTGGTGATGTTGAACTTTTTTCATATGCTTGTTGGCCATTTGCTTTTCTTTTTTTGAAAAATGACTATTCATATCCTTAGCCCACTTTTTGGTGAGATTATCTGTTTGGTTGTTGAGTAGTTTGAGTTCCTTGAAAATTCTGGATATTAGTCCCCTGTTGGGTGTATAGTTTGCAAATATTTTCTCCCATTCTTCAGGTTGTCTGTTCACTCTTTTGCTATGCAGAACTTTTTTTTTTTTTTTTTTTTTTTGAGACAGAGTCTTGCTCTGTTGCCCAGCCTGGAGTGTAGTGGCATGATTTTGGCTCACTGCAACCTCTGCCCCTGGGGTTCAAGCGATTCTCCTTCCTCAGCCTCCCGAGTAGCTGGATTTACAGGCACCTGCCACCACACCCGGCTAATTTTTGTATTTTCAGTAGAGACAGGGTTTCACCATCTTGGCCAGGCTGGTCTTGAACTCCTGACCTCGTGATCCAACCGCCTCGGCCTCCCAAAGTGCTGAGATTGCAGGTGTGAGCCATTGTGCCCGGCCTGCTATGCAGAACTTTTAAAAGTCCCATTTGTCTATTTTTGTTTTTGTTGCCTGTGCTTTTGAGGTCTTAGTCATGAATTCTTTGCCTAGATCAATGTCTAGAAGAGTTTCCCCTAGTTTTTCTTCTAGTATTTTTATAGTTTCATGTACTACATTCAAGTCTTTAATCTATTTTGAATTGATTTTTACATGGTGAGAGATAAGGGTCCAGTTTAATTCTTCCGCATATGGCAATCCTGTTTTCTCAGCACCATTTATTGAAAAGGGTGTCCGTTCTGCAGTGTATATTTTTGTTGACTTTGTCAAAGATCAGTTGGCTGTAGATATGTGTATTCAAATCTTTGCTCGGGTTATTCATCTTTTGATTGTTGTATTGCCAGAGACCCCTTTATATATTTTGGATACCAGACCCTTGTCAAATATGATTTGAAAATATTTTCTCATTCTGTGAGTTTTTTTCTGTTTTCTTTTTATTTCTTTTCTTTTCCTTCTTTTTTCTTTTTTTTTTTTTTCAAGGCAGAGCCTCGCTCTGTCGCCCAGGCTGGAGTGCGATGGCATGATCTTGGCTCACTGCAAACTCCGCCTCTTGGGTGCAAGTAATTCTCCTGCCTCAGCCTCCCAAGTAGCTGTGATTACAGGCGTGCACCATCACTCCTGACTAATTTAAGTATTTTTAGTAGAAACGGGGTTTCACCATGTTGGTCAGGATGCTCTCGAATTCCTGACTTGAAGTGATCTGCCCACCTCAGACTCCCAAAGTGCTGGGATTATAGGTGTGAGCCACTGCACCTGGCCTCTTTTCACTTTCTTTCTTTCTTTCTTTCTTTTTTTTTTTTATTAAAGTTTGAGGGTACACGTGCACAACGTGCAGGTTTGTTACATATGTATACATGTGCCGTGTTGGTGTGCTGCACCCATTAACTCGTCATTTAACGTTAGATATATCTCCTAATGCTATCTATCCCTTCCCCCTCCGCCTCACTTTCTTAATAGTGTACGTTGAGGCACAATAGTTTTTAATTAGATTTTAATTTAATTTTAAAATTTAATAATTAATTTTAAAACTTAATTTAAAATTACTAATTAATTTTAAGGCTAGGTGCAGTGGCTCACGCCTGTAATCCCAGCACTTTGGGAGGCTGAGGTGGGTGGATCATGAGGTCAGGGGATCAAGACCATCCTGGCTAACATGGTGAAATCCCGTCTCTACTAAAAGTACAAAAACTAACCGGGCATGGCTGCGCACGCCTGTAGTCCCAGCTACTCGGGAGGCTGAGGCAGGGGAATTGCTTGAACCCGGGAGGTGGAGGCTGCAGTGAGCTGAGATCATGCCACTGCACTGCAGCCTGGGTGACAGAGCAAGACTCTGTCTCAAAAACAAAACAAAAAACCCAACTTAATTTAAAATGTAATAAGTAATTTTAAAATTTAATTTTAAATCAATGAAGTCCAATTTATTTATTCTTTAGTTGATTGTGTTTTTAATATATATTTAGGAAACTATTGTCTAATTTAAGGTCACAAAGATTAACATTTATTCTTTATAAATTTTTTAGTTTTCACTCTTACATTGAAGTCTTTTATCCATTTTGAGGTAATTTTTGTGTGTAGTGTGAGGTAAAGGTACAAATCCATTCTTTTGTATGTGGATACACAATTGTCCTAGTGCCATTTTTTTTTTTTTTTTTTTGAGATGGAGTATCACTCTGTTGCCCAGACTGGAGTGCAGTGGCATGATCTTGGCTCACCGCAACCTCCACCTCCCAGGTTCAAGTGATTCTCCTGCCTCAGCATCCCAAGTAGCTGGGAGTACAGGTGCCCGCCACCATGCCTGGCTAATTTTTGTATTTTTAGTAGAGACAGGGTTTCACCATGTTAGCCAGGCTGGTCTCGAACTCCGGACCTCAGGTGAGCTGCCTGCCTCAGCCTCCCAAAGTGCTGGGGTTACTTACAGGTGTGAGCCACTGCACCTGGTCTTCCCTAGTGCCATTTTTCGAAAAGACTGTTCTCTCTCCATTGAGTGATTTTGATACCATTGTCAAAAAGCAATAGACTATAAATGTATGAGTTCTGGACTCTCAGTTCTATTTCATTGATCTATATGTCTATCCTTATGTGTGTCCGCATTACTGTATCTTTGTAGAAAATTTAGGAATTGAAATGTGTAAGTCCTCCAGCTTTGTTATTCTTTTTCAAGATTTTTTGACTATTCTGGATCATTTACATTTCCATATCAATTCTAGGATCAACTTGTCTATTTCTACAAAAAAAAGCATTGAAGTTTTTTTTTTTGAGGTGGAGTTTTGTTCTGTCTCCCAGGATGGAGTGCAGTGGTGCAATCTCAGCTCACTGCAACCTCCGCCTCCTGGGTTCAAGTGATTCTCCTGCCTCAGCCTCCCCAGTAGCTGGGATTACAGGCATGCGCCGCCACGCCCAGCTGATTTTTGTATTTTTAGTAGAGATGGGGTTTCACCATGTTGCCCAGGCTGGTCTTGAACTCCTGACCTCAGGTGAGCCACCCGTCTCGGCCTCCCAAAGTGCTGGGATTACAAGCGTGAGCCTCTGCGCCCAGCTAGCACTGAAAATTTTGATGGAGATTGCATTGAATCTGTAGATCACCTTGGCAAGTACTGTGATCTTAATATTGTTTTCTGATTCACGAGCAGGGAATGTCACTTTCTTAGGTCTTCTTTAATATCCTTCAACAATGTTTTGTAGTCGTCAGTCTTGCACTTATTTGGCTAAATTTATTTCTAAGTATTTTATTCTCCTCAATTGCTGTTATAAATGAATTTTCCTTTTTGTTTTGTTTTGTGTTTTTGAGATAGGGTCTCACTTTGTCACCCAGGCTGGAGTGCAGTGGTGTGATCTTGACACACTGCAGCCTCAAACTCCTGGGCTCAAGGTATCCTCCCACTTCATCCTCCCTAGTAGCTGAGACTACAGATGTGCACCATCATACCTGGCTAAGTTTTAATTTTTTTTTGTAGAGACAGGGTCTCACGATGTTGTCCATGCTTGTTTTGAACTGGGCTCAAGTGATCTACCTGCCTTAGCCTCCTAACGTGCTGGGATTACAGGCGCGAGCCACCGCACCCAGCCTTAAATGGATTTTCTTAATTTAATTTTTGTTTATTGTCAGTGTGCAGAAATACAACTTATTTTTTCTTGGTCAGTCCAGCTGAAAGTTTGCCCATTTTTGTAGACAACCATTTTCTTTTCAAGGAACCAACTCTTGGTTTCATTGATTTTTTTTCTATTTGTCTAATCTCTTTAATTGATTTCTGCTCTAATTTTATTATTGCCTTCTGTTTGCTTTGGGTTTCATTTGCTCTTCTTTTTCTAGTTTCTTAAGGTGGAAGGTTGGATTATTAACTTAAATTTTTCTTCTTTTTAAGTGTAGGCATTTATAGCCATAAATTTCCCTCTGAGCACTGATTTTTCTACATCCCATAAATTTTGATATGTCATGTTTTTATTTTCGTTTGTCTCAAATAATTTTCTAATTTTCCTGGGAATTCTTTTTTGACCCATTGGTCATTAAGAGTGTTTGTTTAATTTCCATATATTTTGAATTTCCCCAAATTTTCCATTACTGATTTCTAATTACATTCTGTTGTAGCTGAAGAACCTATTTTATGTTATTTCAGTCTTTTACAATTTATTGAGTCTTGTTTTATTATCTGACATATAATCTATCCTGGAGAATGTTTGATGTGCACTTGAACTCTGTTGTTGCTCTGTTCCTTTCCTCCTTTTTGTGTTGTTATGGTATTCTGCTGTTGATGGGTGGAGTGTTCTATAGATGTTAGTTCTAGTTGGTTTACAGTATTGTTTAAGTTTTATATTTCCTTATTGATCTCATGTCTACTTGTTCTATTCATTATTATAAGTGGGATACTGTAGTCTGCAGCTATTCTTGTCAAAGAATTATTTCTTCTTTCAATTCCGTCAGTTTTTGCTTCATGTGTTTTGGGGGCTCTGTTAGTAGGTGCACATATATTTTTAGTTGTTATATCTTCTATCTTCTTCTTGACCTTTTATTATTATAAAATGTCCTTCTTTACCTCTAGCAAAAATTTTTGTCTTAAAGTCTGTTCTGCCTGCCATTATAACCACTGCAGCTCTTTGTTAGTTACTGTTTGTGTGGAATATCTTTTTCCACACAATTTTTAAAATCTTTTACATTTTCAATTTATTTGTGTCTTTATATCTAAAGTGTGTGTCTTGTAGACAGCTTATAGTTGGGCCATGTTTGAATCCGTTCTGTCATTCTATGCCTTTTTATAAGGAGAGTTGAATCCATTTACATTTAATGTAATTACCAGTAAGGAAGGACTTACTTCTGCCATTTTGCTATTTGTTTTTTATGTCTTATATCTTTTTTGTTCAGTTCCTCCATTACTACTTTCTTTTGTGTTATTTTCTAGTGTACCATTTTGATTCCCTTTTCTTTTTAAAAACTATGTATTTTTGAGTTATTTTCTTAGTTGTTGCCTTGGGGGTTAAAATTAACATCTTAATTAAAAAAATTCTGATTCAGGTTATAGTATATGGCAACTTTGCTCTTATATAGCTCTGTCCCTTTCCTTCTCTTTCTTGTTAGTTATTGACATATAAATTACGTCCTTGTACATTGTGTGCCCATCAATAGATTTATAATTATTTAATTATGCAGTTTGCTTTTAAATCAGCTAGGAGAAAAAATGAGTTACAAAAAAACTCCTATCTGTACTGTCTTCTATATTTACCTATATAGTTATTTTGACTAGTGCTTTTTATTTCTTTATGTGAATTTGAGTTACTGGGTTGACCCAATGGGAGACAGTGAGTGGCAGATGACTGGAAGGTAGAAAAGGAGGAATGACAGGGTATGTATTCCTCCCATCTCCTCTTGTTTTGGCAGTAGCTGCAATTTACTACCTGCAGCTGCAGATCCCATTGGGAAGCCCCTGTTCCTGGCTACAGCCTTCTCTGCATTCTAGTAACACCACTGCTTCTTGCCTTTTCAGGCTTATGAGTAGTAACAGCTTCCCATTTCTGCTAGTCCTTAGGTGCTTCACCATCCTTTGTTGTTTCCTTAATCTCACCCATATGTCTGCAATAGTTCCTTCATTAAATTCTCTTCTGTTACTCCAGGAGTGGGCTATATCATGACAAGATCTTAGCTGATTCAGCATGCTCCATGACCTTCTTGCTAAGGTCAAGTTCTTATACTCTCACATGTACTTCTCCTTTGCAGAGCTTACCACAGTGCCTAACTATACACTTATTTTAATGATCATTTGTTCAATGTCTATTTTTCTAACTAGATTATAAGTGCCTTGCACAATCTTTTAATTTCTAGCAGAGTGCCCGGTATATAGTAGGTACTTGATACATTTTTACTGAATGATAGCTAATATTTTTCTCTTACCTATTTCATGGAATTCTTCTGAGAGTCTGGGGGGTACAACAGGTATAAAAGGCTTTAAAAATGGAATCTCTCCCCATGTCTACAAAGCTGTAAGGTGTTATCGTGTGAGGATAACATGAGCGTGGGCATACTGAAAACCTGGATGGACTTGTCAGTCACCACCATGTCATCTTGGGTCACAATTTCCCCTTTCTGTTATTCAGCCTTTGTCAAGCCATGGTCCATGGCACCCTCTGGTGGTCCCTGAGTGACAGCATGAGGGGGCAGCTTCCAGCTTCTGTTCATTGTCACCTGTAGCCCCCAACCAAGACTCAATCATAGGACCACAGGTGGAGCTGGAAGCATCATCCAAAAACTTGTCATTTTACTGTGGAAAACAGGCTTAGTTGGAAGCAGCATTTGCACAAGATCTCACTGAGTTTTTTTTTGCAGAGCTGGGCCAGACAGTGCTCTTCCTACCATATCTAATATCCGATAGCGTCAAAATGTTTTGGTAAGCAAGTACTCATGCCTGATGGGTGAGCATCAGAAATGAGTTATAGCTGGGTGTGATGGCTCATCACAAACTCCTGTAATTTCAGCACTTTGGGAGGCCAAGGCAGGAGGACTGTTTGAGTCCAGGAGTTCAAGAATAATCTGGGTAACATAGCAAGACTCCATCTCTACAAAAAATAAAAAAAATTAGATGGGCATGGTGGTATGTGTCTGTGGTACCAGCTACTAGGGAGGCTGAAGTGGGAGGATCACTTGAGCCCACGAGTTGAAGACTGCAGTAAACTATGAGTGCCACTGCACTCCAGCCTGGGTGACAGAGGGAGACCCCATCAAAAAAAAAAAAGTTATGCTTATTTCATATTGTCACTGCCCTCCTGAGATCCTCCACTCCTGGGTGTGACCCTTTGTGGGCTGCCTCACGTAACTCTTCAAGCTTACCTCCTTCTGCTCCTCCAACACAGAAACTTCTACTTACCTCAGGGCCTTTGCACTAACTGTTCCCTCTGCCTGGAACTCCGTTCCCTGAAATCATCTTGGTTCACCCTCCTTCATGTCTTTCAGCTCTCACCATTCTAGCTAACGTTGAGCCCCACCCCAGTCTCTAATATATCATTGCTTTATACCCTTCATAGCCCTATTTGCATCTGAAATCATCTTAGTTGTTTGAGATCTGCCTTCCACTCTAGAATGATGGCTGTTGGGAATGAGTTTTTCGTACCCAGCAGAGTGCCTGAGTCCGAAGTGGGTGGTCTACATGAAGAATGATGGAAAGAAGAATGACACATGAGAAGGAAGAAGGCAGAGACCACTTTAGAGAAAGTCTGGAGGTTTACTCAACAACGTTCACAATCACAATTGTACATGGTAAATCAGTCTTTCACAAAGGCTCATTTTTCCAGGCAGGAGGAGAGGCTGGTGGTCTTGAGCTTTTGGCCTGGAATTCCAGTCTGAATTTCCAAATATTCCCTGCCTGCAACCCCTTTGGGATCCTAGTCTTCAAGCCAATAACAGAGCAGGAGTCTGACTCTGTTCTGTTGCCTGGCACGGCTGAATCAAAGCCATTCTGGAAGCAGATGTTAAGATGAACTTGTCACTTGGTATGTAGGTCCGACTGCCATCCCAGAGGTAGCAGTGGGCCTTGGCTCAAGATCAAGTTTGAACTAAAATATTACTTGGATTTTTCACAAAGCGTGTCCGTTGAAAGCAATAAAGAATTCCAGAACAGAACTGCACTTCTTGTCCCTCTCTCACACTTACAAAGCTTCAGAAAACATTAAAAGTGCATTACCTCCTAGGAATTATAAAAGATCACCCAACTGTACAAACTAGATATCGCTGAAGCAGAGAATCTGATTCCTCAGTTATTACTGTAAAGTGCTTTGCCACTCTTGTTGAGACTCCAGAGACTAGGAAAATGGAGATGCACAGAAAGACATAAGGAGCTGTTTTCCAAGACATCACCTATTTCTTAAGGAAAAAAAGAAATTCAACTGGTGGGAAGTTTGAAAAGTGAATGTCATGTAGACTTTGGAAATCCATTTGCTACATCTTTAACACAAACTGCTCTTTCTCTCCTGGACCGAATGTCACATCCTCTCGTCAGATTCCTCCTGTGGATGTACCCCGTTCTGCCTGAGCGATTTTTTCCTAAAGGGAAGAATCAATAGTTTCTGACTGTTTTAAAAGCTGAAAGCTCCAACTGGAGGCAGAAGATGGGATGGCTTTTCACACACGCGCCTGCAAGTTTAGCCACCTCCAAAGGCCTTGTTCTTAAAGCAACAGTGCTGTTTGCATTATGAAATGTTTCTGGAGTTCCCCTTTGGAAAGGCTGCTGGTGGGCCACATGGTTACGATACTTTCAAGTCACACCCTACTTTGTGACCTTATCCTCAGAGTAAAGGCTTTAGAGGAAAAGGGACCCCACAGTCTCACCCATTACCTGGCTGTCAGCATCTCTATATGCTCCTGCCTGAGTTTTATGGAGTACCAGCTGGGGATGTGAGCGGAAACCTGAATCCTTGAGACAGGCGGTTTTCAAAAAGGAAGCCATAACAATGAGTGGCTTAGTATTGGCAATTGATCAGTTGGTCCATGAAATGGAGCCAGTCAAGTTCTGTCCTTCCTTCCCCTCCCACATACTTTGTCAAGTCCCAAGACCTACTGATGTGGGCTCAGCAATGACAAATGCTGGAGTGCTCAGAGGACACACCCATCCCTTTTCAGGGTGTGAACCCAGACTGGAAAGGAGAACCAAAGGATGGGAAAGGCAGGCCCAGGACAGCTTGCTGCTGCTCCTGCTTTCAAAGGAATCCTGGTCATGCCAGGAACACTGCCGCCCACTTGGGGCAGGACTATGTGGAAGTCTAGCTAGTGCTTGGCACCCCTTAACCCAATGGTGAGAAACAGGACAAACATGCTGGGGGTTCAGAGGGTAGACCGCAGGGATGGCCCCCAAACAGGTCCCAGTGAGGTAATGCAAGGCCTCCTCTCAGGGGCCAATGAGGCCTTCTAGGCCACAGACTAAACGCACTGCCCAGCCTTTAGTTTGGAGTGTGACTTGCACTGACTGGAATAAATCTGGCTTCTCACCCTTGGGGGACATCGCAGTCTCAGATCTTTTCCAGGCTCAACATCTCCTGCTTGAAATTAGACATTAAGAAACACACACTCATCCAGTAGGAACTGCACACACCACCAAAAATGTTCCCCTCCCCACAACCCTGCCCCTTTATGTTTGTCTAGCAAGGCACTAGGAAATGGTTCAAGTTTAGGGATTTGCTCTATATTTGCATTTTTCTTTTTAAAAGGCACAGTTTTTATTTTAATGACGCTGCATTGCTCTTTGATGATGAATCTCAATTCAACTCCTCAAACTGCCAACACTCTTGTTATCCTGGATTCTAGAAGGGGCCTCATCTTTTGACTTCTTTCTATAGAGGGCCACTTCCAAAGCTACAGCACTCATTTGGAAAAGGACACTGGGATCAACACGTAAGCGTTGCAAGCACAGGGGCTGCCTCTCTTGCAGACAGGTGGCCAAAGCAGGGCTTGTGCTGGGCCAGAAGTGGAAGTAATTCCTCATCAGCTACACATTCAGTCTGACTGGTGGATGATTGGGCGTGTTTGTCCCTCCCTCCCCCAATAATTGATGGCCTTGAGATCCGCCAGCATCTCAAAGGCAGATTCGTGGCTCTGTTCCCAGACTTAGGTCTCAGTTATTTAATTGGTAAATGACACAATCAAGAGACTCAACGCTAATTGGAATGCTGATTTCAAGTATTTCCTGGGCTAGCTGGTGGAAGCCATAGATTGTGGATGTGATTTCCATTTCTGAATCAGTGGGTGGCAGGTTGGTTACAGAAATGCTTCCTATTAGTCTGGAGGCCCTCTAGGAGTCTGACATGTAATTAACAAAGCAAAAAGTAAACACGAAGGGCTGGCATGGAGCTGGGTGTATATCTGGCTGTGGGACATCGGGTTCTTTTCTCCACTGCAAATGAGACTACAGTTGTGATGATGGTGGGAGGTTCCAGGGGTGCAGGCCTTCACCGAGGACCATGCTGTACCACAGCCTCTGCTGAGCTGAGGGACACATGTCCCCCTGCTTCCACAACACCACCAACTTTGGATTTCACAGATTGTCTCTAGGCTGGGGGCTGCCTTGACTGTATTACACCTGGCTGGCTCCTTTAATCACAGCATTCTAGAAATCCATATTGGATGTGGAATACCAGAATCCTATGTAGCATCCTAGTTTGCAATCCAATTATAGAGTTCTTTAAAAATTCTGGAGTTCTATATGAGAACTAGAACCATGATGAGGTCAGAGGCAGGCACTTTGCCCACAGTTGATCCTGGAGGCCTCCAGACTGTATGAGGTGAGCACCTCGCAGCACCTCTGTTCCTCTTTTGAGGCCAGTAATTGCCTGGGGAAGAGAGACAGGGAAATGGAAGCATGGATCAGAGCAAATCAGCCAGCATTTCTAGTTGGAGGTCTACTTGGCCTTTTCTGTGGGCTCAGGGCCATCTGAAACACTGCCCTGTAAAGCTGGTGACTGGGCTGTCCTTGTGCCTGGAGAGTGCTAAAATTGACATTTCAAATACCCAGAGAGCAGGGGGAGATATCCCACATGTCCATAGGTGCAAAGAAATGTCTGGGGGGGTCCCTCTTCTGACTCCTCACCTGGCAGCTGATCAGCATTCAGTACTGAATACTCTCAGGGCCCCAAGTATGGCCTTTGACCAGACTAAATCACCTGGGGTTGTGACAGAGAACAGAAGCTGGGCAGTAATTGCAATGTCCCCCCAGGACAGTGGAAACTAAAAAGCCCCAAAAGGACTTCTTTCTCTTCTGCTGCAGATGAGTGGCATCGATACTAAAAGCTGCCCCAAACAGGCAAATTTTACCTTTCTTTCTAAAGCACCATCATGTAGGAGAGCCATCTGAGGGCTGGGCAACCCTGCAGGACTCACTTTTGGGTGGCCTAGGCTACCTTGGTATTCTCCCACATAATGTTCAAGGGGACATAGTGACAAAGTTGAAAAGGCTCTGTTGCTTTTCTGTGATGTCAGCAGGGATTAAAGCAGGCTCTGCTCCCTGTGGGGCTTCTTGTGGGATATGCTCTTCACCCTACCCCCACAACTCAGGGGCTCAAGGTCCAGGCAGACCCCAGCCCCTGAATCAAGAGCCCTCTTCACCCTGAACCATTTGGCCAGCACCTTTTACACCTAGTGCCCACAGGGGCCCTGCCTCCCTTGAAAGAGGAAGGCTGCAGTGAGTGCCAGACCCTGGGGGGCCTGCCAAGGGGACATGAGGGCTCAGTTCCTATTGAATTTTTCCAAGACTGTTGAGTTGGTGTGTTCAAACAGCCACTGCTGGGTGAGAGAGGATGGGTTGCAGGTGTTCATGAAGATCCTATGGTCACTTTCACTGCAGTCCATGCAGCTGCCACTGACAGGGTGGTACAGGGTCTTGTCCTACAAAACATGGAGGTAATAAGCCAGACAGCACTGGAGACATGTGGCCAGTCAAACCACAGCAACAATACCAGCAATGAGAAAGTGAGGAAGTGACTGACTAGCTGTTCATGCACCTGCTGGTTTTCCTCCTGAGCACACAAGCTGGATGCTGCCCAGCCTCCCTTGCAGCTGGTATTGCCATGGGACAGGGTTCTGCCCACTGGGATGTGGCCAGAAGTGATGCATGCTGCTTCCAGGCCTGGGACCTAGACACTGCCCACGTCCTGTCAAACCTCACTGGTCCTTATGGGGTGTGTGCATGTGTGTGTGTGCTTTTCTTTTATCTTTTTTTTTTTTTTTTGAGACAGGTTCTCACTCTGTCACCCAGGCTGGAATGCAGTGGCACAATCTTGGCTCACTGCAACCTCTGCCTCCCAGGTTCAAGTGATTCTCCTGCCTCAGCCTCCCAAGTAGTTGGGAGTACAGGCTTGAGCCACCATGCCTAGCTGATTTTTGTATTTTTAGTAGAGACGGGGTTTCACCACGTTGGCCAGGCTAGTCTCAAACTCCTGACCTCAGGTGATCCACCCACCTTGGCCTCCCAAAGTGCTGGGATTACAGGCATGAGCCACTGCGCCTGGCTGCACTTTTCTTTTTAAATGGAATCAGTTGCCAACATTTAAGACTTGAGGATTTCACAGTGAAGTCTAGATTTCTGACTACTCTTGAATGACTACAAAATCCGGCATGGTAGGTTTGTGGCACAAATGAATAAGTGGATGGGCTCTGTTGAAAGAAGGGGTGAAGCACTATATCGCCTTAAAAAAAAATCAAGCAGGTGCCCTGCTCCCCCCACATCTCGTCTTACTTTGCGGTATTTCCACAGCTGGTTGCCCTTCATGCTGTGGCAGTCATAGAGCGTGACAGGGCTGGTGTGGGAGATGGCATCAAAGCAGAACTTCTTGGTATGCTGGGGGTCTCCAGGCCGGATGTCCTCTCTCCAGGTGAAGGTGAATACCTGTGCACAGGGGCATCATAAATAGGGACAGCAAAGCCAAAGACTTTCTTTTTTTCTCCATTTTTTTAAATTATGGAAAAATTTAAACTCAGAGGTCCAAAAAATAATATATTAACTATGCCTCCTGTTCTAACCACCTAGCTTTAAAAGTTACTAACTTGGCTGGGTGCGGTGGCTCACCCAGCAGTTTGGGAGGCCAAGGAGGGTGGATCGCTTTGAGGCCAGGAGCTTGAGACCAGGCTGGCTAATGTGGTGAAGCCCCATCTCTACTAAAAATACAAAAATTAGCTGGATGTGGTGGCGTATGCCTGTAATTCCACCTACTCGGGAGGCTGAGGCATGAGAATCACTTGAGCCCGGGAGGCAGACGTTGCAGTGAGTCGAGATTGCACTACTGCACTCCAGCATGGGGGACAGAGTGAGACTCTGTCTCAAAAAAAAATAAATTACCAACTCAAGGCCAATGTTGTTGCAGCTCTACTTCCACCCCTATCCTTACCCTCACAGTATTTTGAAGCAAATCTCAGCTATCATATCATGTCAGGTATAAACACTTCAGTAAATGCCACTATAACATCTAAAAGTAGTTACTACAAAGTCCAAAATGTCATCAAATATCCACAGTTCAAGTGTTCTTACGATTCTTTTTTTTTTTTTTTTTTTTTGAGAAGGAGTTTCGCTGTTGTCGTCCATGCTGGAGTGCAATGGTGCAGTCTTGGCTCACTGCAACCTCCACCTCCTGGGTTCAACCAATTCTCCTGCCTCAGCTTCCCAAGTAGCTGGGATTACAGGTGTGTGCCACCACACCTGGCTAATTTTGTATTTTTAGTAGAGAAGGAGTTTCACCACGTTGGTCAGGCTGGTCTTGAACTCCTAACCTCAGGTGATCTGCCAACCTCGGCCTCCCAAAGTGCTGGGATTACAGGCGTGAGCCACCGAGCCCGCTCAGGATTCTTACCAATTTCTTTTCACAGTTAGTCTGTTTGAGTCACGATCCATTTGGTTGATAACCTTTGTTTCTTTTCAGTAGTTTTACTGAATAATAACTGGCATACAATAAACTGCACACATTTAAAGTGTACAATTTGATACATCTTGACATATGTTTACACCGAGAAACCATCATCATAATCAAGGTAATGAACATACCATCACCCCGCAAAAGTGTCCTCATGCTCCTCTGTAATCTCCTCCTCCTGTCCCCACCAACCCCCATGTCCTTAGGGCAGCCACTGATCTGCTTTCTGTTTCTAGAGATTAGTTTGCAATTTCTAGAATTTTCTATAAAGGAATCATACAGTATGTATTCTCTTTTGTCTCATTTCTTTCACTCAACATAATTTTGTTGAGAATCATCTATGTCCTAACAGCATTTGTCAATAATTCATTGCTTGTTATTGCTGAGTTTGCACTCCAGTTCCTTGTCATGGGACATCTTGGTGGTTTCCAGTTTTTGGCTATTACAAATAAAGCTGCTATGAACATTTGTGTACAAGTCTTTGTATGGACATACGTTTTCTTTCTCTTGGATAAATACCTAGGAGTGGAATGACTGGTTCAATGGTCAACTTTCTAAGAAACTGCCACAGTTTCCCAAAGTGGCTGTGCCATTTACACTCCCACCAGCAGCATACAGGTCCAGTTCATTCACATCTTTGCCAATCTTCAGTGTGGTCAGTCTTTTTAATAGGTGTGTGCTGGAATTTCCTTGTAATTGCAATTTCTATTTCTCTATTAACTAATGAAATTCAGCATTTTTAATATGTTTGTTTGCCATTCATATACTTTTTTTGGTAAAGTGTCTGCCCACTTTAAAATTTAAAAAAATTATTGACTTTTGAGAGTTTGAGATGATACAAGTTCTTTCATTTATATATTGTAGATACAAGTCCCTTATCAGATATATGCTTTACAAACATTTTCTTCCCATCTGTGGCTTGCTTTTTATTCATTTTGAATTAGTCCGATTTTTCATTTTTTTCTTTTATGGATTGTGTTTTTGTTGTTGTACCTAAAAAATAATTGTTTAACCCAATGTCACTCCACCCCGGCTGCAGTGCATGGCACAATCACTGTAACCTCGAACACCTGGCTTCAAGCAAGCCTCCCCTAAGCTTCCCACACTGCTGGGATTGCAGGCATGAGTCCACTGTTGTCTGAGCAGTGGCTCTTCCTGCAGGCTGGCTTACCCTCTGCATCCCACTCATTCTGCAGGTGAGGCTGACCATGCCCCTAGGCTCCAAGAGTCAAGGTAATGAACATACCCATCACCTCTCAAAAGTGATGGCTCTGTCCTCATCAATATGAGGACTTCCTCACCTTCTGCATAATCAGCTCAGGGACACAATTCATGGGAGCCCCAGGGCTTTTCCAGAACTCTTGGAAGGGGCATGCCTATCCATGGGGCTGCTGATGGCCACATCTGCTACTATATAGGAAGAGCCAGGTTGAGAATGAGGCCCGCAGAGAGGGAAGCACTCTCTTGAGAGATCCAGCAACATAATCAAGGCTTTTCAGGGACATGAGACAATAACACACTTTTTACTGAAGGCCATTTGGGCAGAGTGTCCATCATTTGTAACCAAAATGGTCCAGACTGATGGTTTTATTGCAATGTGAAGGAATCCCCTTTCCAGAGTGTTCAGGAAGATCTTAAAACTCATCCCCGGGGCTGACTCTTGTCATTTATCACTGACCCATGCCTCTCCCTCCCAGCTGGCCGTGTCAGCACCCCAGGCTGCAGATGTTTCAGAGAACCTGGCTGCCAGTCCCTGAGGGGCAGCCCTTACCTGCATGTTGTTCCAGGCAGCCTCCCCGCGGCCCCGGACGCAGCCCTCTAGCCTTAGTGGGGAGCCCAAGGCCCCGTGCTTTGTGTCTGCGCACAGCCCTGTGCCCACATTTCGGATCTGAAAGGGAAAGAGGGAAGAAGTGGACCACTGAGGTGCCTTAAGGTACCCATCGGGTCCCTGCCAGGTGAAAGGGGAAACCAAGGGGGAGACATTAGCTGGATTAAGTTTCAAGTCGTCTTGATAAAACTTGCCCTGGGCTGTCGGAAGTACCTTGAGCCTCTCAATAAAGGAAGACTCAGTCCTCAGAGTGTAATCCTCAAAGCACTGCTGTGTTTAGAGCATGCAGAGTCCTGCGTTGGTGGTGGGGGAGTGGAGGTGAGGAGTTGGTAAAGGACTCCCTGGCCCCACTCCTGGAGAAATTGAACCGACAGGTCCAGGAACCAGATTTTACCCCCATTCCAGGTGACCCAGGTGCAGGTGGTCCAGGGACCATACCTTGAAAGCTCGTAGAAAAGGACATGAAGCCTTTGCTGTACGTCATGGACTGTCTCTGTCCCTTAGGGCAGGTGAATGGCAAGAGGTGGCAGGAGGCCCCCTCACCCCCTGCTGAGATCCAAAGAACAATAGTTGCCTCTTACCCTTCAACCATGAAGACGGGTATGGTGGGAAGAGCACTGGGCTAGAAGTCTGAAGCCTTAGGCTGCTCCCTTGCTTAGCCAACAAATACTGATTGGGCACTTACTGTGGGCAGGCTGTTGTGCTAGGTGCATAGTGTCACATCATATAGTTCCGACCTTACAGATATCAATCCTACTTTGTCTGAGGGGTAGGGGGCTGTGGTGGCTATGAAAATGCACCACCCAATTTCCTGTTGCATAGAGTCTCATTGCACCCAGATCCTGTATTCTGAATCCACCACTGTGTCCACCCATGGATGGATCCCAGCCAATGAGTGAGGCAGACCCACTCTTGTGAGATGCTGAACTCCTCTGGCTGGTGATTTGGCTTGGGGACTCTTCATTAACCTGGCCAAAGCTACCTTACAGCTTTACTGCAGTCTGGACTCTTCCTACCCCGGCTCTCCTTCCTTCCCTCGCCCCTTCGCAGAGGTAAGACCAGTGTCGTGGTCTCGTGGCTCTCCTAGTCTCCCCAGGAGTCTTCATTTTTCCTCTCAAGTGTTTTAACCATAAATCTCTTGCGTGTCTAATCTCACTGTGGCATCTGCTTCTTGGAGGACTTGAACTAACACAAGTGAGGAAGCCAACAAACTGGTAAAGAGCCAAAGAGCCTCATGAGGGAAGTCCACACAGCAGTGCTCCTGCAAACTGGTGGTGATGCTGGGGTAGGCTAGCCAGGCAGCTGAGCCAGGCAAGGGCTCTGTGATTTGCTGTGTGAATTTGAGCAAATCACACCTGGTGTTCCTGCCAACCCACCATGCCTCTCGCCTTCCTCTGATAACACCACCCTGACTTTCCATGGGGCTACTGCTCCTCATGCACCCTGTGGCCAGCCGTGGCATCCATCCTACCCTTGCTTTCCGTCTTCTCTGATGGCCCCAGTGATGGGTACAGGATCAAGAATAAGACTGGATTCTTGTACCTTTACTGGTATACTGGGAAAGAGGCGTATACTTTCTGCTGGGTTGGCCAAGCAGTAGGGGTTGCTCAGCCTGAAGCTTCTGGAAGCCATTTTGATATCTTCAGCATGAGGCCAACACAAAAGGAACATGAGTTCAGCAGGAGAAAAAGAGACTGACATCATTTGAGGCCCTGGATCCAGGTTGTCTTAAGCCATAGCTACCCCAGGCTCCTATGTGAGTCAACCACAATATATTCCCCACATTTTTTTACTTTAAATTGGTCTTCTGAAAGAGCCCCAACTCTTATGCTCCCCTTTTCCAAGCTCCAACCTATCCATCTATGAATGGGTAGGTCCTCTCAGCTCGGAGACCCAGGATCCCATGATGGCATGCTCATCTGCCCGCAAAGACTGGTCTGCTCGGCCAGCATGGGCCTCATGGGCTGCACATGTGCAGTTCACAGGGCCCCATGCTCAGGAGGGTCTGGCTTGACTTAAAGCTCTGCTGCTGCTGTCTTGAAATTCTGAACAATTTTATCTTTGAACTGTTTTGTAAGTGAAATCTGATGTAACAGTGGAGCGTGTGCATGAACAGGGAAGCATGCTGTTCCTCTCTGCCCTGTCTGCATGCAGCATGTGCGAAGACACTGAGTAAATAAGGGCGCTGGGGGTCCCAGAGGCCCTGCTTTCCCTTCAAACCGGAACTCCCTCTGGGTGCGCTAAGAAGGGCAATGGCATCCTAAGAAGCAGGAATGACCAACAAGTCCTGTCATGTTCTTTCTTACTTGTGTTACTGCCCCATGTTAGCCAAGAACTTATGAAGGAAAGGGAAAGATAGGGCAACCCTTAGTTCCTTTTCTTTGTCGAGGCAGGGTCTTGCTCTGTCACCAGGCTGGAGTGCAGTGGCACGAGCACAGCTCACTAGGACCTCGACTTCCTAGGTTCAAACAGTTCTCCTGCCTCAGCCTCCCAAGCTGCTGCAACTACAGGCACATACCATCACACCTGGCTAATTTTTTTTTTTTTTTTTGGTAGAGACAGGGTCGTCCTATGTTTCCCACAGGAAAATGTTTTCAAACTCCTGAGCTCAAGTCATCCTCCTGCTTCGGCCCCCTAAAGTGCTAGGATTACAGGCCTGAGCCACCGTGCCTGGCTCCTTAGTTCCTTTGCCTTCCAGCCCTTTCTTACTCATCAGTAAATGGAAGGTAGATAGTGTTGGAAGAATATGCACATTATCAGGAAGTGAAGTAAAAACAAGCTGAGTTTGTTGTGTGCCATGTTTACACTGTTCTGGTGAGAAATACTTATGCATGCAGCAGGTGGGAAATACAGATCATGTCATTTCACCCATTCTGAACATGAGTTACATGCTGTTAATTTGCATTTTAAATTGTCACTGCATAATATAAAGATGAAAGGTAAAATTCATGCTAATAACTTACAGTTTTAATTTTTCTACACTGAGAACACTAACTAGCAAGTAAAAATACACCATGACATGGCTAGAGAGAGACCAGGAAAGAAAGGAAACAATTATATATTCATGCCTTTCCTCCCTGCACTTACTTTCTACCTTTTGAACATGGGATCTGCATTTGCATTTTGCACACCCATTAAATTATGGAGCCAGCCCTGCCCTCCAGACTCACCTCCCCCCAAGCTGCAGCTGGGGGCTCCACGGGTGGGTAGAATTTGGGCAGGTCCCAGGCTATCTTCGTCATAAACCACTTGAAACTCTTGCAGTTAAGGGAGCTGCGGAGCTTTTTCTGGACAGCGACATCCCCAGCGGAGAGGTGGCGGTATTCAGGCCGGCGCTGGTAAATGTACTCTGCATACTCGTCCATCCACACTTCAGCCACCCGCTTAAGGTTCTATGGGGCAAGAAGCAGTGGAGGGGTCAGTCTTTCCAAGAAGCCAAAGCCAGGCAGTGGGGTGCAAAGGGTCCTGGAAGGTCGAGGTCAACCTTTCTTATTTTATGTTGCATCAAAAATACCAGCCCCACAGTGAGTTTAGGCCTTCTGTGTTTCTATTTATCATCATACATGTTTTAAGGGCTTCACAGCTTATAGTTGGCCCATAGGCTGCTGTTGTTTTGCCTGCCCATCTTCCATCCCCTCTTCTTCTAGCAATAGCCCCCACTGATTTTCCTCTGGGCAGCCACCCTGTCTCCCTGTCAGCTAATGTGGCAGGAGGAAAGGCATGGACCCAACCTGGCTAATGTGAATACAGGTGCCCCTGGTGCAGGGGCTGGTCAAACAGCAGACCCATTTCCTAAGCCCCACCAATCACAACCAACAGGCATCAGCCTTGGGATTTTTGCAGTAACTATTAGAAGAATCACTCTGTTTCTGCTTGGACTGCAGGGTAAGACAGGATGCCAGCCAGAGCTGCTGGGCCATATGGCTTCCAAGGAGAGACAAGGAGAGCCTGTCCAAGGATGAAATCAACCTAGAATGAAGCAGAGCGGAGGGCTGGATCCAGGAATGCATTCCGTCTTTTAACATCAGAATCCAGCCATGTCTGAAGCTAGAGCTACCTCGGACTTTCCAGTTACAGGAGCCTGTATATTCTTTCTTCGCTAAGCCAATTTTTTTTTTTTTTTTTTTGAGGCGGAGTCTCGCTCTGTCGCCCAGGCTAGAGTGCAGTGGCGCAATCTCGGCTCACTGCAAGCTCCGCCTCCCGGGTTCACGCCATTCTCCTGCCTCAGCCTCTCTGAGTAGCTGGGACTACAGGCGCCCGCCACCACGCCCGGCTAATTTTTTGTATTTTTAGTAGAGACGGGGTTTCACCATGGTCTCGATCTCCTGACCTCGTGATCCACCCGCCTCGGCCTCCCAAAGTGCTGGGATTACAAGCGTGAGCCACCGCGCCCAGCCCGCTAAGCCAATTTGATTTGGCTTTTTGTCATTTTCAACTGAGAGTTTTGACCAAGTTATGTGATAAAGGCAAATTATAATTTGAAACCAAAAGGTGTAATTCCATCAGCAGCTGGAATTTCTAATAATCCTTTGAGGTGCAAAGGTTGCTGCTACTTTCATCATGAAGCACAAAGATAATCAATTTTAAAAAATGACAGCCACATGATTGGCAAGCAGAGGCAGCAGGTGAGGAAAGTGTTTTTGAGTAGACTTGGGGACAGAGGAAGAGGGAATTCTTATGTATGTGATGAAAATTCCTGATTCCATCTGCAGTGTAGACCCCACCGAGTGAGAACTTCTGATATGTGATATATCTGAAAGCAAAACTTCATGGTTCAGGGGAAATTCTCTGCTCCAAAACATCTTTCTTCAACCCTTGGCTGTTGTCCCGCCACCCCAATTTTAACTCTTCAGCTTTACCTCCTTTGTAAGTTTTTTCCCTATTGCAATCTAAAATTTCCTCTGAAAGGTAAAGGGGAGTTAGCACTGTAAGCTGTTATCAGTCATTTGCACCTCAGTGTGAAGGACTGCTCTAGGAGCAGAAGGTCAGGCAGGGGTCCCAAATGTTTAAACGTTTTCTATAAAGAGCCAGATAGTAAATACTTCGGCTTTGCAGACCATATGGTCTCACCTCTGATGTAGCTATAAAGCAGCCATAGACACCATATAAATGGTGTGGCTGGGTTCCAATAAAACTTACGGATACTGAAATTTGATTTTCATGTATCACAAAATATTCTTCTTCTTTTGATTCCCATTCCCTCTAATGATTTAAAAATGTAAAAACCATTCTTAGCTCACAGGCCATACAAAAACAGGTTGCTGACTCTTGAGTAATGGAGAAGGAAACCAACATGAGGGAGGCCCCCGCACTGGAGACAAAATTCACCAGTTCCCCCATTTTGCTGGCTCTGAGTTGGGGACCAGGAAACAGCTGAATTTTCTTGTTGCTACCTAGTTCTTCCTGAGTGCTGAAGAGTCCACAGTGGGTTAGAAAACAACTCAGGAACTGTGTTTACCCCCACCAGGCCCCTGCACAGAAAAGGCTGTGTTTAATTTAAAACTGTGCTAGAGGAAGTTGAAGGCCTAACAGAGACTGTATACATGAACACTCTAAAACACGATATTTCCTCTGCTTTTTCCAGTATGTCCACCAGGCTCTTTTGGCTCACTGTCTAACCTGCTCGAGTCACAGAGGTAATGAGGAACTGCTGTAGTTTCACTCCAACTGAAAGCAAGTCCGGCCACTCTGACCATGGCCAGACTGGTTAAGAATGATACTGAAATTTACCAGTGTCATTCTTAAAGGATTGAATAACATCATATTTTAATTCTAATTCTAATTACCATTTTAATTAATATTGCATAATTGTATCTTCCAGACATAGCTTGAAAAGCTCTTTCTCCCAGATTTTGAACATTTTTTGCTACAGTTCACTGTTTGCACCAAAGGAAATGACTTTACACTTATTTCTCTCACATCTCCCCTTGTTAGAGACATAAAAAGGACCTTGGGATTTTAGTGGGCTTCGGGCTCCTCATGCCTCTACTCTCAACACCTTCCTACTTCCGAGTCCCAGTCCCGTCTGAGGCCCAACTGTACTTCTTGTGCTTGGATTACAGAGATTTGCCTGGATCCTTGGAGTAAGTCTCCATTTTTGTTTCAGCAAGTTTGAGTAGTTTCTGTTATTGCCTTCCCTAAGATCCTTTTTCCGGAGGCAAAGATAAGAAAGATTTCAGCAAGTTTAGTAAACAGTGTAAGACTGGCTACTTGTTCCTGAGGCAGGCAAGCTGGTGGACAGCTCATCCTTCCTGAACTGCTTCTACCTCAAGGCTGTCTGGCTGTTTGTCCTTCCGGAGTCCGTACAATCTCAGTTTCTCTCTCTGGCTTTCTCAGAGCTATTAGGACAACTCTCAAATCTATCAAAATGATCATCTAGGGGACAATGCTCTAGAAGGCTTAGGATGTGGTTGTTAAAACATTGAGCACTTTTTTTTCCCCCCAAGATGGAGTCTTGCTCTATCGCTCAGGCTGGAGTACAGTGGCACGGTCTCAGCTCACTGCAACTTCCACTTCCCAGGTTCAAGTGATTCTCCTGCCTCAGCCTCCCTAGTAGCTGGGATTATAGGCGCACACCACCACGCCTGGCTAATTTTTGTATTTTTAGTAGAGATGGGGTTTCGCCATGTTGACCAGGCTGGTCTTGAACTCCTGACCTCAGGTGATCTGCCTGCCTTGGCCTCCCAAACTGCTGGGATTACAGGTGTGAGCCACCACGCCCAGCCCACTGAACAAATATTTTAAATGTGGTCTGCAAGTAATTGAGGGTTGTTAGTCACCATAATAAAAGGCCGCACCTGATTCAGGCATCTCTATGGTTCTGCAAACCTACACATAATCAGACCTGATGGATCACAGAGTCCCTGGGGAAGAAGCCATGAGGCACCACTCAGATTGTTAAGTGGCTTAAAGCCAAACACAGGACGCTGCTTCAGTACAGATAGCTAAAAGAGAAATATGTTAAAATGCCCAAACACAGAATTTAGATAAGACTTTTAAATACACGTTCCAGTCTTTATTGTTAATATTGATGCTAACACTAATAATAGCAGTCACTGTTTAAGGAACAATTGCTATGTGCCAGGTACCTGTCAGACCTACACGGGTTTGAATTCTGGCTCTAGTTACTTAACGTTTCCATCGCCAACATCACGTTTCATGTTCCCCATCCCTAAAATGGGGTTAAAAACAAGTGAGAATTAAGTGAGATAAGTAAAATGCTTTGCATGCCTGGCTCGAAGGGAATTTTTATAAGCGTTACTACAGTTAGCTCTTATCCACTGAATTAATCTATAATAATGGTTCTACAACAAGCAGGAGGCGGTAATGTCTCTTTATCAGGTGGGCCTTTTTTAAAACAACAACAATAACAACAAACTTTCTTTGAGACATGGTCTCATTTTGTCACCCAGGCTGGAGGGCAGTGGCACACACAGCTCACTGCAGCCTCGACCTCCCTGGCGCAAGTGATCTTCCCACCTCAGCCTCCTGAGTAGCTGGGACTACAGGCACACACCACTGCGCCCGGCTATTTTTATTTTTAGGTGAGCCTTACCAATAACAGCTCTGCAGAGGAAAAGAATGCTTTAGGGTTGCTCCTGGTCTGGAGTTGGAGTGTCCCCATGGTCCCTTGTAGCCGGAAGAGTCGCAGTCTTGGGCATACCGAGAGAGCGTGCGCTTTTCCTGCCTGGCACCCTCCTCAGGGATCGCCAAATGGCCTTTCAGAAGAACGCGATTCCTGCTTCAAGGGGCTGAATCTAGAACTTACCCCCCCTCCCCGCCCGTGTCGGATGGGGCTGTGGGCAGCGCGGATGGCTGGTGAGGGCGTCGTTAGGCTCTGCTACCACTGGAGGGCACTGCCGGCTCTCCTTTCCCTCCACGCGGCCCCTGACACTTCCCGGAGCTCAGCTCCCACCCACTGATGGCGCTCGGGGAGACGCGCGGCCTCTTTGAGCCTCTGGGCTTTCCTTGTGAGTCACAGGACAACGCTCTTCTAGGAGCCGGGGGCTACAATTCTACACGTCAAGGTTGTCAAGTGGAGGAGGAGGCAGCGCCCTGGACAGGAGGCAGTGCGGTCTAATGCCAACCCGGCCAGCACCGGGGTCTCCTGGCCGAGGCGGGGCTCACAGGCTCCGCGGAGGGAAAGCTGTGCGGGGGTCCTTTCCAGCTTCCCCGCAAGGCTCTTTCTATCCTCTGGGGACCCTCCTTCCTCTTCATTTTTCTTTTGTGGTCACCTGGATTTATTTATCTTTTTCCCAATACATTTAATATCAAAAACAAAAATAAACTCTGGCTAACAGATTTCCATTTGCAGCCAGTGGCCAATTTAATTGAAGCAATGATTGACACAAACCATTTTAAGGCAATTAAACAGTTTGACAGGCAGAGGTTTTGGCAGTAAGAGTAGACAGGGGGTGAGGAGAAGAGAAGGACACTGACATTTATGAAGCCCACTTCCCCTCCAGAAACTTAGTACGCAAGCTTTCCCAAACACACCACACCACACCACACCACACCACACCACACCACACCACCTGTATTAATATTTATCTAACATGTTTCTTTACATCACCTCTGGTCTAACTTTGCACCTACTTTGGCTGCATGCTAAGTAATAATATCTGTGAAATTACAGGTTAGCTACACGAATACACATTAATTTAGAATCCACATTAACTTAAACACATGAACAAGAAAACGTCCCTGTGTTTGCTGCCTAAGATCATCTCCTCTGTCACACTTTGGGAAACAGTATCACCTCCTTAATTCTCCTGGCAATGCTGGGAGTTGGAAAGAATTAGCTCTCTTTAAACAAAGGAGGAAACACAGGTTCAAAGGAGTTAAGCAACCCTCCCCAGGTCACACAGCAATGAATGGTTAAGTAGGGATTTAAGGGAGTTCTTTTAAATCAGATTTCACCTGGAGAATGGGAGGCACATCCGCAAACCCAGAGATCACATAACACAGTCTAGGGCCCCAGGGTGCCTCAGTGCAGCTCATGGTCCTAGGCCAACCCCTTCTCCCCCCCAAGGAAAGCCACCACCTTACCCGGGCCAGGCTGACTCCGGCCGGGACCTTGTAGGGCACATACTTCCTGTAGATATGGCCCACCCTGGAGCAGGGGATGTCCTCCATGCGGCCCCCACACATCCACACCTGCATGGCAAGAAGGAAGAGAGATGATGTTTCTGCTTCCAGTTCACCATCCCGCCAGGCCAGCATCCCTTACTGTACTCAGCAAAAGCATCAGCCTGGATTGTTTGCTGAAGCCTGGATCACAGACCTAATGACATGGGAAAACACAGTAATATAATAACAGCAGTAAAAACAGCTGACAGCACTAAGTGCTTACCATTGCCACACACTATGCTAAGATGGTCACATGCACAACCATACTTAAGCCTCATCAGAAAACCTATAAAGCAGGTAGTAACATTTTACAGATGCTGAAATGGAGGCTCAGAGAAGCTAAGAAATGTGACTAAGGTCACAGAGTAAGTGGTGGAGCCAAAATTTAAACCCTGTTTTAGCTGACTTCAGAGTCTGAGCTCTAATCCACTATGGAGTGCTGTGTTGAGAATTCTAGGGTGGCATCGGGGGATCAGTGGGAAAGACCATGGTGATCACAAAGTGACATCAGCCACAGTATGTCAAGGTGGCACACAGGTTCTGTAGCTTTACTGTCACATATTTATTTTCCTCCTGGATCTATGAGCCTCTCGCTGGGTCTCCCTGAGCAGTTCCGTCAGCCTCCCTGCCCTGCCTTCTCTGAGTCTGGCTTGCTAGGCTGTGCAGCTGGGTCTTGCTGCAGTGTGGGATCTGATGGTTCTCTTTGCGTCCCTCTCCCAGGGAGGAGTATTTGACATCACAGAGAGCTCCTGAGTTTGCCCGCTGGTCTGACAGCAACTTGGGAATCTGAACAAGTATAGCCAATACTGACTCATACCCACTGAGGGGCCCAGCCTACACAGACCCTCCTTGGTAGGCCTGGGTTTGAATCCTGGCTCAGCCACTTACGCACTTTATGACTTTGATCAAGGTACTTAACTTCTCCGAGACTCAGTTTCCTGTAAAGAAACAGAGGAGGCAGGACTGGAAGATGAGATACTGCATGTGAAAGGGTTTAGCACAAGATCCGGTGCATACTCAGGACACAGCAGTGAATCAGTCAGCCGATGCCCCAGCCTCCAAAGTGGCCTCACAATCCCTGCCTCCTTGTATTTGTGCCCCTGTGTAGATGCCTCCCAGCGAGTCACATGAGGACTGACCTGTGTAACCCACAGGATACTGCAGAAATGACGGTCATAAAGATGCCGTGGCTTCCACCTTTCTCTGTGGGACTGCTGGCTTTGGAGGAGCCAGCTGCCATGTTTGAGGACACCCCAGCCATGCTATGGAGAGGTCCACGAGGTGAGAGCTGAGGCCTCCTGCCCACAGCACTAATTTGCCAGCCAGGTCAGTGAGCCACCGAGAAGCAGAGGTGGTGGTCACAGTCAAGCCTGCAGATGACTGCGGCCCTGGCTCATGGCCTGACTATTCCCCTATGCGAGACCCAAGGTGGGGCTATCAAACCAAGCCACTCCCAAATCCCTGGCCTAGGGAAGCGCTGTCATCATAACTGTGTATTGTGTTAAGATGGATTCTGGGGGTAATTTTTCCTGGCATAGGTAACTAACATGTGAGATGGTTTCAGGTGGCGATGGCAGAGCAGGCCCATTGCATAGATTCGTTGTGGGGGTGTATGGGATGTGAGAAATGCTACTTTATGCTCCCCAGTCAGGGAAACCCTCACTTCGGAGGGGTTGTTTGAGGTGGAACCGAGAAGGTGAAAGTAAAGGCAAGGGAACAGGTGGGAGAAGAGCAAGTGCAAAGGCACCAGGGCAAGGCCAAGCTTGGCATAATAAAAAAGAAAGCCAGGACAGGAGCAGAGGGAGAAAAGGGAAGAGGGACGGGAGGGGAGGCCAGAGAGGTAGGCAGGGCTGCCACAGGGGCCTCACGAGGCAGATCAAGGAGTCTTCACAGAAGGTCTTCAGTGAGGGAGACACACAATCCACTTACATCTTACGAAGATGACTCTGCCTGTGGGGGGAGAACAGCCTGAAGGGGCAGGCCTGGGGGAGAGCAGGCCTGGGAGGCTCTTGCAGTCGTCCTGATATGAGGCCGTCCTGACCCTGGGTGAGGGGCGCTGAGGCGATGGGGGGACACAGCTGGATTTAGGACATTATTATTAATCTCGCTACCATATTCTCTCATTTGTGGAATGGGGACATCTGCAAACCAGATTCTGTGCAAAAGTGCTCTTTTCAGTTGGAACTGCTTGATGAAGTTGTGGGGATTGGGCTTCACGTCTTAATTCAGGGGCTCTAGAAGGGCTTGCTCTTCCACCTGGCTCCTAAAAGGTCCTTTGTTCCCCACTACTTCCTGCTATCTCCATCCCCAGCACTGATGTACTCTGGCCCTCCCGAAAGGGGATATGAACAGAGCTGCAATTAGTGGAAGTGCTGCCTGGAGAAATGCAATTATATTCTGATCTTGGGGGAGAAAAAAAAATTCAGCCAGTCAATAGAACAGAACATTGGTCTCTAGATAATGGGCTCCTGATGGTAGATTAATGTCAAGGCCAAGCCAAGAAGTTTATTTTCAAAGCAGGAGATATTGATCAGGCGCCAGCATCCCATAACAATAACTCTTCCTTTATACAAAGTGATTGATGTGGAAGTGATGCTTTTGTCTGGCGGGTATTGCCCAGGTCGCTGCTGGGCTGCCCTCTGCCTTTCAGGTGGTGCAGTGGCCCTGAGCAGGTGGGACACCTTACCCTGCTCTATTTCTGAATGTCTCCCGGCCAGTTGACCCCAGCTTCCTTGTCTTCATATTAAACTCGCATTAGCTAATGAGGCTGTGTGTCCAGCTCTGCTTGGCAGAGGCACCTAACTTTATGCAGGTGGATGATAAATTTCCAAATTTCCAAATTTCCAAATTTCTTTGGCCCCAATCATGCTGGCCATCAGCCTGAAGGTTCCTGAGGGACCAGGGTGACCCTGGTATGTCGGGAGGCTTGAGGCATCCAGGATGCCCTCAGATTCCTGGGATGTCTGGAGGGTTTGGTCAGTGGGTTTACTCCATGGCTTCCCTGCCCAGCATAGGATGCCCTGGTGGCCGACTCAGAATGTGAACTACCCTCAGGAAGACAGACATCTGTTCAGATGAAGCTGCTTCACTCCTGGGTCCTTTGGGAGCATCCCAGTGCGGGCCACGCCCATCACTTCAGAATGTCCTCTGGCCTGACCAAAGGCCCCGTGCAGCCCTCCACCCTCACCTCACCCCACTCACTTCTTGCTCACCACACCCATTGACTCCCCTCACAGACTCCTCCCTCTGCCTGGCTACCTCCTACTCATCCTTCATGTCCCCTTAAGAGCCACCTCCTCAGGGGCTTCTCACCCTTTTATACCTACATACAGCATCTTGCTTCATTGCCTTTTACCAGAAGTGCAATATTAATTATTCACAGGATTATGTCCCTGGTCTAATCTCCCTGCAACGGGCATCTGTTGTTTTTGCCTGTCCAGTGCACCTTCTCCCTATTGGGGACTGTCCTCCCAACTGCTCCACCTGGGGCCTGTGACCCAGGATGGCCAGCCGGAGCACCCAACCTCCTGGGCTCTGGAGCTGGTGTAGGGCAGGGTAATGGGGTATATTTAATGGTCGCCACGCATGCTGGTGCTTGATGTGATGGCCACACACTTTCTCTGGGGGGAAGAGCAAAGAGGACAACGCACTGCAGCTGCCAGTGATCACCTCTGCACCACACAGTAAGGGAGGGCCTGTCCATGAATGCAGTGAGCACCGAGCAGGGCAGTCCCAAGAGAGGGAAAGAGACACCTGTTTGAGCACTGGGAAGCAGGCCTGTTGAAGACAGCCCCTCACCCCCGGCTCCCGCCATGCCTTTTCTTGGCTACGGCTAGTTTAAGATGATTTTGTCACTTTTATATTTATTTTTGAGACAGGGTCTCCCTCTGTCACACAGTATCACAATCACTGCTTACTGAAGCCTTGACCTCATGGGCTTAAGTGACCCTCCTGCCTCAGCCTCCCAAGTAGCTGGGACCACAGGTGTGTACCATCATACCTGGCTATTTTTTTTTTTTGTAGACATGGGGGTCTCCCTATGTTGCCCACACTGGTCTTGAACTCCTGGGCTCAAGCAAACCCCCCACCTCGACCTCCCAAAGTGCTAGGATTACAGGCATGAGCCACTGTACCCAGCCTTTCTGTCGCTTTTAACATAAGAGTCCTTACCAACCCCTGTGCCCTGCCAGACTCAGGGCCAGTGTTGGCAGGGATCTCAGTTGTTGTATTTGCCATTGGACCCCCAGTGCCTAGCACAGTGATCTGCCCATAAGAGGCACTCGGTCATGAAGGAGGAGGTGAATCAAGACTGATTCAAAGTCTTGAGCACAGGGACTTGACTAGAGAGAACGATGACCTTATTTTGTCATCCATTCTTCAGTCACTGGCTCCAGGGATGAACTGTCTTTTTTTGCTTCCAGTAATCCTAGCAACAATATAAGTCATGAGCAGGGAGGCTGAGGTTTCCTTGTTTCTTGGGCAGAAGGCACCATTGCCATCTCTTTCGGGCTGGATCCTGGCTGGGTTTGTCTGGGGTGAAGTGGGACAGATGTAGGAGGCCAGAGAGAGCATCGCCGTCATGCTCCTGGCTTGCTCACCTCCCTCTTGTGACAAAAAACTCTCAACTCTGCCATGGAGAGACAGGATCCCAAGACAGGAGGGGACTCTCCTTCCAAGGACATGCTGGGGGGATGGTGCTGGCCACAGATCCGAAGCCCTGTGGTTCTGCTCATGGCCCAGGTCACTTGTCCTTTGTATCTTTAGGCTCCTCCCTTTCTTCACAGCAGAGGTGGTGACCATCCAAGACCCAGACAGACACTGCAGCCTGACTCCCGTCATACCAATCCTCATACCACCAATGCCCGCTATGTGACCTCCTGCAGGTCACTGAACCTGGGAGCCTCACTCTCCTCATCTGTGATGTGGGGATGATGATGGCTGTTGAGATGGCACAAGACAGCGTGTGAAAAGCTCTTAGCTTGGTGCCTGGCTCTTAGAGAACCGGATGAATGTTAGTCATTTCTACTTGCAGAAGGACGAGAAACACCACCACGCTGCCACCACGCTGAAATTACAGAGCGCCTGCCCTCTGCCCAACAACATCAAGTTTTCTCACCCTATGGCCTGATTTCCGAAATGGAGAGACTGAAGTGCAAAGAGAGGAAGTATTTTTTCTTAACTAACTTGGTGGCAAAACCTGCAAGTGACCAAGAGAATGGTATTATTATGAATCTCGCTACCATATTCTCTCATTTGTGGAATGGGGGGCAGGAATGGGGACATCTGCAACCCAGATTCTGTGCAAAAGTGCTCTTTTCAGTTGGAACGGCTCCATGCGATCGTGGGGATTGGGCTTCATGTCTTGATTAGTTCAGGGGCTCTAGAAGGGCTGCTCTTCCACCTGGCTCCTAAAAGGTCCTTTGTCGCGCACTACTTCCTGCTATCTCTGCCCCCAGCCCAGACATACTCTGATGGGGCAGGTGGGGGTGGGGCAGGGTCACTGTATACCATTTGGGGCCTGGCCACCCATGAGCACTGTCCTCTCACCCAAGAGGCAGGAACAGAGTCCAGCTGGGGGCAAAGAGAAGGGGAGCTCCAGGGATGGCAGCAGCTGGATCATCTTTGACGAGGAACCCATCCTGTTCGAGATGGGGACAAATACAGGCCACTGAGATGACATTTTGCAGTTCCTCTCCTTGTGTTGCTGTCAGCTTTCTCCCTGCCCTGTCCCTTCAACTCCCACCCCTGTAGGGGGATGCAGGTGTCTGCTCTGGGTCCCTTGCTGCTCCACCACAGGAGTTCCCAGCACAGGAGTTCCCAAACATATCCTGTCAGCTTGTTTCCAGGCCCCTTTCACTGCCCCTGTGGCAGTCTTCTCATAGAAGCACCATGCCTCTACACAAGTACAAATCTAATTGTGAAAGCCTGTTCCCCATTCATTTTCATTGCTGCTTTGATTTATTTTATTAGCAAACTCCTTTTGTGTGATGACAAGCTTCATTACATTGTCTATAAAAGACAATTACCCACTCTTATCTCCTAAACGGAGGGGGAAAGAAACGAGTGGTGATGTGCATTGGGAAAACACAATGGGACCCAGAAAGAGCGCAGTGGAAGGGCTCGTCCATGGAGGGGAACCCGAGAGGGCAGGGGCTGGGGCAGAGCTTCTCTCTGTCGAGGAAATGGCTGCCTGGAAGCTAGCCAGGAATGGCACGGCACCTGACCTGCCCAGAGATAAGGAAAAGACTGGCAGCTGGCCACGGCTTTTGCTGTTGGCATCTCAGCTGAGGACCCCTATGAAGTTCAAACCCTAATCAGTTACACTTCGGGGAAAGACTATACTAATAATTGCCACCAATCATTCAGCATTCACTGTGTGCTTAGGAGGCACATAGGGTAGCGGTTAGGAGCTTGGTTCTGGAATTAGAACTGAGGTCCCACCCAGGCTGTTAAGCAAGTTTTATAAGTCTGAAAGCCTCAGTGTCCTCCTCTGCAAAATGGGAAAAATTACTGTGCCTACCTCCTTAGGGTTGTGGTGAGGCTAAAATGAGGTAATGTAGAAGTTCAGAGGACACCGTGAGCTATCCGTATGGTGTCCTGTGGGCACGTGGCCCGTCGCTACTGGTGGAGGGCGTTGCATGAATGCTACACAATTCCCCACTGAAAAGAAACTCATATTATTTTGAATGTATTAGTTTGTTTTCATCAAGATATTGTTTCAAGAAGTATCACCACCATGAAAGGAAAACCCCAGTCATGCTGGTTTTGGATGTTTATTGGATGCAGTTGGTTAAAAAAAAAAAAGTAGAGAAGAACAACTTTAGTTTTAAATTTACTTCTAAATTTGAACTGTATTTTTTTTTTTTTGAGACGGAGTCTTGCTCTGTCACCCAGGATGGAGTGCAATGGCACAATCTCGGTTCACTGCAACCTCCGGCTCCCAGGTTCAAGTGATTCTCCTGCCTCAGCCTCCCGAGTAGCTGGGATTACAGATGCCCACCACCATGCCCAGCTGATTTTTGTATTTTTAGTAGAGACAGGTTTTCCCCAAGTTGGCCAGGTTGGTCTCAAACTCCTGACCTCCAGTGATCCACCCTCCTTGGCCTCCCCAAATGCTGGAATTACAGGTGTGAGCCACCGCGCCTGGCCTAGTATTTTTATGTGATACAGTTTTAAGCATATGTGCATCTAAATTAATAAATTAAACATATGACTATTTCAACAATATCCTTAAGTGTTTATAGTTGGTTACTTCCCCAACAAGGGGGAGATGGTTACTTTACATTAGGTTTTGACTCAGATTTGGAAATACAGCATCTCACAGCAACCCAGCAAGGGAGGCATGATCACACCCTTTACAAATGAGGAAACCGAGGTTTACTTAACACTTTCCCCAGGGTTCCCCAGTGTATAAACGGCAGAACCCAAAATGGAACCTGGGGTTGGGTCAGAACTAGGCAGATCGGAGAGTTCCACAGAGACTGTGCTTTCCTAAGGTCTGGACCGACCCTATCGTGGTCTTCCTCAAAGATCCCTAACAGCACTTGTATTGTCTGCAGAACAAAGGGGTCACCCTTGGCTTGCAATCAGGCCCTCTGCCACCTGCTCCCATCTATCACCTCCTACCCTCTCCACACCCCCTGGACTCCCTATGTAGATGCTGCTGACAACTGGCCGCAGTGCATTCACTTTTCTGCCCCAGGGGCTTGTGAATTTTTCTTTATGTGACTGTTGAAACCCCAAACATTAATTATCTAATTCATTTATTCATTCATTCATTCATACATGATCTGGTCATTGGTCAGGTTTGTTCTAAAATCCATGCTGGAAAAAATGGAACAGAAACGAACTGCCAAGGGTGGACCAAAGATATGGAGCCTTGAAAGCCGGGTGAAGCTATTGGAACTTCTTGGCCAACCTGCCAACCAACCTGCCCATTACTCTGTCCTTCCACACCCACGCCTGAGCATCCTCTCAGAGGCAGAACCTCCCACCTATTCATTACAGCTGTGATTTTCAACCTTGAGCCTCATCGGAAGCACCTGCAGAGCATGTTAAAACACAGCTGGCTGGGCTCCACGGCAGCCTCTGACTCAGCAGCCTGATAATTTGCATTTCTAATAAGTTTCCCGGTGATGCTAATGCTGCTCGTCCAGGGGTCACACTTTGAGGACCACTGCATACTGGCAGGGTGACAGCATCTCAGGTGACTGTGCCTGCCAGTTCACACTATGTTTCCTAACAGCCCTGTGAATTTGGGATTATTGGTGCCCCTCCGTAGATGGGGAAATAAAATTTCAGGAGAAAGGGCAGATGAGTCCAAGGTCTCACAGAGATTTTGTTCCAGAACTGGGCCTAGAGCCAAGGCCTTTTGACCTGTCTTGCCAGCCTCTTTCCACTCTTGTCTTCCTGCAACCACAGCCCCATCACAATAACCACAACCATGCTGACATTAACAGCTATCATTTAATGATCATTTATTATGTTCCAGGCACTGAGCTAAGCTTTTAATATATTTTGGCTAATATCATGCTCGCAACTGCACTATGAAGTAAAGATTATTCTATCCCCTAAATAATATAAAGAGGAGAGGTTAAGTCACTTTCCCAAGGTCACACAGCAGCTAGCTCATTGAATTTGCACTAGAACCCAGGCAGTTTGATGCTGAAGCCCATCTGTGTAATACTGTGCTGTTCTGCCTCCTTACCTGAGGGTTATGATCAGAACAGCTGCCACTTATTGAGTGCCTCCTCTTTGGTTAGCTCCAGGCCAAATATACGTATCATCCCATTTAGTTCTTACAACAAACTTTTGAAGAAGTTATTTTATTACCATTTTTAGGGATGAAACAGCCAAGCCACCATGAGGTAGGTGTGTGTTGGTTAGGGAGTAACATATACACAGGCGACCCTCAGGCCTGTGAGCCATCTCCTTGGAGGAGTGGTGGGAGAAGCAGTCCCCACAGGCAGGGACACTCATGGAATTTCAAATGACTTGCCGAGAGTCACGAGCAGAATGCCTTCCCTGTTCCTAGCAGACGGCTCTTGCAAAGGCTGGGCATATGTGACCCCAGGACGAAAATGCTGCACATATCAGAGCATATTTCCAGCATCCTTGGATAACACAGGGAAGGGAAGAAATGGCAGCCATGCTGCAGCTGTCCGAGGCAGAGGGTGCTGGTAGGGGCAGGGAAAAGGATGGGGAAATGCATTGCCATACAGGTGCCCGATGGTGGCCCTGGATCTCCTTCTGGTGCCTGGGCTGGCCTTTGGCAATCATTTCTCCCTCCTGTGTGGCAACTTAACCCCTCTCAGGGCTAGTCCTGACCTCTGGGCCCTTCCTGGAACATGGGCCTCTCTCTAGACTGGATACACCTTTTCTCTACTCCTACCACCAGGCGGAATGAGATGAGCACTGGACTTGGAGCCAGGACATCTGGGATTTAGCCCCGGCACTGCCACCTTCTGGCAGAGGGACCCTGCCCAGTCACCTAACCACTCCGGGCCAGGTTGCAATATCACCCTTGCTCAGCTTCTGGGTGTGTCCTGCCTTCTTTTCACACATCCTGTTTAACTTAGTCTTCTTGATAACACTGAGTTTTATGGAAAAAAAAATCATTTTTTGTTTTTTTTTTAAGTCTGTTCACGTAGCCTGGGACTGGGCTAGCCTTTCAGTAACCATATCAGTATCACATAAAGCGAACCCCAGCCTCCTCTGAGTCTTCATTCCTCTATCCAGAGAATGGGTTTTCCTCTCAGAACAAGCTCAAAGACCTTCCTGACTTCCGCAGGGGAAGGTGTCCTCCCTCTCGTCCCCTCACATGGCTTTCTATCACTCCCTTCCTCCTGCAAGCCTGCCTCATGGAACCCTCGGACCCGTCTCCATTTTGCCAGGGACGGTGGGGCCCACCTCTGCCTCTTGGAGCAGACCCTGCAGACTTGCTCTTGGCGGCCTCAGGCCTTCCCTGGGAGTCTCCGCACTGCTGACTTGTGCAGAATCTCATCTCGGAGCTTGCAAATGGCCCAAACAATGTGCTGGAATGTATATGGATGGGGGGGTGGGCTGGGAGTGCTGAGAACCCAATATTTTCTTCTTCTTTTTTTTCCGTTCCTTTGAGACAAGTTCTCACTCTATCACCCAGGCTGGAGTGCAGTGTCATGAACATGGCTTACTGCAGCCTTGACCTCGCAGGCTCAAGGAATCCTCCCACCTTAGCCTCCCAAGTAGCTGGGACTATTGGCGCACAGCGCACCACCATGCCCAGTTAATTAAAAGAATTTTTTTTTTTTTTTTTTGTAGAGATGAGGTCTCACTGTGTTGCCCAAAGCTGGTCTTGAACTTTTGGGCTCAAGCAATACTCCTGCCTCGACCTCCCAAAGTGTGAGAATTACAGGCATGAGCCACTGTGCCTGGCCCCTTCTTCTTGTAACTTTTCCTGGTTACAGAAGTAATACGTACTTATGATGAACACGTTCAATGTTACAGACACACATTAGGTAGAAAGAGACGGCTATACTTTGAAGCCCTCCCACTCCCAAAGGCCACTAGGGACGAAGCCTTCATGGCACTGTGAGTCATTTTCAGAAGTGAGATGGGCTGGCTGCAGTGGCTCATACCTGTAATGCCAGCCAGCATTTTGAGAGTCCGAGGCAGAAAGACTGCTTGAGGCCAGGAGTTTGAGACCAGCCTGGGCAACATATGGAGACCCTATCATTACAAAATATTTAAAAATTAGCTGGGAGTGGTGGTGTAGACCTGTAGTCCCAGTTATTTGGGAGGCTGAAGTGGGACAACTGCTTGAGCCCTGGGGTATTGAGGCTGCAGTGAGCTCTGATCACGTCACTGACCTCCAGCCTGGGCAACTGTGTGAGATCCTGTCTGAAATTTTTTTTTTTTTTTTTTTTTTTTTTTGTGGAGACCTCCAATTTATTTTATGTAATATTTTCTCGTTTAGATATGCTCTAACTTATTTATCCCCAGAGGACGTGCATTTGGGTCATTTTCAATCTTCTGCTATGGTAAGTAACACTTCAGCAAATAAATCTTTGCTCATCACTGTCTCTCTTGTATAAACTCCTGGGCATGGAATTTCAGGTCAAAGAATGTGCTTGCTCTGAAATATAATGGATTTTGCCAAATTGCTATTCACAAAAGATATACCCACTTACATTGCCCCAAAGCCTACCTTTTTCTCACTTTAGTTTGGTCACATTGTCCTGGTTGGATACTTTCTCTCTCCTGTATCTCATAGTTGGAGATATCCTAACCATGGCCTCCTGGGGACACTGTGCAGTTTCCTTTCTGCTCATCCTGCTGCCTCCACCCCTAATCCAAACAACCCCTCATATCTGTGTATGTCAGAGGGCTTTCCACACAGCATCTCATTTGATCCTATCTTGTTGGGTAGGAAGGAAAACCGTATCAGCACAGTCTGGGATGTGAGGGCCAGAGGTCAAACAACTGGCCCAGGGTCATAGGATGCAAGGACAGCCTCCTTGCTGAGCACTTTCCCACCATACACCATTGTCCAAAGATGGCCTCCTAAGTCTGGGAAGGGTAGTACTAAGGAGGTATATTAGTTGGAAGTGATGCCACTAACACACTAACAGTTACTGGAAACACTGATGCGGGCCAGAGACTGGGGATACAGAGTGGACAAAACCTCCTCCCTGCCTCCAGGGAGCATGCAGAGATGGGAGTGCAACGTGGAGTGGTTCCCAGGCAGCACGGGGAACCATCTATATAAGCTGAGATTGGAAGGATGAGTGAGGGTTGGCCAGACTAAGGAATGGCATTTTGGGAGTGGACAGTGTGGGCCTACAGAGAGGGGCTGGCCCATAAGCCTGGGTCTTACATGCAGTCTTGTCTGGCTGGGTAAGGTAGGCATCTATGGTTTGCTCTATCCCACATCCATTCTCCCTTCTGGGTACAGCACCTGGACTTTCCTTTGGGTAACTAGCCCATCCCCACCTTCCTGGCTCCTGGATGGGCATGTGACTGCAGGTGACCAATTGCAGTATTGTTCAGGGACGAGCATGGGGCCAGCAGGCCAATGAGACTCAACCTGGGGACTTGTACAAGATGATGGGAAAAACAGACTCTCCTTCCATGGGCTGCTGAGGATCTCCATGAGAAAAGGCCCACCTGAGAGGGAAGCCAACTCAGATGAAATAGGGCCTAGGCATTGAGAGAGACCTAGCCCGAGTGAGATGACTGAGTCCCTGCATCCAGTCTGGCCTTAGGGTCTACCCTGGAATTTCAGTTGTGTGAGCCTATCAATTCTGGTTTTTGCTTAAATCAGATTGATTAGGGTTTTGGTTATCTGTAAGCAAGAATCCAGACTAATGCAATGGGATAAGAGGAAAAGGGGGAAGGAGAGAGCAGCAGGGCCAGCTCATGAACCTAGCTGGAGGCTAGGCTATGGAGTTAAAGACTTGTCCAACCACTAGAACTGGGAAGATTCTGACTTCCACGTGAGAACTTTGCTCTGCTGAGAGAGACAGACAGAGAAGGAGGGAGGGAAAGGGAAAGTCAATGACTTTTCTAGAAATTTCAGAGCTGTTGGAACACTTTTTGGGGGTTTTCTCATCAGGATAGACAGTCCAGTCTGGAATAAGCCCTCAGCCCTGAAGGTACATGTTGATTGATCTTAATTTCTGAAAATACGCTCATGCCTTTCAGACCAGGCTTCTCTCTGTCACCGAGAAAAGGGATCTCAGCAGAGATGAATCAGAGAGAATTTGGTCCTTCGTAAATGCCGGCTCTGGCTGAAAGAGAACACCTGCATTCCAGCAGGGCGCCGCCAGGGATGAATGGGCTCACCTGTTCCCCTCAGCCCTGCAGGCAGCCTTTCCACAGGGTCCTGGGAGACAGTGCACTGGCAGATGTGCTGTTGCTGGCTCCAGGAACTCTCCTTTTCCAAGCCAGGAGAGAGAAAGCCCAGGGAGAAAAGTCTCCCTTCCAGACCACAGGAACCTCCTCATTACACTGTCTCATTTCCTCTGGAGAGTGACGGACATAATTGGATCAAATGGAAATGTAAGCCAGCCTCCTTCCCCCTCCCGGATGAGAGACTTCCAACATGGCTTCATTACCAAGTCTATTGTAAATAACTGTGGAGAAAAATGCCATTTGTTCTGCCATAATTGCCTGATGAGCATCAGTAGATGGGTCTTTGAAACACATAGAATGAAATCATTTTGGGCTGGTTTAGAAATTCCTTTGTGCAAATCTTTCTCCATTCACTGTTCTCCATGGAGGGGGTTTCTGAAGGGGGTCTTCTAGAGCAAGGAGCCAGTTAGGAGCTTGGAGGCTGATTCTGGCCAGGGACACACTTACTTGGATTATTCAGCCAATATTTGTTAACTGCTGTCAACTAAAGAAAAAAAATGAAGCTTTTAAAGAATTAAAGTTAGTTTTATTTAGAAGTCTTATTGAGGATTATAGACCAAGGCCTGTAGCCTGGGAGGAGGCTTTTAGAAAGGTTCCCTCAGACTCCTCCAATGTAGTATTTTAATTTATACATAGGTGGTGAAGATTTAGTATGTGTAAAATTACATCAAGGTTTGGGTGTTAGAGTACATCTGGTTATACATTACAGGAGCATAGTCACTAATCTTATCGGACGTTATTTTATGAGTAGAGAAAGGCGAGGACTAGGGTCATTTATCTTTGATGGAACGTAGTGACTCAGGCGAGAGACATGGGGGGCCATGCATTCTATCCTGTTTTGCCTTTAAAACATTTTTCCAGAGAGCTGCACAGTGTCCCAGAGTCAGGGGCTTTGTGAAATTCTCCCAGCAAAGGGAAATGGGCAAACATAGCCTCTTACATTTGCCACTTTGTCTCACAAAGTTTTTGGTCATAAATTAATCGTTTGGTTGTGTTGTTAAGACTAATGTTGATTGTCATCTGTAGTTAGAAGGGCTCTTGTTTAGGAAGGTTGGTAATTTTTAGTTGTAGTTGTATCAGACCTAGTGTGTTTTTTAGCCTTTTCTTGGAAAATATGTTTTGGATTGAATTTAGTTCTCATTAGTATGATGTGGGGGGTTTTTGATGGTGTCTTTTTTTGTATTTAATACAATATTTTAACAGGATTATTATGAGGATATTATAGATTCTATACAGTAATACAGACTTCATAGTAATAAAGTCTGTTGTAGACTGGAAAAAATATGATATTTAATAAAACTGGAATATATATTTGTATACCTTTAATTGTATTATTTGTTATACTTATATTTATTAGTCTTTTTTAGGAAAAGCAATGTTGGACTAGAACTTATTGTAAATGCCTTTAGAGAAGAATTTAGAATAATAATTCTAAATAAGTGACAAAAATAGAATAATCACAGTTAAAATTTGATAAAAGTTTTTGATTTTTTTTTTTTTGACACAGAGTCTCGCTCTGTCACCCAGGCTAGAGTGCAGTGGCACAATCTCGGCTCACTGCAACCTCTGCTTCCCAGCTTCAAGCAATTCTCCTGTCTCCACCTCCCAAGTAGCTGGAATTACAGGCATGCACCACCATGCCTGGCTAATTTTTGTATTTTTAGTAAAGATGGGGTTTCACGATGTTGGCCAGGTTGGTCTTGAATGTAGTTATTTTATTATATGTAGTATTTTAAAATGATAACCAGAATTATTGCTGATAGTGTTATATCAGAACTACTAGACTTTTATACATTTTACATATTTTTAGAATATTTATATTTATATAAATATAATTTTAGAAAAGATCTAATACAATAATAAAAATTATGACTCATAAAAATTGGTCTCATAGTGCCTTTTCTGTGTTGGGCCAGGCTTTAGGTACTTGGGATACAGCAGTGAGTGAAACACAAAAAGATCCCTCCTCCACTGACTACTCTTTGCTGATAAGCTTGGAAGCAGCCTCAGAATGCATATCAATACCCACCTGGGGCAGCCCCTACCAATGGATCAGAGTTGGCCTGGCAGGGAGTAGAAACCTATTTGCTGTCTCTCTCTCTCTCTCTCCCCCTCCCTCTCTCCCTCCCCCCTCCTTCTCTCTTTCTCTCTCTTTTTTTTTTAAATGAGGTGGGGTCGTGTTGTCTTGTCCAGGCTGGTCTCAAACTCCTAGGCTCAAGAGAGCCTCCCACCTTGGCCACCATTCCTGGCCCTATTTGCCACTTCTGACTTAGATTGTTATTAATTCCATTAACTAAGAAATTGCAGAATATCCAAGTAAATTAGGAATAATCCCAGAAGGGGCAAAAAAAAAAAAAAAAAAAAAAAAAAATCCCAGAAAGGGTGAGGCAGAGGTCCATAAAACATGGCAGGTTTTCAGAACAGTCTGGGTATGATTTAAACAACAACAAAAATAGCAGGTCAGAGCATGGGCTTTGGAGTCAAGCAGACCTGCGTTCGGGCCCCAGTTCTGCTTCTTCCGGCTGTGCGAGGCCTTGGCCTGAGCTTTGCTTGCCTTCCTGGTGAAATGGGTATAATAATGATACAACTCTCCTAAGGTTGTTGTGAGGATTAAACAAGTCAGCATGCGTGAAGGGCTTGGCACACTGTCCTGTTAGCTATGATCAGGACTGAAATTCACTTGTTACACACTGGAGTGGATGCACCATTGTTTATAGCTGGTATCTGTTCTGACTGGATGTGCTTGTGTCATCACAGTTGTTACATATTTTGAATATTACCCTTATGTGAATGTTGATTTTATTTAGGGGGTTGGTCTCCTTATGGGAGATAACTTCAGAACTCTGGTGGTTAAAATAGATATAAACTGGCCAGGCACAGTGGCTCACACCTGTAATCCCAGCACTCTGAAAGGCCGAGGTGGGTGGATCACCTGAGGTCAGGGGGTCAAGACCAGCCTGGTCAACATGGCGAAACCCCATCTCTATTAAAAACACAAAACATTAGCTGGGCGTGGTGGCAGGTACCTGTAGTCCCAGCTACTCAGGAGGCTGAGGCAGAAGAATCACTTGAACCCAGGAGGTGGAGGCTGCAGTGAGCCAAGATCGCACTATTGCACTCCAGCCTGGGCAGCAGAGTGAAACTCTGTCTCAAAAAAAAAAAAAAAAAAAAAAAAAGATATAAACTGCTTTTCAAACCTAAATAACATCAATAGAATTGTAGGTTTTTTTTTTTTTTTTGGCTAATCAAGAATTCATGTTCTCCAGTTCTGAACTACTCAACCACTGTTGCAGATAATAATATTAATGTATCAATAATAATCTTTAGGATAATTTATTAAGAAGCACCTAATAAGCACGGTCTCACTTAATCCTCTCAACAACTCTGTGAGGATTAAGGTTTCATTAAACCCACTTTATGGAAGTAGAAACCAAGGCTCAGTGAGGTGAGGATTCCTTGCCCAAGATCGCACAGCTGGCAGGACATGGCAGAGCTAGGATCTGATCTTGGCACTCTGGTGCCAATACCAAAGCCTTAATTCACTGTGCCTGACAATGGTCCTTTGCGTTGAAAGTTGAGGCCTGACTGAGGGGGCATCAGAGTTGTGTATTCACAGGGGTCAGATCAGTAATGGTGCTATCTGTCCCTCGTGGGCTGGGGATATGCCTTAGCCAAAGGTCTAAGCTGTTAGAAGCTGACTCTGACAGGCCACAAGGGCATGGGACAAGTTAACCCCCCCTCAGAAGGTCCAAGCCTTCACTTGAGAACAAGACAGACTCCCACAAATAAAGAGGAGAATGTAGCCTTGGAAGTTTGGGTGCTTAACTAGTTATTAGTTAACTAGTAACTCCTTTACCACTACTGTCAGAAAGCTTCTAGAGCCCACAGGCTGGTCAAGTAGGTTACAGTAAATATTTACTCACCGAAACTTTAACAATTTCTACCAATTATTAATTGCTGGTCATGTTCCCAGGTTGTGTGCTAAGCACTTTCTAGACATGATCTCATTTTATCTTCACGATAGCTTTGTAAGCTAGGTAGTATTATGATTCCCTTATTTCAGATGAGGAAAGAAAGCTCGGGGGGGTCATCTAACTTGCCCAAAGTCAGATAGCTCCTGATGATGGAGTTGGGATCTGAATCCAGGCCTTTGTGACTTTACAACTGGAGCTTATGCTCACTGGTCTTTGTCAAACTCCTAGAGCAACAGGTACAAAAGGGCAAACTTGAGGGGGTGACCGAAAGCACTCCTCTAGGCCTACGTATCCTGTTTGGCCTTCCTAGCTTCTCTGGCCCACTGCTTATTTGCTGAACATCTCAATCTCAGACCTGCCATCTTGAGTAGAAGCAAGACCTTATTCCAACATCTTAAGAAGACACAAGGCAAATGCCAGTCAGAGCTGTGGTGAGGACCAGCCTTTGGCAGCTGGAGGGTACTCCCCTTCCCTCCCACACCCCCCCCTCCCCACAACAAAGAGTGGCCCATGAGCCCATGTCTTCTTCACCTGATGGGCAGAAGGGCTACAGAACCCTGAGGCCTCCAGTCTTTCCAAGCTCAGGCAGAAGCTGAGACACCTACTGGGACAGGCACTCAGGAGGCTGTACCAAGAAGGGGGTGTCCAGGGAGCTGGCTCACCTTGAAGGAGATTTCATACTGCTCCCCTCCCCAGATCTCCAAGCCTGGGTCATACCCGCCCAGCTCCCAGAACCACTTCCGATCCACGGCGAACAGTCCACCGGCCATCACGGGAGACCTGTCAGAGAAGAAGAACATGGCATGAAGGTGCAGATGTCCTGGCCGCGTGCTCTCATGTGGCCCGATAATGCCATTCCCCCAGTGACGGTGTTCCATGCTGCTCCCTGAACACAGTCCAAGTGTCTTCCAGGGAATCCAAGACCCTTCCAGGCATCCCCCTTTCTTGCCTACAACTTCTTTCATAAGAGCTACATTTTAACCAAATGGGACCCGAAGTTCCTTTACACAATTAACACCTAAGAGTACTTGTGAAATGAAATCACAATACTTTGTCCACATGGGCCCTGTAGCTGCATCATAAATATATACATGTTAGTCCTCTCACTAGTTAAATGGTCCAAGTTGGGTTTCTCCAAACCTGTCTATGTTGTAGAATCTCTTAGAGATGAAAAAATATACAGCTTGCTGGGCCCCACTCAGACCTGCTGAAACAATCCTCGCAGGAGGGAGCCTAGAACTCCGTGTTTTTGCACATGCTCCTTTGACAATTATTACTCAGTAGGCCCGGCATGGACGTTTGTTCTGCTGTGGTGTTTACAGAAGAAGCCACCGTCTCTGTGTTTTCAGTTAAACTGGGAGATAAGATTAACTCTATTCATTCATTCTCTCGTGAGTTTGTTCATCCCGTGCCAGTTGTGAGGGAGGTGCTGGAAGAATCTCGAGGTCAATCACAGTCCTTCAGGGGATGTCGGTGTAGTGGGGAAGCCCCCTCAAGACAGAGGGTGCATAAGGGACTCTGGGAGGTAGTCCTTGGAGTCATCACCTGTGGCCAGTGGCTTCCTTCCTGGGCAGCACAGGGTTAACGGTTAAACGCTGCATCTCAGGTCACACAGCAGGTTAAGGAAAGCAGAAATGAGAGTGAGGGTTCCCAATTTCTCACGCCCTGTTCTTTGCATGCGTCACCTGCTTCTTGGGTGTTCCTGCCTGCCTGGAGGCAGTATATTGTGGTGGTGAGGGGTGTGAACTGTGGCTTAGATTAGAGATTCACATCCCAGCAGTGCTGCTGTGTAGCCATGGAGCCTTGAGCAAGTTCCCTGTCTGCACTCCAGTTGTACATGTGTAAAATGGTGATGATAATGAGGCCTGCTCATCACCTTTCAGATGGAGTGTGAAAGGAGTGTGTCTGTTTCCAGCTTTTGGGGTAAGGAGGATGGCTGGGGCAAGGGTCAAGGAATGAGGCTCAGGGGAGGTGGCATTTAAGTGGGTTTGGACAAGAGGAAATTTGGGAGAGGGAAAGACACTGAGGGGAGGATAAAACGTCAGCAAGGACACAGAGATGACAAATCATGCAGTACCCACGGGAACAGGAAGTCCGCCTGGCACCGTGCTAAGTGAGGAAACGTCATGCTGCTGACTGTCAGCGTCCCCCAGGGTATCTCGCACAAGACTGGCACCTGGTAGGGGCCAACCAGCATTTGCTGTGTGAAAATCTATCAGAGTGGCTGCATCCTTGTCTGGCTCCACTGGAAAACTCCAAATCCTCAAATTCAAACATTCCAGCAGCAACCTCCATTCCCCCTCCTGGTCCCTGGAAGTGCAAGCTCACGGGAAGTGGGTTGATCGAAAAAGCCCTTATTTAACTCACAAGTTGCCCAAGCAGCTCCTCCTTCCAGTAGCAGATGAGCCTTTACAGTACAGGCAGGACTCCTTCAAAAGGGGAGCCCCTGAATATTTACTGAGGGCTTGAATGCTGTATCGAACTAATTTATTAATAAAATGAATTTACTCTTCACCTCGACCTCATGTGGCAGGCCTCATTATCATCACCATTTTACACATGTACAACTGGAGTGCAGACAGGGAACTTGCTCAAGGCTCCATGGCTACACAGCAGCACTGCTGGGATGTGAATCTCTAATCTAAGCCACAGTTCACACCCCTCACCACCACAATATACTGCCTCCAGGCAGGCAGGAACACCCAAGAAGCAGGTGACGCATGCAAAGAACAGGGCGTGAGAAATTGGGAACCCTCACTCTCATTTCTGCTTTCCTTAACCTGCTGTGTGACCTGAGATGCAGCGGTTAACCGTTAACCCTGTGCTGCCCAGGGAGGAAGCCACTGGCCACAGGTGATGACTCCATACTTAAAATGTGACTGGTGTGAACTGACATGTGCTGTGAGTGTGAGATACACACCAGATTTCCAAGACTTAGGATGAAAAGAGTACGAAAGAATTCATTAATAATTTTAAAGTGTTGGTTACATGTTAAAACGGTAATATTTGAGATATACTGGTTTAAATAAGATATATTATTAAGATGAATTTTACCTGTTTCTCTTTACCTTAGAAAATAATATCACATATGCAGCTTGTATTATATTGGACAGTGGTGATTTAACCTCTTTGAGCCCTATTCCCCATCTAAACAATGGAGTGATAGCTATACTTCCTATCCCACATTGCTAGTTACATGGTTGGCTGCGTCCCCACCCAAATCTTATCTTGAACTGTAGTTATCATAATCCCCAGGTGTCATGGGAGGGACCTGGTGGGAAGCAATGGAATCATGGGGGCAGTTGCCCCCATGCTGCTGTTCTCATGATAGTGAGTGATGGTTTTTTTTTTTTTTTCTTGAGACAGAGTCTCGCTGTCGCCCAGGTTGGAGTGCAGTGGCACAATCTCCGCTCACTGCAGGCTCCGCCTCCCAGGTTCACGCCATTCTCCTGCCTCAGCCTCCCGCATAGGTGGGACTACAGGCGCTCGCCACCTTGCCCGGCTAATTTTTTGTATTTTTAGTAGAGACAGGGTTTCACCGTGTTAGCCAGGATGGTCTCGATCTCCTGACCTCGTGATCCACCCGCCTCGGCCTCCCAAAGTGCTGGGATTACAGACGTGAGCCGCCGCGCCTGGCCGATCTGATGGTTTTATAAGGGGCTTTTTCCTCTTTGCTCAGCACTTCTCTTTCCTGCCACCTTGTGAAGAAGGATGTGTTTCCTTCCCCCTCTGCCATGACTGTAAGTTTCTTGAGGCCTCCCCAGCCATGTGGAACTGTGAGTCAGTTGAACTTCTTTTCTTTATAAATTACCCAGTCTCAGGCAGTTCTTTATAGCAGTGTGAGAATGATTAATACAGCTAGAATATTTCTAAAAGTACCCAGTACTATAAGAAAATAAGGTGTTATTAGTATTGACTCCCCTTTGTCTTCTGGAGATGGGGGGGATCCTGGTTTTTTATTGGCTGGAGCCACAAATCTACTGCTTGGAAAGGCTGACAGTGTTTCTGACTTGGTGCTTCATGGGAGACTGAACTCAAGGCTTTGCAAATGAAAATCAGCCTGGGTCAAAGCAGGGGCAGGGGCCGAGGGGCTGCATGGAATAGGCAGGATATCAGCTGTAAGGCATTTGGGACGCTCAAGGCTTTGCCTCCAGAGAGAGGCCTCTCTGCCCAGCCTGTTCTGGTTTCTGCTGTGTTTGGCAATACTAGTAACAATTCTGAGTGTCCAGTGTGTGCTACTCTACTGATACCATCTCCAGCTCTCACAAAGCTCTAATATTAGTCTCCTTTACAGATGGAGATATTTGAAAATCAGAAATGTTAAATAATCTGCTCATAGTGAGTGGATAAGCTATTATTGAAAGTGGGGTCTGCCATTGAAACCATGTCTTTTAAACATCCTTGCACCATGCTGTGCCTGTAGATTGCCCACTTGCTGGGCACTCTACCATCAAGTGGGAAGGTGGGAAGCTGTGCAGAAAATGACCAGGATTTCTCTAGTGGCCACTTCCTAGGGTTCTGTCCAACTAAAATGCAGAAGAGAGACTTCTGGAAGGAATCATGGGAGAGGATGGAGGGCCCCTCAGAAAGCATCTACACCAGTAACTGCCAACCATGGCCACACATCAGCATCACCTGGGAGCTTTAAAAAATGATGATACCTGCATCCCACCCCCAGACTCCAGTGTAATTGCTGTTGAGGGAAGCCTGAGTGTTTTTACAAGCTCCCCAGGTGATGTCAATGTGTGGCTAGGGTCAAGAGCCAGTGCTCTCTGGTGAGGCCAACCATTTCAATACCCAGATGAGGAGACTGAAGCCCCAGAAGACACTAGCTGGGCCTTTGCTACTAGCCAGCTGTATGACCTGTTCTTAGCCTTTCCTTACTGTGCAATGAGGATAACGATGGGCCAAGACCCGTCCTTAAGTACCTTTCAATGAGTCTGCTCATTGCAAAGGTTCAAACAATAAAGGAGGTTCTAATTACCCCCTTGGTTACCGTGAAAATTCCATTTTCTGGAGCAGCCTATTCTAACCTCAGCTTCTGCAGTCATGTCAACTCGGACAAGTCTTGCTTCCTCTCTGAACCTCAAGGCCTCCATCAGTCAAATGAGGGTAATTCTACCTAGACCTGAGGATCCTACATTATTATGAGGATCATGCACAATAATGTCAGTAGAAATTGCTTTGCCAACACAGGCCAAATGTTGGTTACTCCTGGTGTTGGTATTATTCTACAAGGATTTAGGTCAACTGAGGATTGATTCTGAGGTATACGGAAGGTGGGGCAGACGGCATAATGTGATTGTGGTTAATCATATCTTTGGACCAGGAAGGGATCTAATAGTAGTGATCAACTGTGTTTAAGATAAAGGAGGTCAAGAGAAGACCACAAATGTTTGACCTGCTGCTGCAGACATGGAATCCATTCTTGCTCTCCACTCTTGGCTCAGGCTGGTCCATTGTCCCGGCCACCTCTCATTTCCTCAAAGAACCCAGCTCTTCCTACCTCTGAGCCTGCCCTGGGGCCCATAGTGTTAGGGGTTCCTCTCAGGAGCCCTGGGTATGCACCATGCCCAGGAAGATGGCTGAGCTTCCAACAGTCCTGCTTCTCAGGTGGGGAGAGTAAGCCACAGAGAAATGTGGTTCACTGGGGGCCAAACTGTGGTGAGAGGTACGACTCCCCAATTATGGCAGTGTCTGAATCTCTGGAACCTGTGAATATGTTACCTTATGTGGCGAAAGAGACTTCACAGATGTGATTAAGGTTAAGGATCTTGAGGTGGGGAGGTTATCTTGGCGAGCCTGATGGAATCACATATGATTAATGTAATCACAGGGCTTATAAGTGAAAGAAGGAGGCAGGAAAGTCAGTCAGAAGGAGATGTGATGCAGGAAGCAGAGGTATGAAGGAAAGTGGGGAGAAGGAAACACAGATCTGAAGATTCTATCCTTCTGGCTTTAAAGTTGGAGGCAGGGGCCATGAGCCAAGGAATGTAAGCATCCTCTAGAAGCCAGGAAAAGTAGGGAAATGGATTCTTCCCAAAGCATCCAGAGGGAATGCAGCCCTGCCGACACTATGATTTTAGCCCAGTAAGACTCATTTCAGGCTTCTGACCTTCAGAGTTTTAAGCATAAATTTGTGTTGTTTTAACCTTCTAGGTTTATAGTAATTTATCACAGCAGCCATAGGAAACTAATACAGCAGGAGAGCTTGGGCTTCGGCTTTGTATCCAGAGATCTTTTCCACACGTGTCGCAGAGAACTGGAACAGCTCACAGGACAGCTGCAGGGACGGTGAGCCTACTGTTGGGGAGAAGCCCTTTCCAGAGCTTGAAGCACCGGAGAGGGACTGGGCTCTATTTCTGTCTTAGCCACTCACAGAGCTCCTCCTTCTGGAGACTTAGTTCCTCATCTGCAAGGGGCTGAGTTCTTCACTGGTAGGTTCCTTCCAGCCTTCACATTCTAGCATGCTATGAGTCCAGCCCCTCACCCTCCCCTAGCCTGCAAACTTCTGCTGTGGGACAAACTGTTATTTTCCTAACACTTCCAAGTAGGTATAGCAGTATGATGGGAAAATTGGCTCCAGAGGCAGACAGACAGACCTGCATTTGTACCTAGTAACCTGGGCAAATTACTTAGCCTCTTGGAGCATTGGTGTTCCCATTGGAAAACATGGATAATAATTTTTACCATATATAGTTGTAGGGGGTTAAATTGGATCAGAGGGTAATGTGCTTAGCACTGGGCCGGGCACTTGGTGACGATGATGGTTATAATTGCATGCCAGGCTTGAGGAAGAGAGCATGAGAGACCCACTTACCTCTGCTGACAATCCTGGCAAACTGTGCAGAAGTGGGCAAGGTGGAGACCAGCCTGGTGGGCCACGAGCTGAGGTTGTTGTTACAAGCTGGGAGGGATGGTGCTTCTGGCTGGGGATATCTGACACTTGGTACTAAGTGGGGCTGGGAAGCTGGACCCTCTGCATTGGGCTTTTAAGGGAGATGGTGATCCTGAGTTGTGTGCGTGTTGGGAGTAGTCATTGGGTAGCCACTGGGACCAGCCAGGGTTGTTCATACTTACTCAAATGGGTCGCTGGGGTCAGCTTTCTGCAGTTCTGGAGGGATCGGGATCCGCTTGTAGTACATCTCCCAGTCAAAGGCTCCCCGCATGGCATCCCCTGCCTGTGTCTCGTACCGAAAGTCGTCATGGTCAATTACATCAATCATCGGGCACACAATGGTCTTGCGGTTCCGAGCAATGCGGTCTGAAGAAGCCAAGAGATGCCTATCAGATGAAGCAGGATGGGGGAGCAGCTAAGTGCACCATCCTGTTCTGCAGCTTACTTGTATTTTTAACATCTCTGAACCCTCAGTTTGACAATCCATGGAGGGGAAGGGAGAGTGCAAGCTTTAAGCAAGATGGACCGGGGCTCTCACCTCAGTCCTTTTACTCTCCATGGGGCCCTGCGGCAGCTGCACAAATAATATCTCCAAATCCCAGTGTTCTCCTCTATGCAATGGGTTAAGAAGAGGCTCTGCCTCATAGGTTATGAGGACTGAACACAGTATGTTTGAAAATGCTTAGCATATGTGCCTTATTATAAGCATAACTATCAGTACCACTATGGAAAAAGATTGATTTCCTTCTGGGAAGGCCCCTGCTCTAGTCCTGCGAGGCTCCTCATTCCAAGTCCTGAGCTTGATTTATGGCCCAAAGCAGTAGGCACCCCAGCACTTTCCTTCATAGCAGACTATGTGCCCCTAACAGCTCACTGGCACCCTAGGCTACTATAATCAGTGAGCAAATGGCCCTCCTTGCAAGAATTCAGCTCAACTCTTTCAATCGTCAGAACTATGGATGGGGGAATGAACTGCCCCAGGAAGTTTGAGTTCCTCAAGACTGGAGGTATGTAAGCAGAGCCTGGTGGACCATCACCCTGCAGGGATGCCATAGGCTGGGTGATTCCAAAGGCAAATGGGGGTCTTGACCTAGATGGCTTTATGGTTCCTTTTAGGCCTGGGAAAAGCTGATTCTAGAAAATCAAGTCTGTCTAACCTACCAACATAATTCCAGCTTTGGTTTGCTCTGCCCTTCTTCTTTGTGCCAAGAAGCCCTGACCACAGCTGGGGGTAACAGTGAGCTACTGGGTCAGACAATCTGCTGTGGGGGACAAGTGGGCTGTTGCTCAATGCCTGGCTGCTTTGGGCCAGAAGTCAAATTCGAGGCTCAGAAATGGGAGCCTGGTAGGGCCAGGGCAGCCAGCAGCTGCCTGGGGCCCAAGCTTCCTTCATCAAGTGATAGCACATTTTTCTTCCAGGAAAGAAAACAGCATTTTTGCTTTTTCCTAAACTGCAAGGCGCGATCCATAGGTGGGGTCATGAAATTGATTGTGTGTGCATTTGTAATGAACCAAAAAACAATACTAAATATCAGGCTGCATTATCGCAAGGACAAAAAACCAAACACCGCATGTTCTCACTCATAGGTGGGAATTGAACAATGAGAACTCATGGACACAGGAAGGGGAACATCACACTCCGGGGACTGTTGTGGGGTGGGGGGAGGGGGGAGGGACAGCATTAGGAGATACACCTAATGCTAAATGACGAGTTAATGGGTGCAGGAAATCAACATGGCACATGGATACATATGTAACAAACCTGCACATTGTGCACATGTACCCTAAAACCCTAAAGTATAATAAAAAAAAAAAAAGAAATTAAGGTAAAAATAAAAAAAATAAATATCAGGCTGCATTTCAGGTGATAAGGGATACTGTGACATGTTTCAGTCATACTGCATGAGTGTGTACATCTGTGTACTGGATTGAGATGCCCAGGGTATTTCTTACTGGGGCACATGGTTTAAAGAGTTTGAGAAATACTGTTTTTGGCAGTTGACCCCCACATGTGGATCAGGGGCCATCAGTGCCAGATGCACCTGGGGGTATGTTTAAAAAACTCATGTGCCCGCCCCCGACCCAGGCCCATTGAATCAGAATCTCTGGAGGTTGACTTGGATTTGCCTTGTGGACAGATTCCCTGGGGATTCTTAATGAAGCTTAAGAATCTCCTCCAGAGAAAGATCTAGAGTAGGGCCTCACATCTAATCATTCATGGCCATTCAGTGGACTTCACGTCCAAGGAGGGCTGGGGCTGAGGACACAGTGCCCTGCTGGCTGCTGGCTGATTGTGGGAGGCATGAGGTCAAGGTAGCTTCGGAAGGCAGTGTTCTAAGGCACTGTGCCCACCTAGGGACAGAATGCCCAGGTTCAAATCCTGGTTTTCTCACCTCTTAGCAGTATAACCTTGGATAAGACTATCTGATGTCGCTAAGCCTCTGTTTCCTTGCTGACAAAGGGGAGGAAGACAGCACCTATCTCATGGGGCCTCTCATGGGGCCTCTGTGAAGTCCGAGCCGGACGATGGAGCCACAGCACTCAGTGCAGCCTCTGGCACATAGTTAGCACTCCGCGACACTCTCTGTGACCAGGATTACTGAGGGCAGCTCAGAAGCGGGAGTGGAAGGCTGAGCATCTCCCTCACTCTGTGCCTCTCAGTTTTCTCATTTGCAAAAAGTGGATAATAATGCCTGGTCTGCCTGCCTTACCAGGCAATGGTCAAATTCAAATGTTAATGTGGCTGAGAAAGCAAAGGGGTTATGAGAGCCATGATAATGATGATGATGATGATGATGATGATGATGATGATGATGATAAAGGAAATGATGATCAACAGTGGCTTTCCATAAGGAGGATGAATCCTTCTCAGGCTCAGAAATGTGTGTTCTCCAAAGGAGGCAGAGTGAGCTATGCATGGAGGTGTTAATGGTTTCACAGACAAAAGCCATGATGCGCTCTGTCAGCTGCTGATATTAGCAGGGACAGACTTTTAAATCTACATCACTGGTTCACATTTCTATTGGAAGAAGCAAAAAACAAAACAACAACAAAAAAAACCAACAAGGGGATGTTTCTTCCATGTATGTCTGCAGATTATGAAAACTGCCCTCATATATTTCCATAGAAACAGAGTTAAGGGCTATTTAGACTACAAGCTCAGCTTCGAGCCCCACCATTTCATTCTCTTTATGAGTCACTGAATGACCCTACAAATGGGTTGTTCCTTCAGGACTATAAATGAGGCAATTTATGGTGAGGCTTTTTTCTTTTTTTTTTCTTTCAGTAATGAGAGGTAAATGCAGAATATCTCTTGGTTTAATTAAATAAACGGTTTACCAGAAATTCTAGGTTATATCCTTTCTCCAGCCCAGTGAGATCCTAGACCCTTGTGGTCAGAAGCACAGAATCTAATAAGAAAGTTCCTTGCTGATCTGTGTGACAGATTTGTGGGATTATCTTTCTGTGTGTTTGTGTGGGTTCTGCTTTCTGTCCTCTCCCCTGAATGGTGGCATTCCCTAACCAGTGCTTCTCAAAGTGTGGTCCCTGGACCAGCAGCACTGGCATCACTGGGAGCTGGGTAGACATGCAACTTGTGACGCTCCACTCCGGGCCTCCTGGATCAAAAATTGTGGATAGGGGCCAGCATCTGTGTTTTCACAGTCTTTCAGGTGATTCTGATGCACGCTCAAGTTTGCCCTAAACGTCAGTCCTCTTTGCTCCCTAAGCATTCTATAGTGGAGAGCTTACCCATCCTTTCTTAAGGAGTTCATTTTTCTCTGCAGAATGATAACTCTTCCCCAGTCTGCCTCCAGCCCTAGCCGTGTCCCTCACCTGACTCCCAGTCTCAACGGGACAGTTCCTCTTCCATGTCTGCCTGTCAGCACCAGCACATTGCCCTCATCAAAACTGAACTCCTCAAGATTCAGGCCTGATTCAGGCATGTTTCACCCAGCCTCCAGTCTTCCCATCTCCCTTCTCTCTGTAGGCTGTCGTGGAGGGCTCCTGGATCATGCTGCTCTCTCTACAGCCCTTCCCTGATATCTGCCAGGAACTCTTGTCTAAGAGGAAGTGAATACAGAGAGGCAATGTAGAACTGCAAAGGAGAAGAGACTTTGGAGCCCGACAGATGGTGACTTTGACACTTATGGCCCAAGGGGACAAGTGAGTCTTCAATATTTCAGAATCTTAGTTTCTTTTACTACATAAGGGGTATACTTTTGACCTGCATGATTTTGTGAGAATTAGATAATGCTTATAACTGCCTGGCTCACAGTGGCAGCACAGTCTATGGCAACTCTTCTAAGTTGACATGATGACGTCCCCACAGTTTGGCTATTTACAGCAAACAGCACGGGCTTGCTTTGCAATAAAATGAAGTAATCTGAGGAAAGCAGTCATGTCACTAGATGCTAATGTGTTGTGTGACTTTGGGTAAGTCACTTCCCCTCTCTGAGTCTTAACTTCTCTGTGAAATGAAGGGACAGGACTGGCTGGATTTTAATTTGGAGCACTCCTGAACTTCTGAATCCCTCATGGCACCTGGCATTGTGCTGGGGGCATCTTGAACAGGCAAGGGAAGGCTTATGAATGGCTCCGTGCAGCAGGAGGGGGCCACTGGCACTGGCTCATTGCAGTTTGCCTCCCTCCAAGTGGCAGGGGCTCCCTTACCAAGCAAGGGGGGAAGCCAGTTGACATTGGCTTCACAGTGTGAATCCAAGAACGTGATGACATCCCCAGTTGCCACTGAGGCCCCCAGCATTCGGGTCCTTATCAGCCCTTCCCGTTTCTTGGTTCGAAGAATCCTCACACTGGGGAAAAGGGCCATGTAGTCTTCAAGAGGCTTCTTTAGGTGCTCTATGAGACAGAAGAGGACAGAAGGGTGAGAACAGTTGCTTAGTAGTCATCCTTATGACTCCTCCCTTACATGTGAACTGCACTTCACAGTCTAGACACAGCTTTCCTGTACACTGCCTCACTAGACCTTTCAGACAGGGAGAAGAAGGGCAGGGCTCTCATCACCTGTGTACTATAGATGGAGAAATTAAGGCTTAAAGAGGTCCAGCGATGGTGCCACGACCTGGAACACAGAGAGATCTTCTGTCCAAGGGTGTGAACATTTGTGGTTTATGCCTGACTGGGAACCATTCCCTCATCTTCTGATAACAATATTTTTATTTTTCTTTGGGACACTGCCCCTTCCCTTCTCAGCCCATCAGACTTTGGTGGGGCTGACCCCATTCCCTGGGTCCAACATGTAGTACAGGCCTGACCAGTCAGGGCATTCCATTCCCTTGGCCACAGTGATTGTTTCAGGGATGGTCATGTGACCTTATTTGGTTCAAATAATGGGTCCTGAGAATATTCTGCAGGATTATTGAAAAATGAGGCCCTTTCCTTTTGCTAGTTGGTTGGCCCTAAGTTTGGAGCCACTGGTGACATCTTTGGTGAAATGAGGTGATGAGAGGTGGTAGGCGAATATGCTGAGACTGAAGCCAACCTATAAAAATAGGAGTCAAGACATGGAGAGAGAGAGAAACATTGTCCTGATGACATTTCAGTTCCCTAGACCCACATGCCTGAAGCAGACAAACTCCTAGATGCTCTTATTACATAAGACAGCAAATTCCTCTCCTTGCTTATCCTAATGTGGGTTGGTTTTCTGCCCCAAGTCTGGATAAATTATTTTGAATAAATACCAAAGACAGTCTCTTTCTCCCAAAAGTCTCAGCCTCAATGTTAGTGTCTCCTGATTTTAATCAAGCTTGGGGTCCTTTACGAAGACTCTAGGACGGCTGCAAAAGAAACCTACAGCATACATCATACTTAATGAGGAAATGTGGAATGCTTTCCTCCTCTGATCAGGAGAAAAGCTGTATGCTTTCACAACATCTATTCAATATTGTACTAGAATTCCTAGCCAGTGTAACTGGTAAGAAAAAGAAAAGGCATAAGGATTAGACATACAGCCAGTAAATTCCTGGGTTTGCTGTGGAAACATGATGCTTTCCTTCTTCTAGCTGTGTTTCCCCAGTCTCTGACAATCATATACTACCATCTAGATTTTTGCCACATTCATCTACTTTACTACAATTTACTTAGTTGTTTTAAAAATCAACTAAATTTACAAATTAAACTTTTTATTAAATTTATTTTAAAAGCAAACTTTAAACACCATAGATGAAAAATTGGTATCATTTCTAATAAAGAGCTAATAATTAAAAATCTCCAACAAATAAGAATTTGTTGTAAGATTTTAGATTTCTACCAGATACTCCTGCCTCTCCACAACTATGAACTTAAAGTCTGCCCTCTCTTTGTCAAGGAGGGAGCTATGGAAAACCAACCAAGGCTCCTCATTTGAGGTGATCAGAAGAATTAAAGAGAATTGAAAAGAGAAGGCTTTCCCTCCACAATATCCAGTGTTACTTTTAATGCAAAGTCTCTGAACCACCTGTAATCATTTTAGGTGTGACTTAAACTCACTTTTGGGCCAGGCACTGTGCCTATAATCCCAGCACTTCAGGAGGCTGAGGTGGGGGGATCGCTTGAACCGGGGATATTGAGGCTGCAGTGAGCCATGATCGAGCCACTGCATTCCAGCCTGGATGACAGAGCAAGAACCTGTCTCAATGAATGAATGAATGAATGAGTGAAAAAAAATGACTTTTGTGCTGGTACACTTAGGGCAACACTGCTTCCATCACTTTAATTTTTGTCACCAGGAACTTCATTGAGATGAAGCGTGTTTCGTGTTATGTTGTCTGGCATCTTGTAGGCAGGAGAAATTAGAATACAGAGAAAAGATGATCTACATACATACAACCAGAGGCTAGAAGGCTAAAAAATGCTCCAGGTCTCTTCTTGCTTGTGCACAAAGATTAATATGGCTTCCCTCGCCCTTTCCCACTTCTCTTTGGAACAGTGACTCTGTAGAAAGCAGAAATCAATTTGCCCTAATTGAGGGACTAAATTTTTCCAAAAGAGACTTTCTTGGGCAACAAGACAAGAAAGCAAGAGGCATGATCACACTCCAAATATGCTGCTGTTTGGGCAGGAACACTATGTTTGAAAAAAGAAAAAAATCCATAGTCATTGTCTGTGACCACCGCTTCTTCTTGGCTGGGTTCAACTGATAGGTCATTACAACGAGAATGAGACAATCTCCTGTACCACACACCAGTACTCCCATCAGAGGGAGAAATATCACCCTGGCTGGCTCTAATCATTGAGGCCCCTGCTTGGGCAGAGCCCCATCGCTAAATCACCCCGAATGCAGATGGCCACAGTCATTACAGAGTGACCAATTAAGTCCTTCTGACAGCTTGTGGTAAAGTCAGAGCAATTATTTAGGGGCAATTATGCTCCTCCTGTCCTTATTAGACAGTGCATTTACACAAAATCAGGGCCGTTGCCCTATTTTACCACACTATCTTCCTAGATGAGGACCTTTCATAAAGGCATAGAGTTTTAGAGCTGGGAGGGACTTTAAATGAAGATGATGATGATTATGATGACAATTATAGGGAACAATTATAGAGCCCCTGCTCGCATGCGAAGCTCCCTATTTCATCTACATTATCTCTGACACCCACAACACCACCACAAACTGGGTACTATAGAAGGAGATGCTGAGGCTCAGAGTGGATGATATGAGCTGCTCAAGGAACACAGTTTATAAATGATGATGCCAAGATCTAAGATTCATCCTGCTTGATTGTAAAAGAGCAGGCTCTTCCTACTGCACCAAACCTCATGTCTGCCTCGCTTTAGTTAGTCCCTTCATTCTACCCAGAGAAGAGCAGGGAAAGCCAGAGAAGTTAAATGTCTTACCTAGAATCAAACAGTGGGTCCTTGACACAGCATGATTATAATCTAGCTCAGAGCTTTTTCCAGCCTCAGATTTACCCCAGCTTCACAAGCCCTAAGGCAGGGCTGACAACCTGCCTTCACCAAAGTGCCTACACTGATGGGTTTGGAAGGGACACCTAAAGCTCTGTTAAGAAAGATTCTGAGGCTGTATCCTGGCTCAGTATGAAAGTGTCAGGACTGAGAAGAGATGCCTCAGTGTCTGACACAGTATCCCTAATGCCACATATTCATCATCCCTATTCTAGGGGCTGCCCTGATTATAAACAGCACAGAACTGTTTTTGTCCTTATTACCCCTAATTTAATAATGACTCGGAGCCATCCAACAGTCACCGAGGCTGATTGTGAAGGTGGGAGCGCCCATCATTGTAAGGCATTACGCAGGTGTTAGATGAGCACTTATCAGAGCTGACAGATGGATTCTGCGGCATATGCATCTGGTGCCGCACCCATACCCCCTCTCAGCATTTGGTCTCATGCCTGCCTGCCCGCCACCTGCCAGCATCTGCCATTCTGCCCCAGGGGCTGCCTAGGTCCATGTGTTGGACCTCGGCCAACGACCCCCTGAGCTCCCTCGCCCCTCAGGTGGGATGACACTGAGCACATGCTCCATGCTGGCTCCCAGAATTCTCAGTGGACCATGCATAGCTGCCTGCAGTGCTGCCTGTCACAGGCACTCTTCCTGGTGGCCCCTCTTTCTGTTCTCACTTATCTACTTTCTTGCTGATATTTCCTGGCATCTCCTCCCAAATAAACTATTTGCACTGTCCCAGGATCTGCTTCAGAAAACCCAAACTCAGATTCCAAGTAGCAGGCATGACTTAGAAGATCTCCAAAGCTGAATGCGTGATTCCATGAAACTCACAGTGATTACTTCAGCACAGCAACATGTAGTTCTTTGGTGCCCACTTTCTCCAAACGATGGCTAACACGTTTTTTAGTACTCACTCGAACCACAGCCCCAGAAGCTTTACACCTGTTTAATCCTTTAATATTCACAAAACCTCTATGAAGCTAGTCACTAATTAGTAGCCTCATTTTGCTGATGAGGAAACTGAGGGCGCAGAGAGGTTAAGTAACTTTTCCAAGCTCCACACAGTAAGTGGCAGGTATCGGATTAAAACCCAGGCAATCTGGCTCCAGAGTCTGCAGTTTTCTTTGTTAACCTTTAAACATTAAGAATCACTGCAAACATATATTTAAAAAGTAGAATAGAATGATGAACCTTCCATAGACCCATCCTTTAGCTTTATGTCTCTTGTTTCATCTCTGTCCCTGCCCATGGGATAATTTGGAAGCGAACGGAGTCTGTACTTGCAACCACCAAGCTGTAAGAGGAGAAGAGCCCAGGGGATTAACGGAGAGGGATGTAACAACTTCAACTTGTATAACTCTTGTTCCTCTGCCAAGAACACTCCCAATAACTTATCTCAGTGTTGGGCAGGCAGTAACTTCTCAGGAAATACTTGATTATCCCACGGGACTCCTCAGAGCCGATGCGAGGAGAATGGGGCAGGCAGGTAACATCACTTCTGATATTACTGGAGAGAAAACTGAGACCTAGGGAAGGGAAAGCCTTGCCCCAACTCTCTCAGCTGGTGAGGTCTGAGTGAGGCCAGAACTCACGGCCCGCGCTTCCCACAGTCCTCGCTCTACATGCTGCCCCGAGTGTGTGCACACTGTGGTATGTCTGGGGCCTCTGGCTCTCTTGATTCCTGTCTTAAAGTGGAGCCTCTCCCTCCTGTCTGGTCTGAAGGGTTCTTAGGACTCCGATGATGGTTCTACCAGGTGGACTGTGGCACAAGGAGAAGTTGTTGTGGCTTGAATCGTGTCCCCCAAAAAGACATATTGAAGTCCTAACCCCTGGTGGTTGTGAATGTGGCTTTATTCAGAAACAGGGTCTTTGCAGATGTAGTTGTGTTAAGACGAGGTCATACTGGATTAGGGTGGGCACTCATCCAATGGCTGGTATATTTTTAAGCAGAGAGAAATCTGGACCCAGACACACAGAGAGGATACTGTGTGACGGTGGAGGCAGAGACTGGAGTAGTGAGTCTACGAGCCAAGGAATGCCAAGGCTTGCCAGCAATACCAGAAGCTAGGAACAGGCATGGAATCCTCCTGAGGACTTCAGAGACAGCATGACACTGATTTTGGACTTGGAGGCTCCAGAACTGTGAGAGAATCAACTTCTGTTTTAAGCCATCCAGTTTTCGGTTCTCTGTTACAGCAGCCCTAGGAAACTAAGATAGGAGCGGTAAGATTCTCATGCACTGGCACTGTGACAGTGACATGGCAGGAATGCAGCCTGCTGGCGGCCTCTGCTGAGCCTGGTCTGGAGCACTGCACTCCATGGCCTATTGCACTGGCTACGGCTCGCCCCTCTGTAGTCTAGTCTGTTTGTAGCAGTTCGAGCAGTCTTTAAAAGGAGCAGTACGTTGCATCTCATCACTCTTCCACTCTCCTGCTTAAATTTAAACCCTTCAATGGCTTCCCCTGGCTCTTGGAAGAAGGGTCATATGGCAAGGCGTGCACAGTCAGTGTCTGTTCCCTCTTCAGCCTCATCTTGCCCCCTCCCTCAACGATGCTCCCTCCCTTACTATCTTATTTCTGGTGTTCAAAGGCCCTAGGATGTCTCCTTCAGCCTCAGGGTCTCTGCCCATGCCAGTCCTTCTGCCTGGATTGGTTGACATCCCAAGACCTCCATGCAATTCCTCCCAGTTAACTCCTGCTCATCCTTTAGATCCCAGTGCAAATTCAACTCCTTACAAAGCCTTTCTTGATGTACCAAAACCACAGCAGGTTCCTACGTCAGCCCCTTGCAAAGGCCTGGAACTCATCCTTCAAGGCACTCAGCTCAGATTACCCTGCATATTTATGGAATTCCTCACTGTCTCTTTCACTCAACCCTAAGCTTATGAGGGCAAGTTCTGTGAATGCTCCTCTCACCAGGGTGTCCCTCGTGCCTAGCACTCAAGCCAGAGGTGTCTGTGAACCTTCATCTCATCTGATTTTCACAACCCTGTGAGGGAAGCAGGTCCCAGTTCAACACCTTCACTTCAAGACAAGGTCCAGAAAACACTTCTCGTCCAAGGCTACACAGCTAACAAGTTATGTGCTGAAGATAGGACTCAGATATAGTTTGCTTTGTTCAGGAATCTTCACTACTCTGTGTAATCATATCAATTCCCAAGTGGAATATTTCAGAGTTTCAATCTCTGATGCCATGGAGCCTTGCAGAAACACCACCGAGGAGCACCAAAAGTAGAGGAGCGCTACTGTCCCATGCTCTGGCAGGACACAGAGCAGCTGGGAGAGCACCCCATGGAGCGGTCCAAGAGGGAAGAAGAGGAGGAGCAACAGAAGGGAAGCAGGGAGGGGGCCACCAACCAGATGAGACAGCAGCATTACCAGCGTTGGTTCTCTGGCCGCTGGGGTGCTGCTAACCATGCAGAGGCTTGGACTGGCTCTGGGACCTGTAGGTGTCCCGGGTCTTGTCAAGTCTTGGCTCTGCTTGGCTTCTGCTCTTAAAGCACCATAGTTCATCTGTTTCCTGGAATAGACTTATTCACTTGTAAATCTTGGGGTATCACAAGGTACTGGCAATCCATTTGGAGACAGAGGAGGGTACACGTTAGTAAACAGCATCATCTTTTATCCTGTTTTGATACTCCGGTGTTTCCAACCAAAGGAAATGTTAAGATGAGGTGGGCCCTCACCTTTATCATCGTCATAATTTGTTAGGTGCTTACCATGTGCCTAGGCCCTGTTGCTGTCTATCATACACACTGCTTCATTTCATTCTTTTTGGGTTTTTTGTTTGTTTTTGAGACGAGGTCTCTCTTTGTCACCCAGGCTGGAGTGCAGTGTTGCCATCTCAGCTCACTGCAGCCCCTGCTTCCTGGGTTCAAGTGATTCTCCTGCCTCAGCCTCCTGAGTAGCTGGGATTACAGACCTGCACCACCATGCCTGGCTAATTTTTGGATTTTTTGTAGAGACGGGGTTTCGCCATGTTGGCCAGGCTGGTCTCGAACTTCTGATCTCAAGTGATTCATCCACCTCGGCCTCCCAAAGTGCTGGGATTACAGGCATGAGCCACCGTACCTGACCTCATTTCATTCTTGTGACAACTCTCTTAGTGACCACTCTCTTGTGACAACTTTCTTAGGCAAAGAGAAACTGAGTCTCAGAGAAGTTCTATGTGAATCTGTTTTCAGACAGCTGGTAGGTGACAGCCAGGAATCATAGCAGGTATTTCTGATTCCAAAGCTGTTATTATTAACCATGCAACTACACCACCTCTCAATGCCCTCAGTCTCTCTATTCTGCCTGGCAAATACCAGTTTCCAACCCTAGTCCTCTAGGATGTCTAAGGCTTTCCCTTGCTTGAAAAACTTATAGACAGGTAAACATAAACAGCAGGAAAATTAAAAAGACAGGTTGAGAAGGAAAGCTATGTTTATATCAGGACGGGTTTTGGCAGGTGAAATGCACAGGCATTTAAGCCTCATTTACTGTCTGGAAAAGGGAAACAGATCAGCCCTTCAGGAAAGACATACTTTTTCCGGCTCAGAGCCCCAGGAGGAATTTTAGAGAGTGGCAGAGCTGAAAGGAAGCTCAGAGTTCAGCTACAGGACCTTTGTTTTCCTTTGACATGAGTCTGCTCATAAGACAATTTCAGGCATAATGGACACTTTTGATGAGCAGCTTGCAAAGCCGGACATTTCTTTTTTTTCCCCTTCCTTTCCTCCTCCTCTTCTTTTTGATAACAGCTTTACTGAGATATAATTCACATATTATGCAATTCACCCATTTAAAGCATACAATTCAATATCAACCAGCCATTTCTTGCACCACTGAAAGCAGAGAGCCGACTGAACCTCAGCGAGAGCATCTCTGCTGAGGAGAATTCAGTCCAGTTTAATCAAGAAAGCATTTACTGAGCTCTTGCTGTGCCAGGATCTATGCTGGGTACATTCCTTTCTGGTGATCTCACACAGTGGTTTTCAAAGTGTGGTTCCAGACCAGATGCATCAGCATTATTTGAGAATTTAGCAGAAATGTCCATTCTTAGGCCTCACCTTAAACCTACTGAAGCAGATGAGTGGGGCCCACTGAGCCGGATTTTAGCAAGCCCTCCCTATGATTCTTAGGCATGCTAAAGGTTTGAGGATTGGATCATTGGTGTGACATAATGCCAAAGGTGAATTTAGAAAAATCAGCCTAGGCCATCTTGATCATATCAGGAACTCTAAATGATCAAAACCAGAATCCTATGTTTCCTGCTAGAATAATGGAAAACTGAAGTTCTTTTTTTTTTTGAGACTGAGTCTCTCTCTGTTGCCCAGGCTGGAGTGCAGCACTGTGGTCTCGGCTCACCGCAAGCTCCGCCTCCTGGGTTCATGCCATTCTCCTGCCTCAGCCTCCCGAGTAGCTGGGACTACAGGCGCCCGCCACCATGCCCAGCTAATTTTGTTTTTGTATTTTTAGTAGAGACGAGGTTTCAACATGTTAGCCAGGATGGTCTTGATCTCCTGACCTCATGATCTGCCCACCTTGGCCTCCCAAAGTGCTGGGATTACAGATGTGAGCCATTGTGACCAGCCAAAACTGAAGTTCTTTAAGGAATCCAAGACTATTCTGCCCCCTACCCCAGCAAGCCTGTGAGCGGGTGGATGCTGGCTTGGGTGCCCTCCCATCCCTCCTCCTGTCTCTGAGCACAGCCCTCAGATTCACACTGGTCCCCACCTAGCCTGGCTGCTCTGTTCCCGTCTTCTACCTTCAAGTGAGACAAGGTCTGACAAATGAACACATCTCCCAATAGGGCTCACAGCAAAGGTTGTCAAACCTCAGCCCCAAGAACCCCCAGGGAAACTGGTTTCCACACAGATGCTGAGGTAGTCTCACAGATTCTGATTCCATATGTCTGGGAACAGTGGCTTTCAAACCTTTGACTGTGACTCACAGAAAGAAATACATTTTACATCATGACCTGAAACAAATATATACAAAAGTATACATACACATATAACTGAAATACAAGGTGTGATTCACTGGGATACATTTTTTTTTCTATTCTATCCTCTTGTATTCTATTTTTGTTAAAATCCTGGACATGATGACTCTGTAAACTGATTTTATGACCTTCCAATGGGTCTACTCCTACCATCTGAAAAACCCTGGCCTAGGGCACAGCCTGGAACCTATAATGTTAAAAGGCGGCCCACCTGATCCTGAGACAGGTGGTCCTCTGCCACGGCCCCTGACCCAAGGCTAGTACTCTGCATGACATACCATGGTTACTGTTGCCATTGTTATTGGCCTTCTGAGAATGGACAAATATGTGCCCAGGGTTTTATACACAGGACTATCATTGCATTGCTTACCTCAATAGATCATTACCAGAATCATTTTCTGTTGACTTGAGATCTCTGAAGTACCAATAGGTGGAGGAAGAGGTTACTCCCAAATAGCCAATTTCCTTCTTCCAAAGACTCCAGAGGGCCTGTTTTAGTTGTCTTTCCTACCACCATAAGAGTTGCCAGGAAAAGGTGTGTATTGGAGCTTTTGGTATCTATGGGCCTATTGTCTCAGCAGCTGGAAAACATCAAGGACACAGCAGATCTGAGGGAATTGGACCTAACCCTCTTAGTCAAAGACCAACATAGCTCCAACATCCGGCTGACTCACTCACCCTTTAATTCAGGGGTTTTCTTTTCTTTTTTAAAATTTTTATTTTTACCTTGTAGCTCTAGCTTAAAGGAAAATTCAGGGGTTTTCAACCCTCTCCAACTCAACGTCCCTTTACGAAACAGCTGTTTTATATGGCACCCTTTAATATTTTAAAATAAAATTAATAAGTAGTATAACCTGTCTAACACCCATTTCCAAAAATTCTAATAATGTTCCAATTGTGATGTAAAGGAGAAATAATAAAATAATATGTGTTTCAACATAAATCCTTAGGCTGACTACAAGAAGACAGAGAAGAAGCCAAATGCTCATACTTGTAAGTGCCATATATTGGACTGCATATTATTTTACCTAACAGACAGGGCTGGCAACTCAATTGCCCTACGCAGCACTGCTGTTGATGACATGATTGTCTAAAACAGCAAACAACTGCTGGTGGATTTTCAACCAAAACGAGTACTATCTGCTCTTGATATACATGCCTTCCTGGACAAGTCAGTGCAGTGGCAAGCCTGGGAGGAGACAGCAAAGAGATGGAGACAATTCCTTTCACTAGAGTTCAGCTTGGAAGGAACAGTGTATTGCCTCTAATTGGTTTTGGGTGGTAGCTGACAACAAGTGAAGAGGAGTTTGGGTGGAATGCTAATGGGCATGTTCCATTAACAAAATAAATTTCTGGGGTGAATATTTAGAAACAAGGAGAGAGGAACCAGTAAGGCTGAGTGTGGTGTGGAAGGAAGGGTGAGAGGGCAGACAGTCCCCAGTGGTGTGGCCTAGGGGACTTTGGGGAGCAGGAATGTCTAGAGAGATTGCGAGTGGGCTGCTATAGAATATGTGATGTAAAACCCCTTCTCTGCCTCTTCCATCAAGTGCTCAGTTAAGTTTAATGTCTTCCTTGATGATGGTTTGGTGCACATGGGTTCTTTCAGGGGACTCTAGATTACTGCCCAAGATCAAACAGCTCATGTTGGCTTCTCTGGAATTCAAGTCTAAGTCAGTCTCTTTTCACCATCCCTTAACAATCGAGGCCTCCTGGACTGATGGCTTAGATTAACATGTTAAGTTTATTTCTCTGGCCTTTTTCTGAAAATGAGTGGCTGGAATGACCTGCAACCTAAAGAAAGATTGTACACCTTCCCCAAACATTTGCTTTGAAACCACAGGCCCCCCAGTTCTTAGGTATCACGCTACAAATTAGCCTACTTCTCGGGTGCAGGTATTTGGCCTGAACATGACTTTGGTGATTTTAAGAATGAATTATTCTCCTTCTTCAAGCAATCACATCCACCAGCCAGCTCCCAGAAATAGAAAGCACTTCATCACACAAATTAACTCCTCTCTCCTATTTTGCAGAAGATGAGTAATCTATTAAAAAAGAGATGCTATTATCTAAACAGGCAGCCCTGTCTGCACTTTTAATTTCAACTAAATGCCTTGGTCCCTTTTCAGCAGTGGGCAGGGCCATAAATCTGTTTAATAATCAGACGACGAATAAAAACACTCCAGAAACCACCCCTATCAAGTTAATTACAGCCTCCTCTGTTTTCTGAAAGTGACTCCCCACCAATCAGCTACAAATAAGAAGAGAAAACCAGGCCCTTTGGATTCGGCCCACTTCACTTTTTCACCCAGTTGGAGCCCATCCAGGAGAGCAGATTCATGGGCAATTCCAGTTGTGGGCTTCTGGTAGCTGCTCTTAAATTATGTCAGGTTGTCAGGTGTCGGAGAGCAACATGTGTTTCATTTAGGATGCTGGCTTCCATGACTATCGTTTAAGGTGTTATTAAAAAAGAAAAAAAAAAATCCTTCCACTTCAGCAACAGTGTTGGCCTGTCAGTTTCATATTTGTTAAAGGGCAAAAGTGTTCTCCTGGGGGAAATTTTCCTGCTCAGTGCACAGGAAGAGAAAGCTGAACATATGTCGGAACTTTCCTTACCACCTCCTTCATCCACCACCGCCCCCTCCCCATGCAAAACACCCTAACCTAATCCAACACCAAATATTTTGAAACCTCCCATTCAGGGCCTCTTCCCTCTGCTTCTGCATTGGGATCTTCTGCCACTTATAGAAATGTCCACACCAGAGACTAATCTGATGTGCACAGGTCTTCTGGCATCTAATCCCTCCCCTCTCATCTCATTCACACTACCGGTGCTATAGCACAGGTCTACTGATGTCATATGGTGACAGTTCAGGCTTCTCAGGATGGCCAGAACCAACCTTTCCAGAACCATCTCTCATCTCAGCCCTGCCCCTGGTGCATTCTCTGCAGACACTGCTCAACTAATTTCCTTGCTTTCATTCTTTTACTCTTGCAAATCTGTCAGCTCAGAGCATCCTTCTCTGCTTCTCTGTCTCAAGGAATCCTATTCTATTCTTCCCCCCAGGCTCAGCGCAAAGTGCTCCTGAAGCATCATCTGCATGTTCTGATTTGGGACTTGTGTCTGTCTGCTTGGCACAAGCTTCTTGAGGGCAGGACTCAGAGTGATTGATTTTCCTCACAGCACCTGGCATACTGTAGGGGCACACAGATGTTCGATCATAACTTAACATATTTTTTTTGTCATTTGCTGCTTTTATTTTATAAAATCCACATACCCAATGTGCTTCCAAAGACTCAACATGTCACCCAGGGGAAGATATAAAGCATGTTTGGGAGGCCCTGTCACTCAGGTACCCTTGTGAGTCTCCAAATATGGGAGGTAGCGTCAGGAAGCAAATGCTATCATCTGGGCAGGATATTTATCAATAAAATGACCACTCATGAAGTTCCCACTCAAACCTCTCTCCCCACTTAATAACATCCCTGCCCATCACATGCAAGTGTGTTTATGGATGGTTGTGTTTCAAGTGTGCCCACCCTGTTACTATCACACCTCCAGCAAATGCAAAGGCCCTGAGGCAGACTGGGCAGGACCTAAAGCAGTCACTCATTTTGTCATTGTTGTTAGATGTTTGGAGCCATTTTTTCTTTTTCAGATAAACCCTGGCACAAAATAACATTTAACTGAGCCTCCAGTATTTTTCAGGATATGCCTTGAAGATTCAGACATCTTGTAGGGAAAGATACATCACAATTGATACAGGTGGTCTCCATTTTTGGACATAAAATATTCTGGATATTTCAACCTTTTCTTTCTAAAATGGAAAGTCTTGACTTTTTTTTGTGATTCTAAATATGATGCATTTTTGAAAAAAATGTTTTAACCATCATGGCAGAATGTAACATCTGAGTGACAAGCTGTGCTAGTCACACCCACCAGAGATGGCCACTCTTAAGTTTGCTCTATTTCTCACCCAATTTCCCAATCTTTTTATGCTTATTTCTTCTGAAACCTGTTTTGTCCAGTTGACAATATGCCAAAATCATCTTTCTATGTCAGTACATGTAGATCTAGCATGTCCTGTGTCTTTTCACTATCTCACTTTATCTTCAAATTAACTGAAGCCAGGGAGGTAGCCCCACTTTGACTGATACAAAGACTGAGGTTGGGAGAGAGTTCTTCTGCCCAAGTGGACAATTGGTAGGTTAGAACACTGGGCTCTGTGATTCAACAGCTTATGCCCTCGCCCTGACACCATGCTCTCTGCCTCCAGAAGACAAGACTAGAACCAGAAGATATACTTTGCAGAGAGCTAGAATTCAGCTCCATGTAAGGAAAAAGCCTTCTGATAAGAAGAGCTGTCTCACAAAAGAATGGGATAGCTCATAAGACAGTGAGTTGTCCATCACCGGAATAATTCAATCAGAGGTGAAACTTACCATGCAAACCATAAAAAAGACTCAAATATTGGAGAAATAGTTGAACTGCGTAGCCTCAAAGACTCCTCTCCAGCACTGGAATTGTGTCATTTCATAGTTCCAAGATGCTATGCCTCTCTGCAATTGGTTCTAAGAATGGTGAAAATCCAGCTAAGGACTTAGTCCTTTAACCTGACAGCTCCTTCTGAGATGCATCAGTAATTAGCGTAGAGAGACTGTGGTTTTCTTTTCATAAGCTCTAGCCTATTTTATCTACCCCTATAATTTTCTCTCTGCCCTAGCAGTGAGCAACTTTTACTTTTGAATGTTTAATTTGTCAAAGGCCTGAAAGCACACTGAATGCTGCCTCCGAGAGAACTCCACAATGTGGTGTACGTGAGGCAACGTGGGCTGGGAGGTCTATGCATTCTGAACCCAGACCAGTGATGGACAGAAAGACTATTCGGTCCTCCGGTTATGTATGAGCTGCTCGATGCCCAGGTATTCCGATTTGTTAGCACAGGCTCAAACACAAACATGAACAAACACATGCATACATCCCAATGTCCATTGTTGGAGTAAGGGGGACACTTTTCACCTCCTGCTGGGGTGCCCAGTTTGAACAGAAGGAGCTTCTTATATTTGGGGTATCACAAGCTCAAAAGCAAACAAGGAGCACTGGCCTGGACATGCTGTGGCAAAAGATTCTCAGCCCTGGAGAGGCAACTTGTTCCCATTCAGGGACCCAGATGGCTGTCTGGGTGGAGCCATAGATGACCCACATCACCCAGAAGCCAGGTGGTATGATGTGAGTCTTGCCAGCAATGCCACATGGCTCCTCAGTACCTATTCCATTTGAGTCTGTCACAGCCTGACCTTCCACCACTGGTTACCCGATTCTTGTGGGTCACCACTGCCCTCCTCTGGGGGGCATTAAGAAATTACACAAGTCATATTAATATGTGCTCATGTTAGAAATTGTTGAAAATCAGATATGTAAACATAAATTAAACACCACCAATTAACCCACTGTCTAGATGGCCTCTTTTAATACCTTATGGTCTGTTGAGGCTTTCACATTCCTTTAGCAGAAAATCCTTGTGGACCAAAAGGTCATCCTTCCTTATTCCTCATTGCACAGTTCAGTACAAAATAACATTTAACTGAGCCCCCAGTATTTTTCAGGGATGACATGAGCCGATCAGAAACCAAGTAACCAAGCTTGGGTCCCAGGAAGACATTTCTGCAATGAGAACATGAACAGCTGACACACAGTAAGAGTGTACTCTGTACCAGGCATGTGCTAAGCATCTTCCATGTATTATCTCCCTTAATGCCCTTGATGATTTTACAAGGTGGAACTGTGACCCTCATTTTAGAAATGAGAAAATTGAGGTTTGGAGAGTTGGAGGATCTTATCATTGCTGGTAAGTGGCAAAGCAGGGACTGAATCCAGGTCAGGTTGACTCCAGAGCCTGTGCTCCTAACTACTGTGCTTTCCTTTAATAGTGGAAGCACATGCAAAGATCAGCAGCAGCTCTCTAGGAAAGGATTAACTTTGGAGAGGTGGACCAAGGGCAGTGGAGGTCTCCTAAGCAGAGTTTCAGTGAAACTCACCAGGGTGGACACTCTAGACAGGAAAAAACAACCCATGCAAAGATACAGAGTTTTAAAACATCTGAGTACACAGGGAATTAGAGTCCCATATATTCTCTCTAATGATAAATCTTTTTAATAAACAATTTGTAATTTCTTTCCATTGAAAGGGTGCATTTCTTAAGTATGCGTGAGTATCAAATATAGGCTTTGCGGGAGAAACAAAAATTTAGCCTATAAAGATTAAGACACAAATCTCCAGCTGGGAGGGGAAGATGTTAAATCTCTAAAACCTTTTGGGAAATAAATTCTTGGATCAACCACTTTCTTTTCTCCAAGATAGTATTGTTTTTTAATTAAATGAGAAATACATAAACATATTCTCCTTGTGAAAAGAAATAAAACATTATAAATACAAGAGAGGGTGAAGTTTCTTTCGACCATGATCTTTAATCTGGTTTGGCTCCCCAGTCTCATAGGTAACCACTGTTGGGACTTTGGAGTATATCCTTCTGTGTCTTTTTCTATACATTTATACACATATAGTTGACACTGAAAAGATATGGTATTGGTTGTATTCTGTGCTGTATTATATAGGTGGTTGTACAACTCGCTTTTTTTCACTTTATAATACATCTTAGAGCTCTGCTTATGTCATGTGGATCCAGTGCATTTTTTTCTTTTTTCAGATGGAGTTTTGCTCTTGTCACCCAGGCTGGAATGCAGTGGTGCAATCTTGGCTCACTGCAACCTCCGCCTCCTGGATTCAAGTGATTCTCCTGCCTGAGCCTCCCAAGTAGTTGAGATTACAGGCATGTGCCACCATGCTCGGCTAATTTTTGTATTTTTAGTAGAGACGGGGTTTCACCATGTTGGCCAGGCTGGTCTCAAACTCCTGACCTCAAGTGATCTGCCTGCCTCAGCCTCCCAAAGTGCTGGGATTACAGGTGTGAGCCACCGCACCCAGCCCAGTGCATTGTTTTTAATAGCTTCATCATATTCCATATTAGAGATATGGCATTGCTTATTTCCCTTAGCCTACTGATGAATACTGAGGTTGCTTCTAATTTGGTACTATTACAAACAGTGCTGCAGTGAGCATCTTTATGTATGCTCATGGTGTAAATAGTGAAGAATTCTCCGGGATAGACACTGAGAAGTAGGATTCCTGGATTATAGAATATGCACATTAAAATTTTTTTGATACTTCCAAATTGCCCTCTGAAGTGGCTTTCCCAATTTTAGTCCCACCACCAAGCAGTTCCTATTTAGAATGGTGAGAAGAATCTTGGGAGGGAAGATGGGGTAGAGTGAGAAGCGAAGCTGTATTTTAAATGGCATACTTGATATAATAAAATACTTAGAAAAATAACTACTGTTTTCATAATACAAACTAGACAGGCCTCCAGCCCTACTTTTAGAGTTGGTCAAAATCTTGGCTTGGGGTGATACACAAAAGGATGGTCCTTCTCAAAGAGGAAGCCATACCCTGGCCCCTCAAGAATCTCTGTAGGGGTGATGGGGAAAGGATATAGGATTTACAAGTTTTTAAAAAGGAAGTGTTTTTTCTTTTCTCTCTCTCTTTTTTCTTTTCTTTTCTTTTTTTTTTTTAAAGAAAGAAACAGAGCCCTTTTAGGATTTAGGTGAAGGTCACTGACTTAGGGCTGGGAAGAAGGGGCCAAGTAGGTAGACTGCAGTCTCCTCCCCAGGCCTCCAGGGTCACCTTGTGTTTTAGGAGGCATGTCTGGTCACCATCAAAATCGGGCTGAGCATGAATTCCCTGGGGCCAGAGGCAGGACTGCTCCACCGACCTCATAAATCTCTCTAGGGTCAAACACTCCTGCCCAGCTGGTCTGAGTGGAGAGGGCTTGTTTAACTCACACAGCCCAAGATTTCAGGGGCAAAATGCGGCTCTAGCAAAAAGCTGCCTCTGCGGATGGCTGTGGTTAGGAAGGTGCGTTTACCATGGCGTTAATGGTACATGAAGGAGGAGATAGCCCTTCAGGAGAGAGCCCCACTCCGCTCCAAAGTGTGCACCAATTAAGATGATTACTGGTTTCCTTACAACACAAATACTAATGGCCTGTCACACTCTGGCATATTTTTCTTGGTAACCTTCAACTCCGAATGATTAATAAGGCTCTTGTGGCAGAGGCTCATACACACACAGGCAGAAAACGGGAAAAAATAATACAACATTCTGAAGAAGGCATATTCAATGAAGCAGGGGTTTGTGAAAACAAGTTCTCAAGGACCGTGACTGTTGGGGAAGCCCCGGCCACGATCAGTGGGGAGAGTGTCCTGAGAATGCTCTGAGCAGTTAGGATGAGGACTAGCCATGCGACCCCACAAAGGTCAGTTTCCTGCCCTGGCCCTCGGTGTCATGTCTGTTGAATGGGGCAGTAATCCCTCTCCTGCTTGCCAGGCAGGATGTTTGTAGTGAAGGGTGCTTAAAGAGGCAGAGAGTGGGAGCACCGTCATTACTGGCAGTGGTGAAAGTGGAAGAGGGCACACAGGAGGAGCGGGAGGTAGCACAGTGTGTGGGAGACAGGCTCTATGTGTGGGAGAGAGGCTCTAAGAGCAGCCAGACTTAAGTGGAATGTCTACTTTTCCAACAGACCAGCAAGCGCTGCCAAGTTACTTAAATTTCTCTAAGCCTCAGTTTCCTTATCCGCAAAGTGGGAATAATAAGAGAAGCGTTTTTCACTGGGTGTTAGGATGATATAAGGTGATATCAGAATGGTCAGCAGGCCCAGTGACTGAGACAGACCAACATTTATACTTGGTGGTGGTGATTGTTATTATTATTGTTGTTGTTACTCTAAGCCAGGAAAAATGGCATCAGCCTTGGAGTCCCCAAGGAGACCCTACTTTCCCAATTTGCATTTACTAGAGACACGTGCCCCCATGCAGAACATTTCAAATCCCATTCCTTCCCCTTATCAAGGTCAGACAAGGCCTCCAATTGTGCTACACACAATTCCCTCCCAGTGTTCCATGGGCTTTATTTAGGGAGAAAAGTGGCAAAGAGTGTTTTCCACTTGGCCTTTTCAGAAATGTGAACTGCCAGGTAGACGTACCAATACCTCACTGATGTTTTTTGTGTAATATTCAGTAATTAATGAGGATGTAGTCAGAAGAGGTTCTGCCTGACCATTCTGGGGTTTTCTTTCCCTATTCATTTTATGTAAAGTACTGTGCAAAGCCCTCTCTCCCACCCAATTGTCATCCCTAAACCCTTCCCATGAAGAAATTTTGGAGTATGCTGAGCCTTGGGTAAGTCAAATGTCCACCTCAGCTCACACAGGGAGTGGCCCCTGTGGGATGCTTAAGGGGCCCCCAGGTTGGAAGTCTGGGAGTCCTGAGAGCAGAAGAGGGGCTCACACACTCCCAGGGCCAGGCAGCTAAGGGATATGTGGGAAATGGGCCATAGGGAAGCCTGCAAACCCAACTGTGGCCTCGTGGGAATGAGGTCTCGGAGATGATATCAGGAGAACTGGAGAAGCAGATTTTTATGGGAGTTCTCATATTGGCAATTCAATCAGATTTTAAAAAATTATTTTGAAGGCCAAATAAGGAGGTTGATGGGGCTGTTTCCAGCACCTTGAAAGGAACATAAACTCTTCAAAGCCAGAAGTTTATGACCTAGAGCAAAGAGGAGTAATTCACCAAATGCAGTTCTCTAAGACCAAAGGCATTTAATGGATTGGAAAAAAGAAGACAATAAAAACCACCTGTAATTCTACCACCCAGACCACTATTAACATTTTGATATATATACTTCCAAGCATTAAAAAAATCCACATATACTTACAGACGTGTTGCTTGGTTTCCATATTTCAGAGGAATGGGCCCAGATATACATCACCATCTGTAGCCTTGGCTTTCCTGCACTTAACCCCTACCTTGCAATCATCTTTGCAGGCTGTTGTTTTCCGGCAGCTCCCTTACACCAAACCCTCCTCACTACCAAAATTTGCTCACTTGGCAGTTTTTCTGGGATGGGCTGAGCCAATGTTTCCCAAATGTAAGTAATAAATGGTCCCCTTTAAAAGAAAAAAAAATATTTGTGGCCTCTTCTACAAACATACCCGGGAATGTATCTAAGAAATACTAATCAAAGAAACCAAAGTTTCTGTCTTTTAATCGTGAATTTTCACTACAAAGAGGAGTATCATAGTTGGTAAAAGAATCTTTTAAGACACTAAAAATCAAAATAAAAAGACAGGTAAAATTCCTGTCTACCTCTTGGGTGCAGTGAACCCTCATTTGAGAAGCACTGGTCTAAGGCATGATAACGGGTCCCTCAAAACCCAAGGTCCTTGTTGGTTCGGCCTCTGTAGCCCTCTTTATCTGGGCCCAGCCCTTCTGGCCCTTCCTCCCTAATGAGGGACCTTAGAAACTGCACAGGTCACTGGTTTGCACCCTGTACACCCTGGAGCCCTGGAGTGCAGCCCAGGTTCTCCCAGGGTCTCCCTTCTCCCACCTTCAGCGGGAGTAGGCATCCTTTACAATTTTTTCTACATGAGGCTCTTGGGTAAGATTTATTTCGAAAAACGTTTTTACTATTGAAAAAAGGAAAAAAGCTTGAAAAGCACAAATGTAGGCCATTCTCTTCATATCACAGATGGTGAAATTATGAATCAGAGAGGGCAGGGCTTCCTGGGCCACCAGCAAGTTTGTGGCAGACAGGCCTGAGACTTAGGGCTCCCTCCTCCAGCCCTGCCACACCTCAGATCCCTCTCCCAGAGCCTTTCTCATACCCAGCCCCCAGCCCTCACAGTACCCTGCTTCACTGTCTCCTTGCTTTCCCCAAAATAAGCATCAACTTTTAAGAGTTCCCTATGTATTTCCTCTCACATGCAGATGGGAAGACACAAAAGCAACGGGTGCAGAAGTCTCCAAATGGAATCCTGGCATTATCCCAGAGCTGCGTATGCTGAAGGGTCTCTAGCACACAAAGGGAGAGGGAGTTGATGCAGTCGGCAGATCTGTAATTGCAGACATAATCTTTTTAGCTGGAGACACCTTTCTGATTCCACCGAAGATGAAATGAATTCAATTTGAGAATTCATTCCCATTCTAAATACCAAAACAGAGGCTTTCAGGAAATGAAGGCTCTCTCCGTCATGGAGCCAAATGTCTGACAGTGGCAGCCAGGTACTGGGTCTGTGACCTGGAAGAGGGAGAGGCTGGGAGGTACAGGGTGGAAGGTAGGTGCCTTGGTGTAGACCTAGCTTCTAGGCAGGGTGAGCCTTGCCTCAAACTTGCCATGTGACCTTAGGCTACTCATGTATTCTTCCTGAGCATCAATGTCCTCATCTCTAAAATGTGTTCACTGGATTGTAGTGAGAGTGCAAATGATGGATGGTGCCTGGAGGCAGGCTGATGTGTTTTGTCACTTAGCCCTAGCATGTCAGATATCTCAACTGCAGAATGGGAGCAAACAAATTTACTAATGGGGAGAGAAGTAATACTGGTATCAGAGATTCTCCATAAATAGGATACCAAAAAAAATCACTTCTTTCTTTGACATGCAATGGCAGCTGCTGCCTCAAACATGTCATTTTTTGGCGAGTGCTGATATCAACAATGAGCTCTAAGGCATGCCTACTCCCGCTGGAGTTGGCCCTGGCCCTTCCTTGGCTCCCTCCTGAGCTGGAGAGGCAGGGCCAGGCCCAGAATGGGAGGGGGAGCAAATAGCGAGGGGCCAACCATTCAAGCTCCAGGACCTCCAGGGAAGAGAGGGCTGGGCCAGAGCATCAGAGAAGCCTTCTCAGAGGGCAGAGGGCCTGATTGCCCTGGGCCTCTAGGACAAGTGGGACTGGCAGGAGGCAGATAAACAGATATGCATTGGGCCATGAAAGCATGTGTGATGATGAGAGAGGGTGATGGGGGAGGAGCAGGAAGGGGGGTTGGACAGGAAGGTGGGGCCCTGTGCCTCTGTCTCCTGGCAATGTCAGGCCTGACCTTGGGAGGGCAGATACTGAGCCCTGTCCTGCAGCAGCATCCACCCCTCATCTGTCCCACCCCAGCTCTACAGCGTGCAAGACAGACAGCGTGTGTGCGATACATTTCAAAGGGTCATTCTACATCTATCATGTGGATGCCATAATTCAGCACAATGCACAAACAGTACCGCAACAACTTGACAGTCTGGCTGGGGCGATGAGAATTAGATAAGCAAAAGCAATATCCAATTTATCAGATGGACGGAGCAGAGAAGAAAACACATATGACTGATGATGTTCACGAAGTGACAGGATCACACGGATATACCCAGGGTCATGTACAGTTTCCATGCCTGAGGCTCTAAGAGCTATAATGGCATCTCTTTCTCCCACCCAGTAAAGCACAGGGTACAGCAGATGTGTGAGTGTCATGATATAAAGACTACTAGACACGAAGATGTGTGCCTTCTGCAAGGTCCTTAACTGTCTCCTCTCCCCAGTGATACCCCCCAACCCGAATGCCCCAGCATCTCACCTGAATCAGGTCACAGGGAGACTCAGATGAAACATCACACACTATACTGGGGTATGGGATGTGGCTTTCTGAGTAGCCACCAAAGAACTGGATGACACAACTGGTAAGTCAGTTCGGACTATGACCAATGGGAAGCAGGAGACGAGAGACAATCAGGTAGAAAAACTTCCTCTTCTCTCATCTACGGACTCCTCCGAGATGCTGTTCCCCCTGGTGAGCTACTGAAGCAGTGCCCCCATGCTGCGAGAGCACATCTGCTGGGTCTTGGCACTACTGTGAAGAGAAAGCTGCAGTCATCACCCCTCAAGTTTTCCTGAATCACTTTCCCTTTCATCCTCACCGTCGCTGTCTCAGGCTCACACTCCCCCATCAGTGACTTAATCCTTCCTTAGTCTCTGTTTTCTAGAGGACACGGGCTTAAGTATGACAAAGAATAACCATACATTTGATCTAATTTGTAAGATAAAAGTAAGTCATTCACAAACATTGATGCTTTTGGAATGGTCACAAAATTACTTGTGACACCCTTACAGCACCTCATAGCCCATAGTATCTCACTATGCTAGGGAATGGTAGGTTAGAATACAGAGTGCTGGTGGGTTGTGATTCAAGTACTCAAAGGCACTCTCGTACCTATTCATTAATTCAACAAACACTTAATGATGTCGCTATACGTCTGCATTGTGGTGGGTACTGGGACACAGAAGTAACTAAGACATGATCCATGGGAGGGTCAGCATGGGAGTACGAGGGCAGGTGCCACATGAGATCTGGGAGTCAGGGAGGGCGAAGAGGGAGGTAAGGCTGCTCCCTGTCTGAGGACAAGAGATGGGGAAGGCATCACAGAGGAGGGGACTCTTGAGTTTGGTCCAGAAGGACGAACGGGATTTGCCAGGAGGAAAAGTGAGAGGGAATGAATCACTCTTTTCTCCAAACTTCCACTGCCTGTTGCCTATTCTCTCACAGCGTAGACTTCATTTTGCTATAGAATCTCAGGCCCTCAGAGCAGGGCCCATGTCTTCTTGTTCATCAGGGTACCCTAAAGTCTAGTGCAAGGCCTGGCTTGTGGCAAGGGCTTGGCAGAGAAAGACACAGACAGCCCAGCTCAGTGGTCTAGCCCTTCCTTCCACCCAATGCGCCTGAGGGACATTGCTCATTCCTTCCCACTGGCCACAGTGACTCCAAGGAGCTGTGCTCCCCTTGGAAGGTGGGGTGCTGAGGACAAAAGTCCTTTTTGCAGCTTTGCTCCACTCCTCTGGGTGGCGTGGAAAGTGTTTCCCCTGTGAGAACCTTAGCCAGGGGTTGGTAATGATTAAATTGAGTATGGTAGGATGATATTTAGAAAGTCATTTTGGGGGTGGTGGTGGCATTGCAATCTGTTTTCGCTCATAATTGCTGCTTCACTAGCTCCACCACAACCCAAAACAAAAACAGAATTCACCTTGAACTCCACTGCCCTCAGAGATGAAAGCCATAATCAACATCAGAAAACAAAACAAATGAAAGTTTTCAGCAAAAACCAAGGTCCTGACACAGCAATCTGTGTGGAGGAACATCTGCTGAGTAAGTAACCAGCCCTCCGAGGCCTCATCAGTGCCCTGGACTGCAAACTCTCCTGGACTTGGGGAGTGGGCAGTTATCAGAGAGGAGCGGGGAAGAGGTCAGAGCTGGCGAGGATTCCTGGATCCAAGTTCACCTTCGGATGACACAGAGCTTGAGACAGAAGGAAATTGCATCTATGTAAAAAGTTTGCATCTTTGTCCACCTGAGTTGGGCGACCTGTGAAAATTTCTTCCCTGCCATAGCCATGTCCCGATGCAAGACGGCGGGGTGGTCAAGGTTTCTTAAACCAAAAGGCTTTGCTCAATTAACACAGTTTAAAAGGCTCTGTGGCATTACACACTGCTAACTGGGCCTCTGCATGAACAAACATGCAGCTGACAAAATTTAAAAAAATGGCACAGGACAGGGACAGGTCCAAGGCCAATTCCTCTCTTCCTGAATGACAGGCAAGACCTCTGGGGGCAAGATGGTAGAAAGCAGTGGTAGAGACCTGGGGCCTACCCAGCCCAGGGAAGCTCCCAGCTTCCGTTTACTAGCTGTGTGATCTTGGGCCAATTACTTAACCTCTCCCAGCTGCAGGGTTTTCATGGGCAAAATGGGGATAATATTGTACCTCCCTTACAAGGCTGCTGTGAAGAATTACTGAGATGTGAGGGTAACTCACTCAGAACTACGCCTGGGACATAGTAAGCACTTTATCTAGGGCCAGGATCCCCAGGTGGAAACCCAAATTAAACAGGTGAACTTTATGTCCACTTGCAGAGGGGCTGTCAGCACTCAGTTATTCCCACCAGTGGGCCATGTAGAGTTTGGAGTGTGGAAGAGTGGTTGGAGGCGGGGGTGGCTGAGTGAGCCTTCCCTTGTGAGCCCTGCCTGGGAACAGTCCCTGAGGCCCAGGTCAGGGTACTGGGTGCAGAGTCGGGCCAGGAATGGCCAATGCTAGAAACTCAGGTATCTGGTAAACAGATAGAGTGGGTACTTCATAAATATTCCCTAAGTGAATCAATGGGCTTTGGAATCATCAGCTGGCTGTGCATCCCTGTACACAGCACACAGCCTTTCTGATTCTCATTTTCACCTCTAAAAAGGTGATGATAATGTCTTCTTGTTGGGGTTGTTGCAAAGTTAAAATGCAGTAAGTAAAATACCTGGCACAAAGTAAGTGTTCAATAAATGGTAGCCATTGAATTACACTGTGAACTAGGAGCAGGAATCAGAAAATAAATGAGTCATAACTGAAGGGAAATAACTCTGCTTAGGTGTGTAACCTCAGGCAAGCCATTTTCCTTTATTAAAGTCTCAGTTGCTTCACTTATAAAGTGGAAGCAGTCAGATGGCCTAACCCACAGGATTGCTGTGGGGATCAGACAAGGTACCCAAAGTGAAAACTCTGTAAAGTCTAAAGTGGTGAATGGATGCTAGTGGCTGAGCAAAGTCAAGCTGGACTGCGGGTTACAGAGGAGTGGAAGCCACTCAAACCAAAGGAGCCAGGAACAAGGTGTGTGCACAGTGAACCAAAGTCACAATGGCCTTTCCAATTTATCATGTTTACTATGTTGGATATTTTTTCTGATTATAAAAATATTGCATTGTAGAAAATTTGGAAAACACATAAAAGCAAGCAGTAAAACACGGAAATCTTCTGTGATTCTATCACCTAGAAATAACCATGGGTATTTGGTTGTGTTTCAGTGTGGCACTGCCTTAGGTGAGCCCAGGTGAGCTCCAGATGAGTGGACACAAGGCTGCACACTAGAGTGGTTTGAGGGCAGGCCCTCAGGTCAGCTGCCAAGTTCAAATCCTGTCTCACCTCCCACTAGACGTGTAGGGGAAGATTCCTCACTTCTCTAAATCTCAGTTTCTTTGTATGTAAAATGGGGATAACAATAACATTACTTTCTTCACAGTAGTGAGGAATAAACAAGGTAATGCACATCAATTGCTTGGCATAGCACTTGTCACATTATACGAATTCAATCAATATAGCTATTATTTTCATACATACATACATACTCACAAAATAGGATATTTTTGGTAATTATCATGTCATCAAAGTTTCTTCTACAACAGTAGTTCTCCCAGTATTTCCTGGAAACTTGTTAGAAATGCAAGTTCTCGGCCAGACTTGACCTGCTGAATCAGAAACTCCAAGTGGGGGGACCCAGCAAACTGGGTTTTAACGAGTTCTCCTGGTGATTCTGGTGCACCCTCAAGTTTGAGAACCACTGGCTTACAGCATATTTTTAATGGCGTCACAGAATTTTCTACCACGATTTACATACTTGGTCTCCTTTTTTCAGACACTTAGGCTATTTGCTAGCGGTGTGCAGGAGCGAGCTTGCACAGGCTCACAAGAAGCAACTGTGAACATCTCTTCCCGGCTCTGTTCCGTTGGTAGCTTGAAATCAGCCAAGGTGGGAGTTTTTACGCCACGGAAATCAGCAAATGCAACAAACCAGGGCTCCTCCCCTTCACTCCAGCTTCTTGTTAACTTTTTACCAGCATACTACTGGCTATTTCCATTGGTTTTTGTATGATAAGCAACATTATGGTGAATAACCCTGCACATACATCTATTTAACTATCTTCGATTGTCTCCTTAGAAAAATCTCTAGAGATGTAATTGCTAGATCAAAGGATATGCTCATATTTAAGGTGTTTTGATACAAACTGCCAATTTGGCCTGTCAATTTATACTCCCACTAGCAGAGTAGGAGTGAGTTTATTTTCCTGCACTGGTTGCAATGGACATTTGAGCTGTGGACTACGGACCCAGGATCCTGCACCATGCCCAAGCCGTGCTGAAGAACAGAGCAAGTCCTGACGTTATAGAACAACCACTGCCCCCCACCCCATTCTCAGTGCCTCCAGTTCTATGGGGACTACATTCTTTTTTTTTTTTTTTAAAGGAAAGCAAGTTTATTAGAGAAGTAAAGAAACAAAAAAATGGCTACTGCATAGGCAGAGCAGCCAGGGACTAAATGTTAACGGCTGTGTCATGTGTTCCACACTTGTCTCTCTAGAGTAGGGCTGTCCGACAGAATTTTCTGTGATGATCTGTATCTGTGCTGTCTCACATACGGGTACTGAGCATGTGAAATGTGGCTTGTGTGACTGAGGAACTGAAGTTTTAATTTTATTGAATTTTAATTTAAATGTGAATAGCCATGTGTGGCTAGTGCCTACTGTAACAGACAACACAGCTCCTGGAATTAAGGAGGGACCAGGGCTTATGGTTCTTCTATAGCTGATAACCATGGTGACCAGACATCCTGCATTACTGGTCTCAGCTCTAATTTCAAATAGTCTGTTCCCACTGACTCATAAACACTAACATACTGAAAGTTAAAAAAAAAAAATTTTTTTCAGAGATGGGGTCTTGCTATGTTGCCTAGGCTGGAGTGCAGTGGCTATTCCTAAGCACAATCCCACTACTGATCAGCACAGGAGTTTTGACATGCTTGGTTTCCAACTAGGCTGGTTCCCTCCTCTTTAGGCAACTTGGTGGTCCCCTGCTCCTAGGAGGTCACCTTATTGATGCCAAATTTAGTGCAGATACCCGATCAGCATAGTGCACTAAAGCCCCAAACTCCTGGGCTCAAGCTGTTCTCCCACTTCAGCCTCCAGAGTAGCTAGGACTACAGGCACACACCACCTTGCCCGGAGAAATTTTTTAAATGTCTGGAAATTCTGATATTTCAGAATTTAAATTACAACTCCCAGACTACTCTTTCTACCTGGAATCCTTTGTCAGATTATGTGTCTCCTTGGGGATCAGGAAATGATCTCCAGGCTTAGCAGGGAGGACAGAAGTATAGTAACTCAGGAGGTGCAGCCTCCTGACAATCACTGCTCAGGACTGCTGAGAGGCCATCCTGCCTCGGTGCTTTTGCTTATGCTGTTCCCTTAGCTCAAGAAGCCCCCTTTACTAGGCAATGACATCTATCTAGGAAGCCTTTCCTGATTATTTTTATTTAAAATAATATAAATAAAGGGTTCGCTGTCTCTGTGGCCACTTAAACATGGCTCATAAAGTCTAATCTCAAGTGAGAGCCTTGAGCCACCCTGTTAGGATCTATTTAACCCCTACTTTAGATAATACTTGAAAAACTAATAACTGGGTTTCTTATTTCAAAGCTGAACTGAAATGGCAAATGAGAAAGGGTACAAGCCTTCTAGGGACAGACACACTGGAGGTGACAAGAAGTAAACATCATCTAAGAGTTATGCAGCAAGGGAGAAGATTTAGAAAAAGATATAACTGATATTAAGACATTGAAAAGTTACCAATTTATAACTCTTAAACTCTAGGGAAGAAGTGAAGAAAGTCATCCTAGGGTTCTAGGATTTAAAGCTTGGCAAGATCTTAGAAGTCATCCATACTTTGTAGATGCAGACGCTGAAGCACAAAGAAGTGATGTAATTTGCTCAAGATCACAAAGCTATTTATTTACTGGTAGGGCTGGAACCAAAGCTTGTCTACTTGTTCTCATACCAACACCTAGAAAGGCCACTAATGGATGTTCTACTCCACAATGCCACTGAATTGATGAGGTATTTGTGGAGGAAAAATAATAATTCCCTACCCCTCTACACAAAGATATTTTCTCTTATCACTGATGACAAACTCTGGGAAAGAATACCTCTCCATAGAGAGGCAGGTGTCAAAAGGAAGAATAAAACAATAGTTGGCATTTATAGCTTTATGGTAAGAATAGCACAACTTGGAGGTGATACAATATTTGAAAGGGCATTCTCTAATTGGGGTAATTAATATCTAAGATGGTATTACAAATGGACAATGTGACCAAAGGCTGTAATAAAAATGAAATCCCCCAAACATATGGCTGTCCATCAAAATGCAAATGACAGAAGAGAAACAAACGACTGATGATATACAAATGATTTCAATGCTCTGTACATCACAAGCCATTTATTTTGGGGCTTGAGCCATGGAGGAAGAATAATACGATTGATCTAAGGCAGCTATGAACCACCACTGACAAATAAATATACATCTTCTGGCTCTATGCAGGAACAGGTATTCAGAACAAGGTGGTTCACACAGACAGACAGCTCTTTAAATGATACCTTGCAATTACATTACAGCCTTCCGGCAGACAATAAACCTTCAATATCTTGAATAATTTAAAATTTTCCAGTGGCATGAAGGTTGAAGGGAAAGAAAATCAGACTCTATTTTAGAGGGGAAAAAATTCTCAGCAAATCAAACGTGGGGATTGATAGCCAAGTAGAAAAATGTCTGGTTTTTCATTCCTTCTCCTTAAAGGTGAATATTTTGTCTGGCTCAACTTGGTCCCTGATTTTCAAAGTCAAAGTGCTAAGAGTGAATGGTTCTATGAGAAATAAATGAAGAAAACATAAGGCATTAAATCCTTAGAAGTAGACTGGGTGTGGTGGCTCACGCCTATAATCCCAGCACCTTGGGAGGCAGAGGCGGGAGGATCACTTGGGCTCAGGAATTTGAGACCAGCCTGGGCAACACAGCGAGACCTTGTCTCTGCTAAAAAGTAAAAATTAGCTGGGTGTGGTGGTGCATGCCTATAGTCCCAGTTACTTGGGAGGCGAGGTGGGATGACTGCTTGAGCCCAAGAGTTTGAGGCTGCAGTGGGCTATGGTTGCATCATTGCACTTCAACCTGAACAACAGAGCAAGATCCTGTCTAAAAAAAAAAAATCCTTATAAGTTATTCCTATCATCACATAGGAGGTAACAGGAAGTAATGCATAATAGTGTATCACTCTTGATCCAAATAAATTTGAGTTTGGATTCTGACTCTGCCATGCACTTGTCCAGTTTACACCTTCCTAATCCTTAGTTTCACCTCACTGAGTCCTGTGAGGTTGGCACTGTTGTATATCAGACAATGCCAGACAACAATGCCAACCTCACAGGACTCAGTGAGATCATAAATGAACAGAACTTGGCACACATTAAGTGTTAATAAATGGTGACATTTATTACTGTTCTCATATATTATTATTAATGATGGTTTAAGTTTGGGATCTTCAATGTGGAAACAGAAAGGAGGATGAAAGAAAAAGAAGGGATGAATAAACACAGAATTTCCTAGCAAGGAATGTTATGGTATCAAGGTTGATGGATGCTCTGAGCCAGGCACTGTTCTAAGCTCTCTACACACAATATCTCAATTAATCTATTAAACTCAGAGAAAGTAGCCCAATTTTACTCAATTAGGCACAGAGAGGTTAAGTACTAGCTCAAAGTCTGCTGTCTGACTAAAGCTTGTGTTCTAAGAACACAAGGATTCAAAGCCCAAACAACTTAAGGTTTAAATCTTCCATTTAGCTTCTTTTCTAAAAAAAAAAAATTGGCACAACTGTGATTTACACTGTTATAAAAGCAGTACTACCTATAGGAGAGTTGCTGGTCATAACATTTGGTTCCTGGTACTGCCAAGGCGGCTCCTGTAATTAAGTTAGCTACAGACACAGCACATTGAGGTATGTCCGAAAAACTTGTCATGAGACGAAATGCCTTTGTTAGTTGACTAAAAATGTTCAGTACTGCTGAAAGTATGTACTGCATGTGCTGTGTTAGCAATTAGCTAAAATATTAAGACAGGGCAGATACTTGAATTGCACTAGTCAAGAAATGTTATTCGAGAATGAGCTTTGGCTCATATTTTCCATACAGCCATTATGGAAAACAGTATGGAGGTTCTTCAAAACGTTAAAAACAGAACTACCATAAGATCCAGCAATCTCATTTCTGGATATATATCCAAAGAGAATAAAATCACTATCCTTAAGAGATATCTGTACTGCCAGGTTCATTGCAGCACTATTCCCAATAGCCAAGATATGGAAACAATCTAAGTGTCCATCAACAGATGAATAAAGAAAATGTGGTGTGTGTGTATCTATCACACACACACACACGCATACACGAATATTATTCAGCCTTAAAAAAGAAGGAAATAGCCAGGCATGGTGGCTCATGCCTGTAATCCCAGGCACTTTGGGTGGCTGAGGTGGGTGGATCACTTGAGCCCAGGAGTTCAAGACCAGCCTAGGCAACATGGTGAAACCCTGGCTCTACAAAACACACACACACACACACACACACACACACACACACACACACACACAAATAGGTGGGTGTGGTGGTGCACAACTGTAGTCCCAGGCACTTTGGGTGGCTAGGGTGGGTGGATTGCTTGAGCCCCGGAGTTCAAGACCACCCTGGGCAACATGGTGAAACCCTAGCTCTATAAAAAAATACAAATAAAAAAATACACCGGGTGTAGTGGTGCAGGCCTGTAGTCCCAGCTACTCAGGAGGCTGAGGTGGGAGGATTGCTGGAGCCTACAGCAGTCAAGGCTGCAGTGAGCCCTGACTGGGGCACTGCACTTCAGCCTGGGCAACAGAGTGAAACTCTGTTTAAAAAAAAAATAAATGAATAAAAAATAAAAAAAGGAGGAAATTTGCTGCTTGTAACAACCTGGATGAACTTGGAGGACATTATGCTAAGTGAAATAGGCCAGACACAGAAAGATAAATACTGCATGATCTCACTCATATGAGGAATCTAAAAAAGTTGAACTCATAGTAACAGAGCAGAATGGTGATTTCCAGGGGCTCCAGGTGGGGGAAATAGGGAGATGTGGGTCAAAGGGTACAAACTTTCAGTTCAAAGATGAGTAAGTTCTGGAGACCTAATGTGCAGCATGGTGAATATAGTTAATAATACTGTATTATGTACTTGAAGTTTGATAAAAGAATAGATCTTAAATATTCTCACCACAAAAAAGGTAGCTATGGGAGGTGATGAACACATTAATTAGCTTGATTGTGGTAATGACTTCACAATGTATACATATATCAGATCATCACATTGTACACCTTAAATATATACAATTTTTACTTGTCAATTATCCCTCAATCATGTGTGGGAGTGGGGGGAGGATGAGTTTTGATGCATCTTTGGCTCATTATATTAAGTCAGCAGAGGAACAAAAAAGGACCCAACTAGAGTGTCCATACCTGCTGCTGGCACATCTGCCTTCTGAGCACGTGGGCAGTCGCGCCACTGCAGCATGCCCGCTGGGGACAGCCTGGACTTGGGGGCTATGACTGTAGGCCTGATTTTTGGAGGGGCCTGGCAGCTTGTCAGGGCTATGCCTGGCCAGCAACAGGTGCTCCCTGAAGGTGGAGCAGGACTTGTCATTACCCAGCCGTATGACTTTAGGAAGTCCCTAAATGTATATTCTCATCTCTAAAATATACAGGTTGGGTGAAGATTCCTGCAAACAGTGCAGAAATTCCCTGAACTCTGAAGTCATGCTGCCTGGGAACACTTGGCTTCTAACATCAGTGGAAAGCCTTGATTTCTTCTAGATTTAAGAACAGACTTTGTGTGTGGGTAACTTGCAAATACCTGAACTTGAGGTTTTGCATGTGGAGGGCTCGCCAAGAGATAGGATCCGTAGGAGTGTAGAAGAAATATTTAAAAATAAAGGTTGAAATGCGAATAGAAGCGGAATATCTGTTCTTGAACTCAGTCTACCACCGCCTTTTTTAGAAACGTATTGGCCAGGCGCAGTGGCTCACGCCTGTAATCCTACCACTTTGGGAGGCCGAGGTGGGCGGATCACAAGGTCAGGAGATTGAGACCATCCTGGCCAACATGGTGAAACCCCGTCTCTACTAAAATACCAAAATTAGCTGGGCATGGTGATGCACGCCTGTAATCCTAGCTACTCAGGAGGCTGAGGCAGGAGAATCACTTGAACCCAGGAGGCGGAGGCTGCAGTGAGCCGAGATCGTGCCACTGCACTCCAGCCTGGGCGACAGAGTGAGACTCTGTCTCAAAAAAAAAAAAAAAAAAAAAAAAAGAAAGAAAGAAATTTATTTTGTAGTGGAAGGAACTTATGGACTGGGATACAAACAGGGTCTTCTAAAACCTGGAAGGAGTCATGGGAAGATCAGTATAGATGCAGATCTCATTGATGAACCCTTCAAAGAGTGTGATTCTAATTTAATATGAATATGAATTAGCTATCCAGTTAATCATGACACAGCAGGACAAACACACACAGGAGCACAGAGGTAGCCATCAGGATCAGCGACCTGGCCTCAAAGGACACTTGCAGCAAACCCAAGCCAGTGAGTATTCTGAACCAAAGGAACTAAGACCTGGGGTGCCCTGATATCAGCTTTCCTATGTCCAAAGCCACAAAGATGTTAGAAGTGGGCTCATATGGAGGAAGCATTCTGAGGGCAAAAATGTTCATGGGTGAGTTTTATATGTCCCAAGAAAGGCCACATGCTGGAAAGTAGGGCGTTTTAACCAGGTACCCTGAGGTTGGAGGAGATATGATCTACCCCCAAAATTGATGGGATGAGGTAACAGAGAAAGGAAATTTCTAACTGAGGACCAGGTAGGGCCTCAAGCACATTCTTCTATAAAATATTTTTTTATTGGACATTTCAGGAGGAATTTATTCCATGCCTAGTGAATTTAGAGTTATGAGCTTGGTTGAGGCCTCAAACAGGTGATTATGGTAATTTAGAGAGAAAGTACTAAGCTATTTCTGTCACAAGGCCGGCCCAACTTGAAAATAATAGTGCCTCCTTGTGTTTATATAGTGCTGAATACTTTCCAAAGTGCTTTCCCATCTATTATCTCATTTGATCCTTACAATGGGCCAGAGATGTCAGCTGTGTCTCTGCCGTGGGGCTTTGAATGAGAGCTTTCCCCTCTCTGGACGTCAGTTTCCCTACTGAAAAATGAGGCGACTCTTCTCATCACTCAGTATTTGTTCTCATCAAATATCTCTTGAGAGCTTCTACCAGCAGTAACATCTGAAGGCAGAGTTTCTCAGCTCAGGGTCCCAGAACGGGCTGCATCACAATCCTCAGAAAGCTGGTTACAACACAGATTCCTGGACTCCACCGAGACTGAGGACCTGGACACCCACGCGGCCCGGGGAATCTGCATGTTAAACATTCTTCCCAGGTGATTCTTATGCACACGAAAATTTGAGAACCTCTGCTCTCATATTTCATAACTCCTCAGCTCTGAGATCTTGTCACATAAAACACATGTTGCAACTGAAAAAATCCTGAAAAAGTATAAAATTCTGATGAGTGAGGAGAAAACAGTCTAGTGTTGGCTGAGTGTATCTGATCATCCAGATAATAACAGCCTCTCAAGGATATAATTAGTGCCCTCAAAATTGGAATATATGACTGTTTAATAATTTAAGTGAGATCATCAGGATTAATGAATAGCGGCTGAAATTAAATGTGAGACCATAAATCCACACAGGCCTGTTATAGCAAGGCAATTATTTAGGACAAGACATCCTGGAAAACAGGGGTCTGGCCAAGGCTGTAGGCATCTTATCTCCTCCCAGAAGGGCCATGCATTTTTGCTGACCCAGGGTATACATTCAAAGACATCACTATCCAAATCTATCACAAAGCACACTTAGTGACCTGCCAAGCCTGGAATCCTGTGTTTTCCAAAAGTCTGAGGATCTTTTCAACTCTATCAAAATAATCTGAGATGTCTGTTAAGAAGGTAGATTCCTGAGGCCCACCCTAGAACCACCGAATCAGAATCTCTATGGGTGGGTCCTGGTAACCTGCATTTAACAAGCTCTTCAGTCGATGCTGATAAGAGTTAAGAGCCATTGCTTGAACCCAGATGACCTGGAGACCGTGGGGGCACACTCCAGGCTTGGAATGTCTGCTTTGAAGGTCACATTTTTCTCGGCCACCAGACTAGAAAGTTCTCCTCAGGGTTCTCTCCTTCTGTGAAAATCAGCACCCTCTTGAACGTCCTCATTGCATTGTTTAGCTCATTAATCTCGCATTTTTAATTTCACCTCATTCCCATAATGAGACTTTGAGGTAGACAGGGTAGCGCAGCATTTCAGGTAACAGTAATAATAACAAGCATCACCATAACAACAGCATCATTAACAACAACCACTGAAGGAATGACGACCATGTGCCCGGCCCTGTCACGGTGCAGTACCTTACTCAGTCCTCACCCAACCTGCAAAAGGGAAGACAGTACTTATGGCTTTGGGGTTAGTCATGACAGAAAATCAACTCTGACTAGTTTACACAAGAAGAGAATGTACTGGCTCATGGGATGGGGAAAGGATGGGGTGGGACTGGTCTGAGGCACATCTGGATTTAGGACCCAGCTGGCATCCTGACTACGTCTCCCTCCCCCTGCAGCCTAAAGGGGGAAAGGACACAGGGGTTTGTGTCTACTGCAAAGAATATTCGGCATCACTTTGCTCAGGAAGAAGGTCTATTTACAGGTCATTTTCATTCCTTCATGAGTTCAAGTTCTGTCGTATGGCAACAGAATGTGAGTGCTGTGAAGGTTCAGGGCTAGTCTTTCCTCTTGCCTGGTTAAGACAAATCTGCTAGCTGGTGTGGAGGCTCTGGGAAGGTAATTATTAGTTTGAGTCTTCTATTAACAGAGACTGGAGTGAGGTTATTATTTAGAATATTCTAAACCATATGTTCTGACAGCATATAGAAAAAAAACAATTTCTGAGAAGACTGGACAGAAAGCATAGCCTTATAATTCCACCTACTTTCACCTTCACTGCAGATTATTAACAATGCCCAATAAATCTCATTCATTAACAAGCCCAGGAGTGGAGGACAAATAGGAGATGACAAGAAGTTATTGGTTATTTTGAGATCCCTGGTTGCTTATAAATAAGGTGGGCATCTCTGAAGAGGTCTGCATTTATAAAATAAGCAAATAAAAGAATTTTATTATTATTCTAGGAGGAATGAGCATTTTTGTCTTTTAGGTGAAGGAACTGAGTGAACATGAGGATCCCCAAAGGTTGGAAAAGGCAGCCTGCATCTGTGAATACTTTACAGGAACTAACGTCACTAAATCACACGAGAGGAAGGGATGTTACTTTGGCCTTAACACGTGTCTATTTCTTTGTTCTACATAATGATGTAAAAATCCCACTTTCATGAGATTTTGGTATTTGAGACAGCAAAACAAGAGAAAAAGAGGGAAAAAAGAAATTAAACTTTCAATACCCGTGAACACTATATTAATATACAGTGGTGGAATTTTCTTTTTAAAAAAACTTGAAATAAATAAATGATATATAAATGTGTATATTTGGCCTTCTTGATCTTTAGAGCTGTCAACTGTTGCCTATTTTTGGTTATGAAAATTGGTAGCATTTTAAGCCTCTGATGTAAACAGCTCTAAAGGTGCCTCCAGATTCAAATCAAAACATAATTGACTCTGGAGTTGTGGTTGTCTGATAAAGATGTGTTTGAAAGCTTCAGGGGCTGGAAGTTCTTTAAGGAAATTGGGAAGAATCCCTGAAGTAGCTCTGTTTGCAATGGGTTTACTTGGAGGCTGCCTGTGGGTTGGGTCAGGCAGTAGGTTAGAACTAATGCCTACTTTTTGGCCAATGTGCTTCATTTGCCTGTTAGAACCAACATTATTTAGAGGATTTATAATAAATGAAGACAGAAGAACATACCTATTAGACATATAGACATGTATCAAAGGTCATGCTGGAGCCATTTCATATCACTATTTAAAAGTTTTTGTTTTATTTAGGAGGCGGGGCACACAGAGAAGGGGAATCTCTTGGATTTTGGTTTGAATGCTCTACTAAATGTGAATTTTTCCTTTAGGCAAATGTTGTCCATAAAGAGGCTTCCTATAAAGTGAAATATAATGTATTTAAGTCACTTACAACAGTGCCTGGCACATAGAAAGTGCTATATAGGTGCTGTGTCGCATTATTATTATTGCTATTACTGCTTTTTTCCCTCTGTGATGCACGCAAATGAGCACTTTCAGCTCCCCACTTACTGAGCTTGAGAATGTGAATGACGGGAATAGGACTTGGCTGGTGTGCACTAGACCAGGTTAGTTATTAAGGAACCTACTGTTAGGTTGGTACAAAAGTAACTATGGCTTTTCCTATGAAAGGTAATGGCAAATACCGCAATTCCTTTTGCACCAACCTAATACTTTTATTTCAGCCTCAAATCTCATCTCTCTTCAAACCCTGAGTAGATAAGAATTTACATCAGGCCTCAGCTGGCAGGAAGGCCCAGGAGCTTTCTGAAGGAAGACTATGACAGAAGGGGGCAGTTCCTCTGCCCTCTCCCTGGGAACATTATCCAAGGTTCCCCAATCTTGTGTTCCATTGGCTTTTACTCCCCCACACTATGTTTTTAAGGAAACACTAAAACAGTGGAAAAGGTTAGACTTTAATCCTCATAAGAAAATCAGGAGAATATCCGTGATTTACCACACTCTTACTGCACCAAGTTTTTAAAATGTAGAAGGTTCACCCACGTCAATAGAAGCGTCACCTTTCTGAAAATATAATGCAGCTATTTTCCACTACAGAAACAACTCTTTCCCAAACATTGGAGCTTTTGATTCTTCAGATGCAATCTGAGCGATTTATTTGATTTTTTTTTTTTTTGCTCTCCCAGTAAATCATTTATACAGTACTTGATTCACAAAATCCTGAGTTTTTTTTTTTAAAGATGCACAAAATATCCCATAGATATATTGACTCTTGCATCCTGTGTTTCTACTAGATATCCACCAAAAGGTTTATAGATTTCCCTCATAAACTAATTGATATTCTGTAACAGTTTTAATCTTCTTAGCTGTTCTCTCCTTTGGAGTCTGAGGGAGAAGCGTTTAGGATGTCAAAGATATGAAAGGAGAAGAGAATCGAGAAAGCCTGTAGATTTCCTTAGTGGTAAGGCACCCTGGAGACTGATACTTGAGATGTGGGACTCTTAAGATTACTGAGTCCATTGTGGGGATGATCAATCTCTTCTGTCAATGCGATTCCCAATGAGGAGGAGATGATTATGAGGGCAGGTAAGCAGCTGAAGCCACCTCCCAACCATCTGTCCAAGCCTCAGCTTCATCATCTGGAACAGAAGTCACTTCCTCTGCCCTTGTACTTTTGTAGCGGGAAACTATTTCACCTCTAAGGGAGGTTGTGGAGGTGAGGCCGGACAGGCTGAAGTAAAAACAGTCACTGTGCCTGCACGGCTGGCTTTATCTGTCCTCCTTCTGCCATGCTTATTGGCCGATGCTGCCCTGCCAGCAAGGCCATGGTTCCACACCTGCTAAGCCTGTCCCTGGGTCAGTCAGTTCAGAAGAAAAGGGGTACAAAGAGATTCATGTTGTGTTCTCTGGATCAGCCTCTGCAACAATACAGCTGATATTCTGTTCTTGCTTGACTCCTGTCTCTACGTCACCATTGTCTCAAAGTAGAAGAGATGGGTAGTCATTTCACAATGACAGGGGGAAGGGACTGTAAAAAGTTAAGTGAAAGAAACCAGGATGCAAATTTGTATATGATTGAATGTTCACTCCACAAAGTGCCCATAAAAAGGGACTAAATGTAGATTACCACTATGGAATATTATCTAGCTATTAAAAGACAAATGGGTTTGCTCTGTTTCTACTACTGACTTGAAGGACGGCTGTGATACATTAACAGAAAAAAAAAAAGTTGTAGCTTTCTGCCCGTGGGCACCACTGAGGAAGCATCATTAAAGTCTCCTCCCACTGCCATCATGTCTAAGTCAGAGCCTGCTAAAAAGCCCGAGCAGCTGAGGATGCTTTTCATTGGAGGGTTGAGCTTTGAAACAACTGATGAGAGCCTGAGGTCTCAAATCTCAGCCTCAAATTTTTGAGCATTTTGAGCAATGGGGAATGCTCAGAGATTGTGTGGTAAGGAGAGATCCAAGCACCAAGCACCCCAGGGGCTGTGGGTTTGCCACCTATGCCACCGTGGAGAAGGTGGATGCAGTCATGAATGCAAGGCCACACAAGGTGGATGGAAGAGTTGTGGAACCAAAGAGAGCTGTCTCAAGAGGAGATTCTCAAAGACCAGGTGCCCAAGGAGATTCTCAAAGACCAGGTGCCCATTCAACTGTGAAAAAGATATTTGCTGGTGGCATTAAAGAAGATGCTGAAGAACATCACCTAAGAGATTATTTTGAACAGTATGGAAACATGAAGTGATTGAAATCATGACTGATCGAGGCAGTGGCAAGAAAAGGGGCTTTGCCTTTGTAACCTTTGACGACCATGACTCTGTGGATAAGACTGTCATTCAGAAATACCATCCTGTGAATGGCAACAAATGTAAAGTTAGGAAAGCCCTGTCAAAGCAAGAGATGGCTAGTGTTTCATCCAGCCAAAGAGGCTGAAGTGGCTCTGGAAACCTTGGTGGTGGTTGTGGAGGTGGTTTTAGTGGGAATGACAACTTTGGTCATGGACGAAACTTCAGTGGTTGTGGTGGCTTTGGTGGCAGCCATGGTGGTGGTGGATATGGTGGCAGTGGGGATGGTTATAATGGATTTGGTAATGATAGAAGCAATTCTGGAGGTGATGGAAGCTACAGTGATTTTGGCAATTACAACCATCAGTCTTCAAATTTTGGATCCATGAAGGGAGGAAACTCTGGAGGCAGAAGCTCTGGCCCCTATGGTGGTGGAGGCCAGTGCTTTGCCAAACCATGAAACCAAGGTGCCAATGGCAGTTCCAGTACCAGCAGTAGCTATGGCAGTGGCAGAAGATTTTAATTACTGCAAGAAAACAAAGCTTAGCAGGAGAGGACAGCCAGAGAAATGACGGAAAAGCTACAGGTTATATCAGATTTGTGAACTCAGCCAAGCACAATGGTGGCAGAACCTAGCTGCTACAAAGAAGACATGTTTTAGACAAATACTCATGTGTATGGGCAAAAAACTCAAGGACTGTATTTGTGATTAACTGTACAACAGGTTATTTTAGTCCCTGTTCTGTGGAAAGCGTAAAGCATTCGAACAAAGGGTTTTAATGTCGATTTTTTTTTTGCACCCATGCTGTTGATTGCTAAATGTAACAGTCTGATCATGACGCTGAATAAATGTGTCTTTAAAAAAAATAGTTGTAATGTATACAGTATGATCCCAATAAAAGAGGGGGAAAAAGCATGTAAAGCTTAGAAGTAAAGGTTCTGGAATCAGAATACATGGTTTTAAATCAAAGCGCTGCCTCTTTGAGCTAAGTACACATCAGCAACTTACTTGTGTCCCAGTTTTATCATGTGTAAAATGGGGACAAAAATATTAAATTTATAAGTAGAAAAAAGAGGTCTGATATCATTGAGGCCAGTATGGTTTTCACACTGGGCATGACAGAACATACTATAGTGCTGTGATAATAAATGAGTGAATGCACTTAGCACACAGTAGAAGTGTTGCTATATGTTAGTATGATTATACAGAATGGTCTGGGATGATACATACCAGACTGCGAACATGAATTTCCTCAGTGGGGTGGGACTGGAGGGGAATTGGGAGGGTATGAAAAAGAAAACAGAAACGATAAAACACTGAGAACAAAAAGAAAATTTACAAATGGCAGATAGGCATACAAAAAGATGCTCCATATCATATGTCATTAGAAAATTTAAGTGAAAATAAAAGTGAGAGACCACTAAGCAGCTACTGGCAACATCCCAAACACTGACAATATCAAATGCTGGCGAGGAGGTGGGACAGCAGGAACTCTGATTCATTGCAGGTGGAAATGCAAAATGGTACAGCCACTTTGGAAGACAATTTGGCAGTTTCTTACAAAACTATATATACTCTTACCAAATGATCCAGCAATCACACTCCTTGGCATTTACCTAAGTGAGCTGAAAATTTATGTCCACACAAAATCCTACATAAATGTTCATAGTAGTTTTACTAATATTTGCCAAAACTTGGAAGCAGCCAAGACGTCCTTCAGTAGGTGAATGGATAAACAAACTGTGGTATATCCACACAATGGAACGTTATTCAGCACTAAAAAGAAATGAACTATCAAAGCCATAAAAAGACATGGAGGAAACTTAAGTGCATATTTGTGAGTGAAAGAAGCCAGTCTGAAAAGGTTTTATATACTGTATGATTCCAACTACATGACATTCTGGAAAAAGTAAAACTACAGTGATAGTAAAATGATTGGTGGTTGCCAGGGCTTAGGGAAAGGGAGGGATGAACAGGTGGAGCACAGAGGATTTTTAGGGCAGTGAAACTACTCTGTATGATGCTATAATGGTAGATATATGTCATTGTACACTTGTCCAAATCCATAGAATGTACAACACCAGAGTGAACCGTAATATAAACTATGGATTTTAGGAGAAAATGATGTATTGATGTGGGTTCAGGGATTGTAACAAATGTACCATTATGGTATGGGATTTTGACAGTGGGGAACTCTCTGTACTTTCAGATGAGATTGGGTGTGTTCAGGGTAGTATGGCCATGGATCTACCTACTTTGTACTTAGTTTTGCTGTGAACCTAAACTGTTCTAAAAAATAAGGTCTATTAAAAGAAAAAACACTGGGGCAAAAAGCCTAAATATTAATACTAATTGTCTCCAGGTGATAAGGTTATGGACGGCTCTTTCTGCATTTCCCACATTTTCTCCTCGACTCCTAGCCTGTGTTTGTCCTGCTCTTTCTGCCTGGAACATTCTTCCCTTCCCTAACCCCAAGGAGTAACATCTACAACCCTTTGGATTAAATTTCGCTGGAATTTTCTCTAGGAAGTCTGCCCTGCTGTCCCCTGTACTCTACACTGCCTGGACTTTCACCAGGTAGCATGTATTTCATGGTCTCACGGTCTTAACAACTGCCCCTTACCTCCTCTAGGCCTACTGGAGCCATCGAGGGAAGCCTATTTGATTCCTCTTATATCATAGCACAAAGTACAGCATGTGGCACAGAGTCATGTCGTGAATACTGCTGAATACATGAATATGAATTACTTTGATAAATCAGAACAGATGTAGAGAAAAACAAAATAAGCAGCAAAAAAAAAAAAAACAAAACAAAAAAAACTCAAAAAGGTGAAAGAACCCAAGCAATAAACTGTAAGTGGGAAATGGCCACGCTAACAAGTTGTAGTGGTGTCAGAAGCAAACTAAGGCTGCTGGAGAGAAGACAAGAAATGGGGAATAGATGCTTATCAGGCAGTGTCAAGAGTGATGTGTTGAAATGCAAACAGGGATGGGGCAAAATGGATTTCCGTGATGTGTTCCCATGACTGGCATGGTGTGAGAGTGCAGGTCAGAGTTAATAAGCTCATTATGGGAAGAGGACTACTGACCCTGGCCTCATGGGTGAGGTGAGCTCACTACAATGTGAACTAATGGGCCCAGCATTGTCTACACTCCTTCCAGCACCAATCACCGCCAACAACTTTTCAACAGCTCTGCAAACACCTGCTAAGAACTTCTGCTGGGAACCATTCCCTATGTTTGTTTGTTTGTAGAAAGGGATTTAAGCTGGAGAAAATGCTGTCAATGAGATCATACCATAGCCTGTCACTTTTGTACCTCATCATTCCAGGCAACCTCTAGTTAATCCAAACACAGTAATTCTTTCCATTACCACATAACTAATTTTTCTGGAAAAACAACACTGTTTGAAAGTGGAGAGGCTGAGGAGAAAAGGAACGAAAACAAACAAATGAACAAGACCTCTCTTGTTTTTCCTCATAAAAACATGCCACCCAGGCAGTGCAACCCGGGGACAGGTCTGCCAGCCTATACCCCCATCTTTCCCTTCCACATGTGCAAAAACACCTCAATGTTCTCCTAATCCTCGAGCAAAGCTCATGCATTTGAAGAGCTTTTGGAGACCCCTGGCAAAGTGCAGTGTTCTATTTGTAAGCAGGGCCAGGATTATTCTGGTGTCAGCTTCTGCTTCCACTCGAGTCCCTGATGCTGCCCGCACAAAGCTCTGGATCTTATTTCGAGAATTCATTTGCTCCAATTTTGTCTCCTACCTGAGGTCTTGACCCGTAGCTGAATTACAATTAGTTGCCCTGAGGATCCTGGAGGAGATTCATTTCAGAGGAAAATGCCTTCTCCTAGGCAGTGCCAATCTAGCTTGTAGTTAGCATCTGTGAATTTCAGCTCTGAGAACAGCCTCTGCTAATGTAGTCCAGGGAAATCTGTCTTGTAGGATGGTCCATATTTGCCATACTTTAGACAGGCCTCTCCATAATTCTGAAATTGTTTCTCCCAAATCTCATTTTTAAAACAATCACTGCTGAGTAAGTTTTCTTCCAGAGCTGCCTTGAGAATTTCTTCTTGAAAGAAGAATAATTATTGCTTTTCTGAAAAATGCAGGCTGCAAAACATGACAGCCAAGGTGCAAGTCTGAGGGTTGTGAGGTGGGAGTCCTCCTCTGGGCTGGGTGCCTAATTGGTTGAGAAAAAGGGGCAGTGATCGGGGGCCTCGGTTTTCATTCTCATCTGTGAAATGGGACAGTATTATTTTTCTTCTCTATCTTTTTAGGATTGGGTAAGGCACCACATTGAATTAATATTTTTGCTCTCTGGAGAAACAGATGCACTTAGAGAATGATCTTCTTATGAAGTGTACCTTTTCTTTGTCAAGACTGTTACACTTTATTGGTGGGGGAGGGGGTTATTCTGTTATCTTTACCACTGGGTACAACACTGAGGAAACTGGGATATTTAGAGGTACAAACCATTATAGGTCAGGACTAATTATGTTTGATAACGAATTCTTTTCGGGAAAAAGTTTGCACTATAATACAATGGGAAAGTAATTTATTAAGAAGTGCCCTTGGAAATAGAAAGGAATAATGCGTTTCTGCAGATGTATCACTTAACCACCCAAGGCGAGTGGGGACAAGGCTGCACTGTGGCCCAGATATGGGGTCTTGTCCCTCTCTTGCAACCAGCTGGCTGTGTGCTCCTAGTTAAGTCTGTCTACTGCTCCAGGCCTCGGGCTTCCCATCTGAAAAATGAGCAGGTTGAGTTACACAGTGGTTTTCATGTACTTTTTTTTTAGCAGTGTAACTCCCCCTAGTGAACTCTTTTTCAGAAAGTAAATACAGACCACACCAGGAGAGGCATCTGAACCCCACTTGTGCCTGAGAACCCCACAGCATTTCCTGAGACTTCTCTGGGGCCTCTGCTGCTCTGAGGAGCAGGCACAAAGTCACTGGCTTAGATGATCTTGAAATTCTTTTCTAACTGAACAGGGAGAGATGCTTGTTTTGAATCTGGCTGAGGTCTGTTTTATTCCATGTCTGAAGGATGGATGCCCTGTGATGCCCAGAGGGGGATCCTGCTGAGTGCTGCAAGCCCAACCCCAGGGCAGCTGATGCTTCAGAAAAACAGGTTACAGGGACCCGAGCCTGAAAACACAGATGTGGGTCAGCACCAGTCACTGCAGGAACTGCAGTGTCTTCCACAGCCACATCTGTCTTGCCGGATGAAGATGGCCCTGCTGCTGGTGATGGTTTTCTGTATGCGTGGGTAGCTGCCATACATTTCCTCCCTCCCTCCTCATGCATCTATTCACTCATTCACAGACATTTACTAATCACCTCCTTCCAGACCACAAGTAGTCTAGTGGGGGAAGACTGACAATTAAGAAACAGCTCAACAAATAGCCATGCAACCGCACATGCAGCATGGTGAATAATGGTAGTGGTGCAGCCTGAATGACGATGGGATGAGGGGAGCCAGCCGTTGGAAGAGCTGGGAAGAGGGCGTTCAGGCAGAGGAAGAGCACAGGATCCCGAGGCAGGACAGAGCGTGGTGTGTGCTGTGCTGCAGGACAGAGAGCCCTGCTGTGGCTGGGTCTTTGGGGAGTGTGAGAAAGTGAGCGCAGCCCTCACTGCCACTGCTGTGGCCCTGAGAAGGAGTACAACAAGGAGCCTGCTCAGAGCAGGCAGCCTGTACCTGAGGGAAGTCTCAGGTGTTTGTCCCCAGGGGGCGGAGGCTGTTTATGCTGCAGAAAATCAATCACTTGAGCAGTTCGCTCATTTTTTTCCGCTTTCTGCTGCCCAGCTGTGAGCCCTTGGCCTGTGGGTGGCAGCCCATGCTGGGAGAAGGATGAGGTTGGGAGAGGAGACTGGGAAAGGGAAAGCAGAAGAGAGGGAGCAAGAGGCAGAAGTGGAGCCAGGGTCTGGGTGCTGAGTCCACAGGCCTAGGGGTGCTGCTCCATGGCCTGTGATTCTGGGCGAATTACTTAGCCTGGGCACCTCATCTGAAAGGAGGAACCCCAAGGCCTCCCTCAGAGGCTGCTGCCAAGAATAAATGAGAGAATATATGGGCCTGGCATATTGAGCTTCTTCCCAAAATGGGGGCTGCTATTATAAAGAGAGGGGTGAAGGGACAGGGAGATATTTTAGGCAGAGGTTGAGACCAGAGACTGTTTGCTCAGTGTTTTACAGTTTGCAAAAATCTTCTTCCCTACAGAATGGAAAGACGTACCTGCACCCACACATCCGTTCTGTGCATGCACCTCTGTATACTCATCCCTGACTCCCCTTCCTGCACACCAACCATAAGGAATGTCCATAACAGAAATGATACCAAGCTCAGATATCTATCTTTAATGTTCACTCTGTGCCAGGTACTGTCCTAAGCACTTGATAGACATCTATTAACTAATTTGACAGTCACAGCCACCCAAGAGGTCGTAGGTACTATTGTGATCCCATTTTATAGATGAGGGAACTAAAGCTCAGAAAGAGGAAGTGACTGGGTCAAGGTCACAGAGACAGTATGTGGCAGGGCCAGGATCAAAGATATAGATATTGCTAGGCTCTCTGCCAAACAGCAGGACTATGGGATGAGGAAGGCACACCCCCACCATCAGCAGGCTAATAGGCCTCGCTTTGTGGACACAGACAAATCTCATATAGTGTGCTCGAGGCTTACTGTTAGTACTTCCAGGGTGGAAGTACTAAGAAAACTGGAGAACCAGGCTCTGGTTCATCAAACATGTAGTAAGCACCTACTGTATGCCTAAGGAGCTGGGATTAGTGGTGAACAGGACCAGTGTGGTAGTCCCTGCAATCAGAATAGACAGTCTAGTAGGGGAGGCACACAACGCACCAATGTTCACACAAATACGTATTTTAATTCCACCTGTGATAAGTGGTAAGGGAAAGGAAGGAAATGTAAAGGGTAGCATGAGAATGAGTGTATGTCAAGAGTTAGGGAAGACTTTATAGACCGGGTAAGAACTGAGTTAAATGTCTACACACACACAAACACACACACACACACACACCCTCTCTCTCTCTGTCTCTCTGAGGCCTCTGTACTAAACGCATGTAATTAAGAGTGTGGTATTAAAACGGGGCGATGGGCAGGTGAGCTGCTCCTGAAACTGTCAGATGCAATTATTCTGGAGTGCATGCATACTCCCTCTCTTCACTGCTTATTAGTGCCTCTGCAAGAAGGTGAGCAGAGGAAAGGGCTTCTCTTAATTTTGCTGCAATTGGTGAAAGCCTTGATGCAAAGAATAAGCTTGAGGCCACTGGCTGAAGGGCAATTTCTTCCTGGATTTCACTTTTGGCCCCATCTCTGTGTCTCTTAAACCCAAGACTGAGAGTTATTCCACAGGGTAAGACTCACAGCTAAGAGGCTCTGGATGTAGCTAAGATCACATGCTTGGGGCCAGACATGGTTCGGTCACCACATGACTATCTGAGAGCTGTGTGACCAAGGGTAAGTCACTTAACTTCTCTGGGTCTCAGTTTTCTCATCTGTAAAATGGTGTACAAGACACTGCAATCCCAGCTGGGCTTACTTGACATCTCCAATCCACTTATCCCTTTCCTAACTCACCAAAGAGGCCACAAACCAAAACACTCACATTCCCTGCCTTCCTTGCAGATAGGGGTGCCCAGATGTCAGAGATCTGGCTGAGAGTCTACACGACACTTTCCTGAATGAGAAGGCAAAACCTTGACAGATGAAGGCTTTGTGCCCTTTGCTCTCCAAGCTTTTTCATGCCAGAAAGGCAGACTTGCCAGAGGTACCATTTTGTGACCATGAGGATGAGGAAGCAGAAACAAAGAAACAGCCTGGTTCTTGGATGACAGCACTGAGCAGCCAGTTGTACCAGTCCTGGATCTCTTGTTATGCAATATTTAATAAATAGATAGAGACAAACAAGTGAATGAATCCTTATACTTGTTTGAGCTATTGTTTATCAAGTTTTCTGTTTTTTATTTTTATTTTTTCCAGTTAATACATTTCTAAACAGATATGCAGGGGATAAAAATGGCAGCCACTTCATGAGTTGTGAGGATTAAATGAGAAAATGTGTGCAGAGTGCAAGGTCCAGGCATTCAGCCAATGATGGCCGATATGTTGACACTGCTAAAGAAGGGAAAACCTGCCATCCCTTTGGTGAGTCGCCAGATGAAGCACAGGGTGTGGGAGGCTGGGTGGAACAGATCCTACCTCGATCACTGAAGTCGTCGACCAGCACAATCTCGGCGACCAGCTCTGGGGGCGAGCGGTTGAGCACACTGTGGACAGTGCGGAGGAGGGAGGACCAGCCCTCGTTGTGGAAGGGGATGATGATGCTTGTGTTGGGAAGTGTCTCCAGGTAGCGCTTGCTGTTGCAGCTAGAGGGAAACACAAGGGGAGGCAGAGGACAGGGTCAGCTCTCTTCCTGCCAAGAGAACTCAGGCACAGGGTTTGGCTAACTGCAAATCCCATTTCCTCTCCAGTCTTTAGGGAATGAGCAAAATCCAGGGAGACCTTGGTCACATAGGAACTTCTACATGACATCCCAAAGTCCTACCTCCAATCTCTGCACATACAGCACATGGGGATATGTATAAAAGACCTCCCTGACTTTGAATAGTTGTGAGTTCATGTGGAGGACAGCCCTTCAGTAACACTCTGGCCTCTCTGTCCAGCTGTGATATTGTGATTTATAATAAGAACTATAGACTTCGGTCTTTGTCCCTGGTTCCTGGCACAGAGCTTCTAAAACTTGTCATTTCCTAAGCAAAAGGGGTGCTAGGAAAATCTTATGTTCTAATATTTCGTCTTTGACCCCACTTCCTGATGCAGAGCTCCTAAATCTCTTCGTGTTTTCTGGGTGACAGAGGCATCTTTTGTTCTAATGAGGTGACTCTTGGTGGGCTCCACGAGGCGGGGTGGTGACCAGAAAGAACATACCATAATTAGAAGCTTGGAACTTTCAGCCCCACCCCACCATCCTCCAGGAAGGGGACAGGAGCTGGAGATCGTGATGATAATTGATCATGCCATGTGATGAGGCCTCCACAAGAAGGTAGGAGGTCCTTCCCACAGACCCTGCCCTGTGCAGCTCTTCATCTGGCTGTTCATTTGTATCCTTTCTAATATCCTTCATAATAAACTGGTAAATGTGTTCCCCTGAGTTCTGTGAGCCACTCTGGCAGATAATCAAATCTAAGGAGGGAGACCACCAATTTACAGCTGGCTGGTCAGAATTACCCAAGGTCTGGATTTGCAAATGGCATCTGAAGGTTGGGGGTGAGGGATAATCTTGTGGGACCAAGCCCTTTACCTGTGGGATCTGACTCTAACTCCAGGTAGGTAGTGTCAGAATTGAATTGAATCACAGGACACCAGGCTGGTGTTGGAGAATTGCTTGTGGGGCAGCCCCCCTCCCTGCCCCACACATTTGGTCACAGAAGTATTCTGTGTTGCATGTGTGAATAGAGAGGAAAAAACAGTGAGTTTGTTTTTTCATGTTACACATTCCTCTCCAATGGAGGAGAAATGATTTATCCATGAGTTTGGAAGAATAAACTGGGCTTCAATGGCTCGGCCCCTCCTCTCTCTCTGCCTGGGCTCTAGTCTCCACCAGTTCCATGGTAAGCTTAGGGGTGGAAGGCCCTGCCCCTTGTGCGTCTTTCATACCATTATAACACCCAGAAGAACTAACATTGTTCCTTAATATCATCAAGTATCTGGTAGGTGTGCAAATTTCCCTGATATTATGTCTTTCTATAGTTGGTTTGTTTGAAACAGGATCAAAACAAGGTCCATGTACTGCATACAGCTCATGGGTCTCCTAAGTCTCTTTTATACATAAACTTATGCCCTCCTTTTTTTTTTCCCTTGGATTTGTTTGTTGAAGAAACTGGGCCATTTATCCTACAGGAGTCCCCACAGTCTGCATTTTGCTGCTTGCATCTCTGTGGTATCCTTTAAACTGTTCCACTGTCTGTCCCCCTTTAGTTCTTGTAAACTGGTAGTTAGATCTATAAGCTTGACCTAATTCAATAAGCTATTTTGACAGCTTCTTCAAAGGTGGTGGTACAGGGGATCCCTTAGGAATCACATTGTGTCCAGTTGTCTTTCCTTTTGTGATAATCGATGCCTAAATATTTTATTTCATCAGGAGTTTGAAAAATGATTACATTCTAATTCTATTACTCCATCTTCATTTACCAGCTGAAATTCTTCTATAAATAAAACTACCACATCAACTATTCGTTCACCCCAAAGTATAGGAAAGGCAGGGTAAGTTCTTGATTCTTTACAAGTCTTTAGAATGAGCTGGTTCCCCAGCATCCTCCAACGATGGTCAATTATGTTAACTCACAAATGGAAACATAATTAATGTGTTTCAATCCAATGCAGTTATTATTCTTACTGGTTCCCAAATAAACCCATCTTTAGCCAAAAGGAGTCTTCTCAGGTTGGCTCCTGAGTCCTCTGGACATGATCAGAGTACTGATAGCTTCTTTGTTTTATGATAAAAGATATGAAAAGATTCCCCAGGCTTAACTCACACATTTCCTGCCCTAACCTGGAATCAGCTATTCTGCCAAGGAACTTTTAATCCTTAATATCATCAATATCACCATTCGGATGCTGCAATATGAGCACTAAGGGTGTTCCTTACTACTAGGTTGGTTATAGTTTCTATGCCTTTCCAGTGGTCAGAACTACAAATATATTTTATTTTTTATTTTATTTTTTTGAGACAGGGTCTCAATCTGTCACCCAGGCTGGAGTGCAGTGACACAATCTCGGCTCAGTGCAACCTCCACATCCCAGACTCATGCCATCCCACCTCGGCCTCCCAAGTAGCTGGGACTTACAGGCGCACGCCACCCTGTGCCTGGCTAACTTTTGAATTTTTTTGTAGAGACAAGGTTTCACCAAGTTGCCCAGGCTGGTACAAATATATTTTAAACAATACATTATGAGTTTAAGCAGAAATTTTATATTTAACATATAGAATTACTGAGTTTTACTGAACTCTAATTTTATATTGTATCTCCTTTGTATTGAGATATAATTCACATACCATAAAAGTTACTTTTATAATTTAGTAGTTCTTAATATATTCACAGAGTTGTGCAACTATAACCACTGTCTAATTCCACAACATTTTCATCACTCCTAAAGAAACCCTGTGTGTACTAGAGGTCATTCCCCATCTTACCCTCCTGCCAGCTAGCTGCTAGCAATCCCTAATCTGCTTTCTGGGTTCATGGATTTTCCTAACCTGGACATTTTATATAAGTGGATTCATATTTGAGGTTTTCTGTGTCTGGCCACACTTGGTGTAATATTTTCAAAGTTCATCCATGTTGTAGCATGCATCAATGCTTCATTTCTTTTTCATAGCTGAATAATAGCCCATTGTATGAATTCACCACACTTTATTTGTCTATTCATCAATTAATGGATATTTGGGCTGTTTCCCCCTTTTGGCTATTATGAATAACACATGAATATGAACATTCATGTGCAAGTTTTTATGTAGACATGTTTTCATTTCTGTGGGTACATAGCAAACAGCGAGATTGCTGGGTCAAAGGTAACTCCATTTTTAACTTTGTAAAGACCTGTCAAATAGTTTTCCAAAGTGATAACACCATTTCACATTCCCACCAGCAATGTGAAATGAGATTTCCAATTTCTCCACATCCTCACCAATGCTTGCTATTGTCCATCTTTTTGATTATAGCCATCCTAGTGAGTGTGAAGTGGTATCTCCTTATGGTTTAATGCCTAATGATGTTGAGTATCTTTTCATATGCCTATTGGCCATTTGTACATCTTCTCTGGAAAAATGGCTAGTAAATGTATATTTTACTTTCAGTTTTTTTTTTGCTAGTGTGTAGAAATACAATTGATTTTTGTATATTAATTTTGTATCATGCAATCTTGCTGAGCACATTTATTAGTTCTAATAATTTTGTATAAATTCCTTAGAATTTCTTATGTACAAGATAATGTCATCTACAAACAGAGATAATTTTACTTATTCCTTTCCAATATAGATGATTTTTATTTCTTTTTCTTGTCTAATTGTCTTGGCTAGCCACTCCAGTACAATGCTAAACAGAAGGCCAGAGCAGACATCCTTATCTTGTTCCTGATCTTAGGAGGAAAAGCTTTCAGTCTCTCACCAGTAAGTAAGATGTTAGTGTGGGTTTTTCACAGATGCACTTTATCAGCTTGGAGCAGTTCCATTCTATTCCTAGTTTGCTGAGTGTTTTAATCCTGGAAAAAAGTGTTGGATTTTGTCAAATGCCTTTTTTTTTTTGCATCTAATGAGATGATCATGTAAGTTTTGTCCTTTATTTTATTAATATGACGTATTTACATTGATTTTCATATATTGAACTAGTCTTGCATTCCTGCAACATCCTACTTGGTCATAGTGTATAATCTTCCTTATATATTGCTGAATTTGGTTTGCTAGTATTTTGTTGAGAATTTTTGCATCAACAGTCATAAGGGACACCGGTCTATAGTTGTCTTGTTATGTCTTTGTCTGATTTTATTGTATCTCTTTTGCTAAAAATATAAATTCTTAACATTAATACAGCTACTTATTTGCATTTTTCTACAATATAAAATAGTTTCAGAAAACAATACCAATATTATGGCTAAGAATATGATTACAGAAAAGTTAAGATATTTGTCTCTAGCATATATATAACTAGGAATCTACAGTCAAATTTTTATGTTTTTAAGCCATTTGAAACAACTCCTCTCTGCATGATTAGGCCACCAACTCACACACATTGGGCTCATTTATTTCATCTAGCTCTTTATTTTTAGGGATTGCTTTCTGCATATAGTTTTGACTTAATCTTGTTTTTATAATTATATTAAATATTTACATGGTTCCCAAGTCAAATCCCAAAACCAAGTAATTCAAAGATTTCTGGCTTTTATCTCTATATCTTCCATCTTGTTTTTTCCCTCCTTCTAGGACTCCGTTTTATTTTATGGTTGATCCTTGCATTCTTTCTTTCTAAGCAAGTCGATTTGGTCACACCACCACATTTTACAGAAATAAGGTTTATCAATTTGATTTCAATAAACTCTATGATTTAGCTTTAGGTCGGAAGAGGAATAAGAGGAGGGCAGCAACTTACTGAGTTGTAAAACAGTGATTCTGAAAGTGGTAGCATCACCGAGAGCTTCTTGTTAGAAATGCGGATTCTCTGGCCACCTCAGACCACTTGAATCAGAAACTCTCAGGGTGGGGCCCAGCAATTTTTATTTTATCAAGCTCCCCGGGTGACTTTGATGTCCACTCAAATTTGAGAATCATTACCCCAAAATATTCACATCTATAACTGGTAGATATTGGGTTCCCTGGGAACAGATCTTGAGGTGAAAATTGTTTTTTGATGGCTTCTTGGGGAGCACTCTGGGGAGATTCACCTGTAAGGAAGTGAGACAGACAGAGGAGTGAGGAAGAGGCTACCCCTATGTGGCTGCATTTGAGCCCCTGGCCCATTTTACCAGGAACTCTGTAGCTGAGAAGGCCTTTCTAAGTGGTCCTAGAGTGAGACAACGGGCCTGGCCTTTATATCCAAGCATCAATTAATCATTGGGAGGGGCATAACCTTGAGCAAGACTGTCTAGGGCAATTCCCAGTGGGAAGCACAGCTGTGAACTGCCCACTGCCCCTTCTGCCAGCAACTGGGGACACTGCATCTGCACAGAGCGCTGCCTCATCACTCAACACTGACAGAACCCCACATGGAAGGCATGCTTCACTTCCCCATGTTACACACAATGAGCCTGAAGCACAGAGATGGTGTAGAAATGTATACAGTCACACAACTAGAAACAGTAGGCTCTGAACCTGGTACTCACCCCAGAGCCTGCCCTCTCAACCATGAGGCTGACATTCACAGACCACTTTCACATCCAAATTTTCACCAGAGCCCCAGGGAGCAGGCAAGGCAGGGCTTCCATCCTCATTTCACAGAAGGTGCTGAGGCTCAAGGCAGAGGAGGTGGCCAGGAGAAGGTGGAATTCCCAGTGCTGCAGCACTCCACAGTGTAACACAGCCCTGCCCCCGTAATGGGGCTTGAAGCACTGAACGTCGTAGGGGGTGGTAGCAGCATTCTGCCTGCCATACCTGGTTTCAGTACCTGACAGGATCTCAGGTAATGCTCAAGACAAGGCTGCGAGGAGGAAGGGACACTGAGGGAGGCTCAGTGGGGCAAAGGAACCTGCCGAGGTGAAGAAGCACCAAAAAATGGAGCTTCCTTTTGGTTCCTCGAATGTGAGCAGGGGTTCCCCTGACCTCCCTGTCCATACCTGCCCCCGCTACATACATCACCTGACTGCCTGGCTGGCTGTTCCTCATACCTCCACAACCTAGCGTGAAGGTTGCCTCCTCACAGAAGTCTTTCCTGGCCTCTGCTTCCCCAGGTGTAGGTAGGTGCCTCCTGATATTCCGTCCCAGGGATCAGTCAAAACTATGGTCCGAAGGCCAAATCCGGCAGCCTGTTTTTGTGTGACCCTCAAGCTAAAATGACTTTTACATTTTTTTTTTTGAGATGGGGTTTTACTCTGTTGTCCAGGCTGAAGTGTGGTGGTGCAATCATAGCTCACCGCAGTTTCAAACTCCTGGATTCAAATGATCCTCTCACCTCAATCTCCTGAGTAGCTGGGACTACAGGTGGGTGCCACTATGCCAGGCTAACTTTTAGAGTTTTAACAAAACAAAACGACACACAAATCAAAGCAAACTATGCAATAGAGACCCCATGTGGCCCACAAAGCCTGTAACATTTACTATCTGACCTGTTACAGAAAAAGTTTGCTGAGCCCTGTTCAATCTCCTAGCACCCTATGCTTTTCTTCATTGCACTTTATGTATTTTATCTGGGTGTTTACTTGTCTGTCTTCTTCCCTAGAATGTAAGCTCCATGATGAGGGAAATTTTTATGCTTAGCCTAGCACAGTATCAGGCACACAGTGATCAATAAATATTTGCTGAATGAATAAATGATACCAGAGTTCAACGTCAGTCTTTTTATACCATATCCCAAGTTCTTTTGTCTCCATGTCTCTTGATTTGTAGCTGTAGGGCAGTGTGATTCTCTTGCAGGAAATGCTCTTGCCCTTGCGTGCAGGGAGGCCAGGATCCAGGCAGGAGGGGGAGTCTCAGGAATTGTACCAACATGGTGAGCTCTGGCTGAGGACATCAGCTCCTGTGGGAGGATAGGGAATTTTCCCAGGGCCCAGAAGAGGGAACCTGAGGACCAGGCAGGCTCAGAAAGAACAACTGCCCACCTGTGTCTCCAGCCAGAAACCAGGCGTGGTAAGCAGAGTAGCAGCCCCCAAGGATGGCCATGCCCTAATCCCCGGAACCTGTGAACATGTGTACCTTACATAGCAAAGGGGGCCTTGCAGATGTGATTGAGGTTAAGGACCTGGAGATGGGTTTGAGGAGCCAGGATTACCTAGGTGGTCCCAATGTAATCACAAGGGGTCTTTAAAAGCAGAGAACCTTTCTGTCTGCATTAAAAGACGAGACAGAAGAAGTAGAGATTTGAGCTACGAGAGGGACTCCACCCACGGTTGCTGGCTCTGAAGATGGAGGAAAGGGGTCGTGAGCCCAGGAAGGTGGGCAGCTCTTAACAGCTGGGAACAGTCCTCAGCTGATAGACAGCCAGGGAACAGGAGCCTCAGTCCTCAACCCAGACAAGCAAGGTTCCCCTAGAGCCTCCCAGAAAGGAAGGTAACCCTGCCACTGACACCTTGATTTTAGCCTGGTGAGACCCACGCACGTTGTATTTCTGACCTACAGAACTGTAAGAATATCTCTATGTTGTTTAAAATGGTAAGAATACATTATACGTTGTGTTGTTTAAGCTTCCAGATCCATGGTAATTTGTTATGGCAGCTATAGAAAACAAATACACGAGGAGTCATCCTTGATACCCTTTTGCCCAGGGTATAAACATTATTTGCAAACATTTAAAAAGTGGAAGATTCCACACAAAATCCCTCATTTCTGGTTTTTCTTAAACTTGGGCAACACTGACCCCAGAGTCTCATGCAACAGCAATGGGCTGGAGGTGACAGTGGGTGCCCCTCTCTAGAGGGCAGGTGTTCTCTAGGGGGCAGGTGCTCTCCAGACACTTCAGCTCTCCCCCACAGCCTCACACCAGGGCAGCTTCAGCTGTTTCATTCCCTCATGTTAGCTCCCAGATCCCTGGAGATGCTGGAATCTGAGAGCCCGGAAGTAAAAAGCATCAAGGGAAGGGGCTCCAGAGACTGGTTACAAGTTTTCGGGGTGGCCAGGTGCAGTGGCTCACACCTGTAATCGCAGCACTTTGGGAGGCTGAGGCAGGAGGATCACTTGAGCTTACGAGTTCAAGACAGCCTAAGCAATATAGTGAGACCTCATCTACAAAAATTAAAAAAAAAAAACTAACAAAAAAACAATTAGCTGGGTGTAGTGGTGGGCACCTGTAGTTGTAGCTACTTGGGAGGCTGAGGTGGGAGAATCATTTGAGCCTGGGAGGCAGAGGAGGTTGCAGTGAGCCAAGATTGTGTCACTGCACTCTGTCTGGGTGACAGAGAGAGACCGCGTATCAAGGAGAAAAAAAAAAAAGTTTTGAGGAGAAACTTGTGACATCTCAGGGCAATGCATGTAACAACAAAATCTCTTTGTATGCCATTGCAATCTACTGTTCAACTGTCAAAATGGGCAGGAGTCACTTTGCAACTTACTTTGAAATGCATCAAAACGTATAGTGGATTGAGGGGTGGAGAGAGGGTTAGATAGAGATGTGATCAAGTAAGTAAACCAAGTAATGCTAATTATGGACGTGATGGGAACATGGGTGTTCACTATATAATTCTTTCAACTTTTCTGTATGTCTGATAATTTTTAGAAAGAAATGCTGAGGGAAAAAACAGGTCAGAGTCCAGAGACTTCTTAGTTTCAAATTTTACCTCTGCTAGAGGCACCAAGGGAAACTGTGGGAGGGCAGATATGCCCCTGCCCTTACTTAACCGTTGCATCTGGCAGAGAGCTCATTCCAGCTGTGTGAACAGGACTCCCCTGATTCCAGTAGTCCAGCTCTGATGGAAAAGTCAGCTTCTCTCCCTTTGGGACCTTCCAGACTTCCTTCACATCCTCTCTTGCTTTACCATCTTGCTGGCCTCTTTTTATCCAGTCCCCACACAGCCTTCCTCCGCCCTTTCCCCTTCTCTCTAATCCTTTTGATCATTTCATCCAGCATTCTCTGGGAATCTGCTCCAACTTCATTATGTTGGCCTTCACAAATAAATGAAAGCACCCCTTCTTAAAAGTCCTCTTTCCTTAATTTGGCTGAATCCTTTGCGGCCAAGAAAGACTGGTGATATCTGGTTTTCTACAAAAGTTCCTGCCTTAACATCTAATTTCACAGGAGGCTTGCTTGATTGAAGCAGGGTTGGGGGCGGGGTGGGGTGTTAGCTATAATAAATTGCCTGGGGTCCACGGGTGAAATACAATATAGCTATTACACAGCAGAAAGCCCTCACTCACTCCAGGCCCAGAGCCGGGCCCCACAGCCTGCAGTTAGACACACAAACACCATCATGCATTAAGGGAAGTAGACAAAGCCACAATAGACTAAATTCACTTCTAATTTAATTCAATCATGGAATTAAAGATTATTCAGAACTCAAATAAAAGGCTCAGCTTGGATCACAGCCCTGAACGTGTGCCTGTCTTTTAAATTTTTTTTGATCTCTCTTACTCTCCCTCCTGTATCCATCCATTCATTTCCTAAATAAACACAAAACTTAAATTCGACTTTTGCCATGAGCACTAGTCATTAGTTTGGTCCCAGCTGAGTAGAGGTTCTTTGTTTAAATAAAAAATTGTGTGACCTGCTCAAATTAATCTCTCCAGTATCCAGCAGGGTACCTGGCTCTACAGACCTGCCCACAAGCCACCTTCCAGTTGAGAGCCCAAGCAAAGCCCCTTTTCTCCGCCTCTTATTAGGCTGCAGATCACAGCAGACAAAGGGGACCTGGGGACGACACAGAAGAAAATAGGAAGTCACCACTCACACCAGTGACACTCCCATCTTAGTAGCCCCACTTAAGACTTGTCTACATGTTGTGTTTTAGGATCTCAACACTGGATGGTGGAGTGTGCCCTGTTCTTTCGTGTATGATAAACAAGAAGCATCCTTTTGTCCACATGTCCTCAGAAAGCAGCCACAGGAAAAGGGGCCTAGGGCACTGCTCCCACTGCAAAGAGGCTGGGCATGGCTACCACTGTGGGCCAGGCAATATAACCTCTGCTTCCTCATGGCTTATGCCTGACAGTTTAGAGAGCACTTTTCCTTCTCTCTCCTCTAACCTGTACCATATTCAAATGAGGGAGATGAAGCAGGGAGTGTTAACCCCATTTTCCAGATGAGGAAAATGGAGCTCAGAGGGGTAAATCAGTTGGATTCAGGCCTCAAATCCAGGTAGTATTTATTTAAAATAATATTTTTTAAAAATTTCAAAAGTGATCATTGCTAAGCACAAAAGTCTGAAAGACAGAGAGGCTCAAAGGAAAACTGACAATAGCAAACATACTGTCCTGCCGCTAACATGTGGGGCTGACCTCTGCTAAACATTCGGGATGTGTCCTCTCTGTGTTCTCCTCTGCACATGTGCATTTGTTTTTACAACATGGCATAAAGCACATGGACTCTTCTGTGTCCTCCCTCTGTTTCCTCCACCCAAGATGGCATCCAGGTCTTTGTAGGCTTCTACATGCAGCATGGCCTCCTGAGGTGCTTGGAAGAGTCTCTCTGGGGTCAGGACCGGGCAGAGTGATGGCACAGCTAAGGGTCAAAGCGATGGCACTCTGAAACTTCCAGCACACACCCTCAATGTTGAGGCCCTCTTGAATCAATACTTCTGACCCCCAAAGGTACTATGAAAGAAGAGACTTCTGTGGAGTTTAGAATTTTGCAACTGAGAGTTGGTGGAAACATTTTCTCCGTTGTAAAAGCACTTTCACTGTCCTTTGGTTTATGGTCTGATTAGGTTCCAACCCTGAATGTGCAAAGCTTAGTGAGAGGTGTACAGCACAGGGACAAAGAGACACAATTGGGGATGTGGATTGACACACATTGAAATAGTGAAAAGAGCAGAAACAGTGAATGTCCACCAATAGGGGAAGATTAAATAAAAGATGAAAAATTCAAACTATGGAATGCTGATAAGCAGTTAAAAAATAAGGCAGAAAGTGACAATGACAATAATAGAAAACATCTGTTGAGGACTTCCAATATGCCAGACAGTGCTGTAGGCACTTAATATGCATTAAGTCATTTAATTGTCAAAATAATCTTACAATGTAGAGAATATAATTCTCACTACCAAGAGGAAGAAACAAGCTATATAGAGAAGAAACTTACCTATGGTCAAATAGCTGGCAAGGAATGAAGCCCAGATTTAAACCCATCTGTCTTTTATATATATATTAGTATTTTATAGGGATAACTTATCAATCCTATTAATTGTATCAGCAAAAAAGAATGACTAGGTAAAAAGCAAATATTGAGGAAACTAAGTAGGTGTTTGAAATCGTGGCTTCTAGCCTTTGCTCTGCCATGCAACAATCCAAGTCAACAATCCATGCAACTGAGGTCCCAGCTGGACCTCAGTTTCCCTTTATGTCAATGAGGGAATGGGCAAGTCTGCATTTCTTCCCTTTCTCTTGGTAGCAGCAACCTGATTTTCCTTGGGGAATCTCCTACACCTCACCTGTATAGGGCTGGGGTGGAGCTGACTCCTTCCTTGCCTTGAGGGTGGGCAAAGGAGCCTGGCTTAGCCAGTCATAGCATGTCACCTCTCCAGCCCTGTTATAAATAGGTCTAGGACAGGCACCTGCAAATCAGAGAAAGTCTTTGCTGAGACACCTGGGAAAGACGCAAGTTCTTTTCTGTGGAGATTGAACATGGGAGGATGTATATCTGGTCTGCCTGGGGCAACCATGTGGACTGTTCCTTGCCTCATAATGAAGTTAACAGAGTGGAAAACAGAGCCAAGAGTTGGAGAGAGAGATTCCTACTGGCATCAGTCGGGGACCTGGATCCAGCTATGGCTGAAGCCAAGGTCTATTCCTGGCCTTTTCAGTTATAGAAACCAATACATTTTCTTTTCTTAAGTCAGTTTGAGTTAGGTTTTTTGTCACTTGCAACTAGAAGAATCTTTGCCGATTTAACTCAATAATCCCCAGGTATACTCAGTCAAATGAAACTGTTTTGGACCCAGCGATGTCTTCTGAAGGACAAAGAGGCACAACTGTTGCCCAGACTTTACCTCTGATCTGAAGTGGGCAGGTTCTGTCTGCTATAGGAGAACTTTGCTTGTTCACTGACCAGGAGAAAGTGACCTGGGCAGAGGGCCATGATGGGATTGGGAGGAAAGGGAGATAACTCAGCTTGCTTGTGACCAAACAGCTCCTAATTTAACATTCCCTAAAGGATTCTGAGCTTTTGGGACACAAAGACATATATAATATACTAAGATGTACCATCAGGGCTTAATGCTGGAGCACTAGAAAACAAAAGTCAAAATACAAGAGAAGCATTTCAAAAATCTTCTCTCTGAGTTAACTTTGAAATAGAACAATCCAATCATTTAAAAAGGAACTATAACAAACATTCAATTCCCTAGCCTGGGACACCATCCACAGATCAAACTGAAATGTAAGTCAATTGAACAAACCCAATATTGTATGTGCCTAAGGGAGCAAGAATGCTCTGGACCTGCATTCAAATCCTGACTCTGCTCCTTTGCAACTGTGAGACCCTGGCAAGTTCCTATCCCATGCTGAGCCTCAGTTTCCTTATCTATGGAATAGGGATGGTAACACCATGAGAATGTCATGAGAACCAAGTGAGACAGTATATTTAAAACAGTCATGTGGAGGGATAAGTAGCTGGCTGTTCTTGGAGATGGGTAAATGTGGAGGACAACTCACAGCAAAAATTTCACAGCTCCTGATTTCAATTCTCTCAGAATCAGGGCTGGCCATCCCAGGAAGGGCATGGGGCTTCAGTAAGGCTTCACTGAAGAGTTCTGCTCTAGTAGACAAGAATCCCACTTTTGGTACCTCAGGCTTTGGCCAGCTCATGACTCAAAACATTCTCATTTGCTCACTGCCTTGCATCATTCATGCATTCAAGAAATGTAATATACTGAGCACTTACCATGTGACAGACACTATGCAAGCCCTGGAATTAAAATGGCAGGAAACAAGCTGTCGTTCCTGTCCCGTGGGAGACACAGTCTAATCAGGGTTGTGGGGGACAAGCAAATAACATAAACAGTAATAAATTATGATAATTTTTTTCTGCCTTCCTGTGTATGGCTGTAACATGACAGCAAAATGAAAACAGCCTAGAAAGGCACAGACTGAAGTGTTATTAGTGGCACAGCCTCATGCCCAGGCCTGTGCCTTGCCATCAACAAGCAGGCCATGAATAGTTGCTGAGTTGAACTGGAACTTGCAGTTGGAAGGTGCCTCATCCAACCCTTCTGTTTTCCAAGTAAGGTAGCGAGGCTTAGAGGAGCTGCTTGGTGATCCCAGACAACGTGGCCAGCTGGGAGGTGGACTTGGCTCCTCAGTTTAGTCCCAACACAAAGAGAAAATCTTTTGGAGATCCTGGATGTAAATAACAAATCGAAATCAGACACAGTTTCAAGGAGCCAGTGTCTGCCGTCATGTTCCAAGTGGTGCCTGTTGGCTTGGCAAGTCCACGGGGGGTTGACCACACAGCCTAGAGAAGTGGGATATTCAAGAAGATTCAATGAACTTCAGCAACTAAAAACTCCCACTAATAAAAATGTGGATGCCCTAAATATGCTTGATGAGGTCCATTCAATGTTCATTCTCTTTTCTCAGAAGTAGTTTGGTATAGACTTGGAGCCAAAAAGACCAACGGTTATTAGCTATATAGCTTTGGGCAGGTTATCAAACACTTGCCTAGTTTCTTCCTTTATAAAATGGACTTGTAGGTTTGACCTAAGAAGTGAATAAGAAAGGAACACGTTGGTGCTCTGTAAACAGGAGGGTCATCAGGTACCATCCTGGTCCAACAAGGAACTTACATGCTGATCAGGTCAGTCACCGGGCCTACCTTGCCCATGCCTTCCCTTCTGACAGAAATGACCAAGCCCACAGCCCTGGCTGAAGAAGGAGTCCTGGGTGGGCTCTATGACTGCCCCTTACCTGGCCACAGTTGCTTAGGGCAGAAACAGAGCTCTGACTCAGGGCTGCCAATCCATTGACTTGCCAGGGGTCAATGGCCTTGCAAGAAATCTGTGCCCAAATGAGGCTCACCAGACCGATCAAATTCTCTTTCTTGAGGACACAACCTTGATGTATGGAAAGAATGTCACAGAGCTAATGAGAGGAGCAGACAGAGCTACACAGAGGAGAGCTAAGGCCCCTTAATGGTGGAATCCAGAAATTCCTGGTGCTGAGGAGACCATAGGAGAACCTGGAGGCCAGCCTTGGAAAAATTTCCCCTTTCAGGCACTGAGAGGCCTGTCTGTGCCGTGGCTCCACCTCCTTCCCCTGGGGGGCTTGGCTGTGTGGCCTTTCTCACATTCCACCTAGACAACATTTCCATTTCCCTCTACTGCCCGTGATTCTTTGCATGGGATACTCCATTAGCTGAGGTAACCTTGAAGCCAAGGAATTCTGTCCTATCTCTAAATCTGTTCCCTGGATTAAAAAACCAAGAGTAAGCATCCAAAAGTTGTACTAGAGCCAAATCAATTATTTTTATTTTTTATTGTGAAAATAATTGGATTCTTTTAGAATTAAGATTTTTAAACTTCAGAAGTACCACTAATATGAAAATCTGGACTTCCAGATCATAGACACTGAGACTGCTAGGACACACTGTTGTTCTACATGATTTGCAAGGCCCTATCAACACTGAACCAACTGGGCCATCATGACATTAAGAGCAATTACTTGTAGTTCACAGCACTTCACCATCTCTATGCTCTGCACATTGTGGCAAATTACTCTTCAGCAATTTCAGGTTTTTTTTTTTTTAAGGAAATTATCATTTTAAAAATTGTCAAGTAACTCTTGTTTGAAAGCTTTTAGTGCCTGGACTCCTAGATAAACAATCATCTTCTGGAAATGGGCACCACTTTAGCACTTTCTCATGGTAACCAAATCCAACATACCTTCCTTTGCCAAGAAGATGACAATTTTGGATTTTTCCCTAACGAGATGGAGCTGGTTGGGAGCTGGTTTGTACGTTGTGGGAGGCGGGGAGGCGGGTAGGCAGACGCCAGCATCTCTTTGGGTTGAGGACCAAGGCAGAAGGCCAACTACCATTCCCAGCCCACATACGCAGCTTTAACCTGAAAGGCCAATCAGAAGCAATGAATATTAAGTCTGGAAAGCCTGACTCTCATCTCATTTGTGCTCCTTGGTTTAAAGATGAGGAAACTGAGGTCTAGAATGAGGAGGGACCTTCCCAGGGTCACAGAAGGAGATAGCATAGCCACATCTCAAACAGTGGCCCTTGGTCCAAGGGTAAGAATTCTAGGAAGGGCACTTCCTTGGGATGCAACTACAGGTGTGCTGAGGGAAATAGATAGGCTGAAGAGACACTCAGATCTGGATTCAAATCCCATGTCTGTCACTTAGCAGCTGGGTCACCTTGGGAAAGTCATAACCTCCCTGAGACTTAGCTTCCTCTTGGGTAAAATACATCCTTCCTATTAAGGCTGTCACAAGGAATAAAAGAGGCGCCATATGTGAATGCACCTGGTACAGAATCTGGCATGTAAATTTAGTTTCCACTTTACAGAGGCCACAGTATAGGTCATTTTCCAGCAAATGGTATAAGTTCAAAATTCTAGGATTTTCTCCTCTCTATTCTGCAAAAAGGAGAGTCCCTTAAAATATAACATTCTCAGAAAGACTATGTCCAATGGTCTTGGAGCCACCAAGAAACTGGCTAAGTGAAAGTCCACCAGAACAAGAGGCAGAAACTGAGTCTTATTGGGTAGAGTGTGAAAAGTCCCTGTTTCCTTTCCCCTATCCTCCCTCAAGCTGCAGACTTAGGCTTCCTCCTGACACATACTGATTGTAAGCCTCTTTCCTCAGCTCAAGGCTCAGGCTTAGCTCTCCAGCCCTTCTCTACCCCCCTCTCAGGGATGAGACAGGCATGAGCTTTCTCTTTAACACAGTCTGGCTGGAATCAGAGGACCCAAAAGATTTCTTGACAACGTGTGCCAAGGCTGACATCTTTATGAAGGTCCTTTGCCATTCAGGGGAGGCTTTGCTGAGAGCCAGTCAAACCCACCTGCTAGTCCCTGTTCAACAGACAGCTAAGAGACATGCAGAGGTTTATTCTTATATTCATATTGTTAATTATAAACCTCAGCGGTATCAGTTCGTCACTAGTTGTGCACCCCCTGACTAGGACCAGAGATGTCAGATACAAGGAGTGTTTAAAGGATCTTGGTTTGTGCTTTCTTTTCCTTCCTTTTGAACTTACATTTTGGGAACTGTTTTATTTAGGTCATATCTAGTTTTAAGATGGTTATAAAAACAGCAACTTTGTTTTTTTTTAAGAGTCTTGCTCTGTCACCCAGGCTGGAGTGCAGTGATGTGATTTCAGCTCACTGCAACCTCCGCCTCCCAGGTTGAAGCAATTCTCCTGCCTCAGCTTCCTAAGTAGCTGGGTCTATGAGGCACTCACCATCACACCCGGCTAATTTTTGTATTTTTCCTAGAGATGTGGTTTCACCATGTTGGCCAGGCTGGTCTCGAGCTCCTGACCTCAAGTGATCCACCTGCCTCAGCCTCCCAAAGTGTTGGGATTAAAGGCATGAGCCACCACACCCAGCCTAACAATAACATTTAAAAAAAAATCTAGTGACAGTTTCTTCACACTGCTGTCCCACATGATAAAATGTTTGGCCCTCCTACAGATGTAACATGCAATATATTCCACATACGCAAGCTTTAAACCAAGGATGACAGCAGGAAGGAGGAACTCTAATTAATAAATATGGTATGCAAGGCATAAAATAACCCTAAGGACCACACCTCACATCCCAGTGAGCTGCCAGCTGCCCGGCAAACATTCCTTCGAAGGAAATGGACTTTAATATCAAGTTTCTTGATGATTCATAAAAGAGGAGAAAAGAAGAAATAAAAATGTAAAGATATGTGTTCCAGGATGTCTTTTGCCACACTTTTTCCAGAAGCAAGGACCTGGAAATGACCTGTATGTCTGTCTATAGAGGAACTGTTGACTAAATTATATTCCTATGGAATATTACACAGCTATTAGAAATATCTTAAAATGTGACCACAATATATTAAGTGAAAAAAGTACTTGTAGAATAAAACACAATAGTACAACCACATTTTTATAAAACAAAACAAAACCCTAAGCCCCATTCACATGTCTCCTATATACTGTATAAGCAAAGAAAAAACTATAGAAAGCTACTAAACTGTTACAATTCACTACCCAGGCAGACTTAGGATTGGAGCGTAAAGTGGGGGGATAGAAAGGTGAGAAGGACTATTGATTTCTTCCCCTGAAAGGTGTGGAGAAGGAGGCTTACAACCAAGAAAGAATTATGTTCTCTTCTTTGTAACAGTGCTCCTAAGCTAAGCTGTTCTACTTGTCTTATCATCACGCTGCCCTTGATACCATCTTAGTGAAGGGAGAGAACTGATAATCACTCTTATCTTCCAGTCATTATTTTCTTTTTTCTTAAACCCTTTCAAGGCCAACACCACTTAGAAATCAAACTCATCTCTATAACCAATTTTGCTGAATGCTATTTATCTGCTCCTGGACAAGAACATATTACCTTCCACATGGTGAATGTGATGCACACAGAGGAGTCTGCTGGTTGTGTTTGCTGGATTTATATAGCAAATACCACTCACTAGGCCTGGTCCAAGAACCTTCATGGACAGACGATTCAGATTTAAAAACGTTTCCCTCCACCGGGTACGGTGGCTCATGCCTGTAATTTCAGCACTTTGGGGGGCTAAGGTGGGCAGATCAACTCAAGCCAGCCTGGTCAACATGGTGAAACCCCATCTCTACTAAAAATACAAAAATTAGCCTGGTGTGGTGGTGTGTGCCCGTAGTCCCAGCTACTCGAGAGGCTGAGCATGAGAATTGCTTCACCCTGAATGGCAGAATTTGCGGTGAGCTGAGATTGCATCACTGCACTCCAGCCTGGACAAGAGAGTGAGAATCTGTCTTTAAAAAAAAAAAAAAAAAAAGTCTCCCTCCTCTGTGAGACATGGGTTTCAGGTCTCAGGTCTTAGTCTGTGTATGATGCAATAGGAAAAACACAGGCTTGGATCTAGGTCGAGCCTTCTTTGCCTTCTACTAGCAGTGTGAACTGGAACAAAGGGCTGAGGTTGTTTGAGGTTTAGTTTGTGCATCTGTAAAATGGAGCTAGTGATGATCCCCATTTGATACAATTTCAGAGAGGCTGGAACCACAAAACAGTGTAACAGTTTGTAAACCAGAAGACAATGTTGAGTATAAAAGAAATAAATCATCATCGCACAACAATTCAGAATCGGAACAAGTAAGATACAACTGGCAAGGTGTTCAGCACGATGCCCGGTACATCAATAAGTAAATAGGAGCACTCGACAAATGATACATGTTGTTATTAATGGAGAACACAGCATCCATTTCTAGAAGACTTAGAAAATGAATCTGTTTGCAGAAATAATAAAAAGAAAAGAAGCCACGCTTCCAGTCACATAGATGTAAGTGGCTTTTATCTAGCATAAATTGTAGGGAGTAGATGCCCATATAATTTTTAGTTGATAGGCAGCCATTTTTGCTGTAGATTATTTATCTTCATAATTTCAACCTGAGGGCTGAATTCACTGAACTCTTTTAAAAATTAGAGAAAAGAAGTCAATGTGAGAAATGTTATTGGCTGCATTTTATTTTAAGGTATATGAGCACCTTTAAATTCCAATATTAGGTCCAGTGGATCAATAACTGTTATCTTGAAAGAAACACCACTGTTCAGAAGGGAGTCATTTAATTTCAGAGGAGATGAGCTGATTTAAGTCTCCTAAAAAATCAGTGATGCGGCCAGGCACAGTGGCTCACGCCTGTAATCCCAGCACTTTGGGAGGCCGAAGTGGGCGGATTACCTGAGGTCAGGAGTTCCAGACCAGCCTGGCCAACATGGTGAAACCCTGTCTCTTCTACAAATACAAAAATTAGCCGGGTGTGGTGGTATGCACCTGTAATCCCAGCTACTTGGGAGGCTGAGGCAGGAGAATTGCTTGAACCTAGGAAGTGGAGGATGCAGTGAGCCGAGATCACGCCTGCACTCCAGCCTGGGCGACAGAGCAAGACAAAAAAAAAAAAAAAAATCAGTGATGGTCCAAAAATAAAAGAAAAACCTAGATTTTTTCCTTTCCCAGCTTACAAATCATTCCATCTACAGGCCCTCCCCTCCTACAACAGCCTCGCTAACAACCTACCAAAACAGGGAGGCTGCATTGCTCTTGAATCCTGAGTATCTCTGGGGCACTAATCTTATACTGAAGTACTCCATTATAAAGGTGTCAGGCGAGCTTGCTCTACCATATGAATCATGATAAAAAGGGTAAAAACTGCTAATAAGTACTAAATATGTCTTTTAAGCCTGTCACTATTCTATGGAGGGTCTGACAAACCACTCTGCACCATGGGGTGGGGGTGGGTGCAGACTCCCGTCATTCATTCCCAACAAAAAGGGTGAAAGGTTATGGGCACCGCTCTTGTCATAACCTGAATGCTGACCATAAACTCCGTTACACTGCACACCGCAGACCACGTCCGGTCTTGGGTCACTTTTAGGCTTACTATCTGTTATGCCTCAGGCATTTCCTGATATTCTAGGAAGGTGAGTTAATTAAAACCACAATAAAAACACCACAACTCAGAAAAAAATCTTGTCACTATTTCCATTTTTCACAACACAAATGAGATCATTTATTCGACTGCCTACTTGACATTGACATTTGGATGTGAAACAGTGTCACAAACTTGTCTGCAATCAAAATCGTGATTTTCCCCAAAACCTGCTCTTCCCAAAGTCATCTCCATTTCTGCAGATGGCAGCTCCATCTCCCCAGCTGCTCTGGCCAAAAACCTTGGCATTAACCTTGGCTCCTCTCTTATTCTCATATCCACATTCTTGTAAGTAAATCCTGGCACCTCCATCTCCACCTTCCAAGTATGTCTAGAATTCAGCCATGGCTACTCCCCTACTCCTACTGTGGACTGACTCACTCTCACGCTCCCCTGCCTTGCTGTTAACATACTACTAACTAGTCTCCCTGCTTCCACCCTTGGCTGCCTACAGTCTATTCTTAAAATAGCAACCAAAGTGATCCTTTTAAAATGAAAATCAGATCATGTCACTTTCTGTTCAAAACCTTCCAGTGGCATCCTGTCTTAGTCATTTTGGGAAAAGCTCCAGCCCTGCCACAACCCCTGACCACCACCCAGACACCTCTCCAGCCTAACTTCTTATCACTCGCATCATCAGGCTCCAGCCACACTGGCCTCCACAAGCCAGGCACAGTGGTCTCAGGGCCTTTGCATTTGCTGTTTCCTCTGCCTGCAGGGCTCTTCCCCTAGTTAACTGCCCTGCAAGGCCCCTCACCACTTCATAGCTCTGTTCATATGCCATCTTACCTGAAAGCACTTCCCTGACCTCTGAAGTAAAATCTACCCCGTTCTTATTATTTTTTCTACCCTTTATCCTGTTAATCTTTTCTCTCCACATCACTTATTGCTATCTAAAAAATCAATCCATTTATTTGTTTGTTTATATTATGACTCTCCCACCCCTACCCCCAGTGGAATGTAAGCTCTAGGAGGGAAGGAGATTTTGACTATTTGCTTATTGCTGATTCCCTAGGAACTAGGCCATACAGTAAGCACACAAAATAGATGCTCAATAAATATTTGCTGAATGAATAAATGGCTTTCAGAGACAGTTTTAAGTGACTAATACGCTTGAAATCTCTTCAAGACAGGGACTATCTCTTGATCATTTTAGCATAATAAGCCTGAGTAAGGGCTGGCTGCATTTCAGATAAGCTGCAGACTGGAGGTGGAAGGGTAGAAAGGGGCCCATAACAAACACACAGTTACCGTAGATAAAGTTCCTGATTTAGTTAGCTCTGGATACATCAGTTGGGTGGGCATGCAAAGCAGGAGCCCGAGAGCACAGGCAGCAGCTCTGCCAACGGCTTCTCCTAGTTCTCAGGGTCTCCAACAGGGATGCACAGCTGGTGATGCCACCTGGGGCAGGAAAGCTCAATTCTTGTTACATCCCTGCCCTTTCTTGCCTCAGGCTTACATCACCATTTGAGAAGACTCCCTTTCTGCTATGGGAGTATTTATGAACATCGAGTTTTCTGCTCCTCAAGCCAAACTCAGCATCACCAAGGCCACATTATCATGGGGGCAAGTGGGTGGTCCCTGAATAGGACCTCAGCCACCAGCTCTGCTAGGCCCAGGATGCTATTCCCTCACAGTCCACTCCCTCCTTCTGATTCCCCACCCTTTTATCAGGGTGTTTTGAATGCCGCAATGGTTGGCAAACCATGATAACAAATCCCTTTCCAACTGCACTCTATCCCACAATTATCTTTTAAAAGATTTAAACAATAAAAAAAATAGCATATATTTACCCATGTGGCTACTATTTGCAGTGATCTTTATTCACAAAGAATAAAGATCTCTCTTTCCATCTGGTATCTTTTTTTTCTTTTTTGGAAGCTATTTTCACTGGGTATAGAATTCTAGGTTGACAGGTTTTTCTTTTCATACTTTATTGTTATTATTTTTCATTAAACATACAACCCTGCTCAGGGTGTACCTGTGTGACTTTGGCACACCTCTTTATCCTTTGATCTTCTAGTTGCTGACCTGAAGAAAAGTGAATAATGATGACGATACCACCTGCCCAACCCATTCATGAGGGATATTGGTCTGTAATATTCTTTTTTTTGTAATATCTTTGTCTGATTTTGGTATCAGGATAATGCTGGTTTAACAATGAGTTGGAATGTACCCCATCCTCTTTAATTTTGGGGAAAAATTTGTATAGAATTATTATTATTATTTTTTCTTGAGATGGAGTCTCGCTCTGTTGCCCAGGCTGGAGTACAGTGGTGCGATCTCGACTCATTGCAAGCTCCGCCTCCTGGGTTCACGCCATTCTCCTGCCTCAGCCTACTGAGTAGCTGGGACTACAGGCGCCCACCACCACGACCGGCTAATTTTTTGTGTTTTTAGTAGAGATGGGGTTTCAGCATGTTAGCCAGGATGGCCTTGATCTCCTGACCTCATGATCTGCCCGCCTCGGCCTCCAAAGTGCTGGGATTACAGGTGTGAGCCACCACGCCCAGCCAGAATTATTTCTTAAATTGTTGAAAGAATTCATCAGTGAACCCACTTGGGCCTAAAGTTTTCTTTATGGGAAGGTACTTAACTACACTGTCAATCTCTTTAATAGATATAGGACTATTCAGCTTGATCGTTTCTCCTTAAGTGAGCTTTGGCAGTTTGTGTCTTTCAAAGAATCTGTCATTTCAGCTAAGCTGTTAGATGTTTAGGCACAAAGTTGTTCAGAATATTCCTTTATTATTCTCTTAATAGCTATAGAACCTATAGTTATGTCATCTCTCTCATTCCTGATATTGGTAATTTTTGTCTTCTTTTTCTCTTTTTCTAGCTGGTTAGATGTTAATCAATTTAATTGACCATTTCAAAGTGGTAAATGTTTCATATCCACTTGAAAATAATGTGTATTCTGCTCTTATTGGTGGAGTGTTCTATAAATGTCAATTAGGTCATATTGGTTGACAGTGCTGTGAGAGTCTACTATATCCTTGCTGATTTTCTCTCTATCTGTATTACCAATTATTGAGGTGTTGAAATCTCATAATTTCATAATTGTGGCTTTTTTATTACTCCTTACAGTTTGTTGTTGTTGTTGTTTTTTGACCAGCTTTTGGTTTCCTTGATTTTCTGTTTCATTGATCTCTGCTTTGACCTTTTTCACATCCTTTCTTCTGTTTACTGTGGATTAATTTGCTCTTCTTTTTCTAGTGTCTGAAAGTGGAAGTTGATGTCATCAATTTTAGACCATTCTTTTTTTCTAACATAGGCATTAATGCTACAAATTTCCCCTTATGTAGTGGTTTAGTGACATTCCACAAATTCCGATATATTGTGTTTTCATTATCATTCAGTTAATAATACTTTCTAATGTTGTTTTTGATTTCTTTTTTGACCCATCTGTTATTTATATGTAAGTAATATATTTTCTAATCTTTTGGAGAGTTTAAAAGGATTATTTTGTTATTGATTTCTAAGTTTAATTTCATTGTGGTTAGAGTGATACTTTGTATCACTTGAATCCTTTTAAATTTATGAGGACTTGTTTTCTGGCCCAAGATATAATCTGTCTTGGTAAATATTTCATATCCACTTGAAAAGAATGTGTATTCTGCTGTTATTGGTGGAGTGTTCCATAAATGTCAATTAGGTCATATTGGTTGACAGTGAGAGTCTCTTATATCCTTGCTGATTTTCTGTCTATCTGTATTACCAATTATTGAGAGAGAGGTGTTGAAATCTCATAATCTCATAATTGTGGCTTTTTAAAATTTCTCCTTATAGTTTGTTGTTGTTGTTTTCTGAGATGGAGTCTCGCTCTTGTTGCCCAGGCTGGAGTACAGTGGCGCAATCTTGGCTTACTGCAGCCTCTGCCTCCCGGGTTCCAGTGATTCTCTTGCCTCAGCTTCCTGAGTAGTTGGGATTACAGGCACGTGCCACCATGCCTGGCTAATTTTTGTATCTTTAGTAGAGACAGGGTTTCACCATGTTGGTCAGGCTGGTCTGGAACTCCTGACCTCAGGTGATCGGCCCTCCTCAGCCTCCCAAAGTGCTGAGATTACAGGCGAGAGCCACTGTGCCTGGCCTCTCCTTATAGTTGTTTCAGTTTTTGCTTCATGTATTTTGAAGCTGTCTTATTAAGTACATAAATATTTAGGATTGCTATGTCTTCCTTATGAATTACCTCTTTATTATGAAATAACTTTCTTTATTCCTGGTAATATTCTTTGCTCTTAAATCTACTTTGACTGATATGAATATTGCCACTGCAGCTTCCTTTTGACTGGTGTTAGCATGGTATATCTTTTCTGTCTTTTACATTTAATTTATTTGTATCTCTACATTTAAAGTGTGTTTCTTGCAGGCAGCATGTGTTTGAATCTTGTTTTCTTATCCAGTCTGACAATCTCCACCTTTTAACCAGAATAATTAGAGCATTTACATTTAATGTGATTATTGATATGGTTAGGTTAAAGTCCATCATTTTGGTATTTTCTATTTCTTCTTCTTTTTTTTTTTTTACAGATGAGGTCTTGCTCTGTCACTAAGGCTGGAGTGTAGTAGCATGATCATAGCTTACTGCAGCCTCAAACTTCTGGGCTCAAGTGATTCTCCCACCTTAGCCTCCCAAGTAGCTGGGACTACAAGCATATGCCACTATGCCTGGCTAATTTTTTTTTTTTTTTTGATTTTAGAAATGGGGTCTTGCCCAGGTTGATCTTAAACTCCTAGGCTCAAGCGATCCTCCTGCCTCAGCCTGCTGATTAGCTAGGATTACAGGTGCAAGCCACTGCACCCAGTTCTATTTCTCCTTTCTGATTTTGATTCCCTCCCTTGCTTTTTCTGCCATATTTTGGATTTTTTTTTTTATGATTTCATTTTATCTCCTCTGTTGGCTTATTAGCTATAATTGTTTTGTTATTTTAGTGTTTGCTTTAGGGTTTATAGTATGTTTTTAACTCATCAGTCTACCTTCAGATGATATTGTATACTTCACATGTACTATGAGAACCTTACAATACCAGATTACCATTTCTCCCCTCCAATCTTTATGTTGGCACACATTTTATTTTACTTATGTTTTAAATCCAATGATGTTATTATTCTTGGTTACACAGTCAATTATCTTTTAAAACATTTAAACAATAAGATAAATAGCATATATTTACCCACAAAGCTACTATTTCTAGTGATCTTCATATTTCGTAAATAAAGATCTCTATTTGTAGCTAGTATCTTTTTAAAAAAAAGATATTTTCACTGGGTACAGAATTCTAAGTTGACAGAGTTTTCTCTTTCCATACCTTATTTTTTTCTTACTAACCATAGTTTACTGACATTTCCATACTTTAAAGATGTTGCTACACCATATTCTTCTTTGTACTGTTTACAACAAGAATTCTCCTCTTATCATTTTTCCTCTCTATACAGCATGCTTTATTTCTCTGGCTGCTTTGACATTTTTTTCTTCATCACTGGTTTTTAGTAATTTGATTATAACATGTCTTGATGTCATTTTCTTTGTATTTCTTGAGCTTGTGTTTCACTGAGTTTCTTGGATGTGGTATTACAGTTGTTACCCAATTTGGAAGACTTTCAGCCATTACTTCCTTACACACACTCTAATTACATGAATATTAGAATTTTTAAAGTTGTCCCACAGGTAATTGACCTCTTTTCAATTTTTAAAATCTTTTTCTGTGTTTTACTTTGAGTAGTTTCTTTTGCTACATCTTCAAGTTCATTAATCTTTTTTTTCCAGCAATATCTATGCCATTAATCCCATTCAGTATATTTCTCATTTTAGACATTGTTGATTTCATTTCTAGAATTTTGATTGGGATCTTCTTATATCTTCCATATCTCTACCTAACTTTTTAAACATATGAAATACAGTTATAATTAACTCTGCTAATTCTAATATCTGTGTCAACTCTGGGTTGGTTTTGATTGAGTAATTACACTTGTCACTGTGGGTCATATTTCTCTACTTTTTTGCATGCCTGGTAATCTTTGATTGGGTTTCACATTGCTTAGTACTGAATATTTATGTATTGATGTAAGTACTATCAAGCTTTGTTCTGGGTGCATTATATATTTGGAAACAGTTTGATCCTTTTGGGTAATAATTTATGATTCTTTTTAGACTGGTCCAGAGCACTGTTTAGTCTAGGGCTGATTAGATGCCACTAAGGCAAAACTCTGCTAAGTACTCTAAGCACTATGCACTGTTCCCTATAGCCCTTTAGGGTGATTCCTTTCCCAGCCTCAGATAGCTTCCTCACGGCATGTGCTGATCAATAATCCACTGAGTGTTTGAGAGGACTCTGTAGATCTCTGTAGGTCTCTCTTTGCACAACTCTCCTGTCTCCAGTACTGTGTCCTCTGAACTCTAGCCTCCTTGATCTCCTTGGACTCAGCTCCACTTCCTCAACTCAGGAAGTCTTCTGGGCTCTATCTGGGCTCGCCCTCCCTGTACCATGGCCTGGAAATTCTCCCAAGGCAATAAGCTGGGGCAACTATAGGGCTCACCTCATTTGTTTCCATTTCTTAGAAATTATTGTTCTTCACTGCCTGAAGTCCAGTTCTCAAAAACCAGTGTTTCATGTATTTTGCCTGGCCTTTTTTTTTTTTTTGCGGGGGGTGGGGGGGTGTTGTTTTAGGCAGAAGGGCCCAAATGTGATTTTATACCTATGTGTATGTTCCAATCGGGGCACTATTATATTATTACTACAATAAATGTAGTTGACTTAAACTTCCTGTGTTGGCAAGTTGTCATTTTTTAATACACGTTTGTCAAAGGTAATAGGTGATAACTCCCTTCCTTCTTGCTTCTATTACACTTTGTAGCCTGTTAGGGATGTAAAGGTACTCAATATAATACTGGCGTATTATAGTAATATGAGCTTATAAATTCTTTTGAGGAAATTTAGTATATGTCATAAATTAACTGTGTTAATTTAACAAAAAGGACAAAGCAAAAAGGAACATGGAATTAGGGATCTGGTAGACTTGGGCCTTTTATTGCAACACAGGTTCATTCATTGTGAAGCTAAAACTATAGAATGGAGAAAGCAGGTCAGGATTGTGGACTGCTTTCGTTCCCACTATGGATAATCTTTGCATGGGAGAAACTGACCACCTAACATGGGGTTTGCACAGGAAACTGCAGATCCCAGGCACTTTAGCAGTTGGGTCTCTGTTGTGCCATCAGCCCTGTGCTCTGGAGGGGCCTCCACGTTCAGTTGCCAAGCAGCCCAGCAGGGCTCCCAGGGAGTAGGGAAAGTGGGCCAGCCCACCAGCCAGCCGCTGTTCACGCTCACTTGGCAAGAGGTGCAGAGGGCAGGCCCACTCAGAGCCAGCTGGCTGACTCCCATTTGCAGGTCCAGCGAGTCTGGGCCAAACTGCCTCGCTTCCGTTCTCTGGCTATGCAGTCCCCAGTGCAGCTTCTGGTGGAAGCGAAGGCAGCTGGCACAAACAAACAGCCCCTCAATCCTGTTCTTGACATGCTGTTGCCAAAATTCAGTTTGAAGGAACAAAAGGCAAACAAACCTCGGCTCCTGCTGGATAAGTTGTTTAAGCTAAAAGAAACTGAAGGGAGTGAGCGGCTCAACTGCTCTAATTTACTCACACATTTCTGCTGTCAAACTGCAGGAAAGATTCCCCTCTGGAAAAAAAGGAAATCTCTTCGAGACATCTGTCAACTCATTTCTGAAAAGTCAGCTTCCACACTTGGTGACTCTAAAAAAGGGGGGTGTCAGGAGTGCTGGCAGTAGTGACATCTTTTGCAGTTAGTAACTTGGATGCTGGCTGGCTGGCTGGGTGGGTGGGCTGGTGACAGAGGTGCCTGAGGCCTCCTTAGCTCCACTCCCACCCACCTGGAACAGGAGTTCCACAGCTTATTGATGCCAGGGGTCCATCTGCCAGGCTGGGGGAGCCTATGGACACTTCTCAGAGCAATGCTCATAATACATAAAATGTAACAGATTTTAAAGAAAACCAATTAGACTGAAATATAGATATCAAAATTTATTCAAAGCCAAGTGTGATGAGTTTTTGCCTGTAATCTCAGCTCCTCAGGAGGCTGAAGCAAGAGGATTGCTTGAGCCCAGGAGTTTAAGACCAGCCTAGGCAACATAGAAAGACCCTGTCTCAGAAAAAAAAAAAAAAAAAAGAGAGAGAGAGAAGCAACAAGATCTAGTGGTAAAAGAAATGATAAATTATTGAGGTGATGGATTTCCCAATAACCTTGATTTGATCATTACATATTATATGCCCGTATCAAAACATCACATGTATCTCATAAATATATACAATCATTATATAGCCATAATAATTAAAATTAAAAAGTAAATATCTAGAAAAAAAAGATCAGTGGTAGTTCTAAAAACTACCTCCATTTCAAAGTAGTGATGAGTGTCCATGGGATTCAAGAGATCTGTAAGTGATGTGAAAGCAAATGCTTTCCTTAGGGGACATCACAGGGCTTTGTTGCCTGCATTCGCAACTGAAGGGAACACTAAATTTCAGATAAAGGTTAATTTTTTAAAAAAATTCAACGTTTTTCTCATCCAACTTTACAGACTCCCCTGAATTCTACTGAGGGACACATCTGTGGATCCCAGGACTCTTGGATGAAGAAGAGGTTTCTTTTTCTGGACTGTCAGGAAAGAGCACTACAATGGGACACAAAGGGGCTAGGTCCTCATCCTGGCTCCACTTCCTAAGTCCTGAGCCAGAGAACATGTGCTGTCTTGCCCGGAGGCCTCTGGCCAGGCCACTCTCTCTACCCACAATGCTCTTGCTCATCCCCATCCCCTGGCTAGCCCTAGTTGTTCCTTTCAGAGGCTGTAGATAGCACCCCTTCGGAAGGCCTTCCTAGCTCTCAAACTGCAGACACACGGTCAGGGGTATCCTCTGTGGTCCCAAAGCACCCTGTGCCCAACCCTATTATTGATCTTCTCAACTATGGTGTAATGCCCAGCTCATGTCATCCATCCCCACCCCTTGCACAAGAGTGGGAGTTCCTTTGAGGCAACACTAATTATTCATTTATCCTTGTGATCCTAGCGTCAAGCACAGGGCTTGGCACATAGAAGACCTACATATTTACTATGAATAGGTGAAAGAATGGAAGAAAGCTGTGACCACACCCAGCCTGTCTCTCTCTCACTGCAGAAATATTCTTCATTGCACACCAGTGATTCTCAACCCTCATTATATACAAGAATTGCTTTTGGAGATCTTAGAAAATACTGAGATCCAGGTCTCAGAGATTCAGATTTCAGTGGTCTGGGGTGGGGTCCTGGCCTTTGTATTTTAAAAAACCATCCAGGTGCAGCCAGGGTTGAGAACCCACAGTAACACAAGAACAGCAGCTGCGGTGAGAGAACAATGAATGAACTCCCCAGGTGAACTTCTTTCCTAGATTCAGAAAGATGAAATTAGTGCAGAATTTGGAACTCTGCAAGGAACTAAACACATACATTGAGTTTCTGACCCTCAGAGTCAGGTTACAGTTCCAAATCCAGTCACATCTGTGATAGCTGAACTACAAACAGTCTAGACTTACATGAAAAAATCTAGGGCTTAGCCAGGCACGGTGGCTCACACCTGTAATCCCGACACTTTGGAAGGCTGAGGCAGGAAGATCACTTTAGTCCAGGAGTTCAAAACCAGCCTAGGCAACATAGCAAGATCCTGCCTCTACCAAAAATACAAAAAATTCGCCAGCAGTGGTGGCACACACTTGTGGTCCCAGCTACACAGGAGGCTGAGGTGGGAGGATTGCTTGAGCTCAGGAGGCAGAGGTTGCAGTGAGCTGAGATCGTGCCACTGCACTCCAGCCTGGGTGATAGAGCGGGACCCTGTCTCAAAAAAAAAAAAAAAAAAAATCTGGGATTTGACAGTGAAAACCATGAAACAAATGGCAAACCCCTTGGGAAAGCACACTGAGGCCCCTGCTCTGTTCCCTCGCTGTAAGGCATCTTTGGGAAAAGGGCCCAATCCTAGGTGACAGCACATCTTTTACATCTACAAAGTAGAGATGATCATGGTAATGCCAACCTCAAAGTACTGCTGTAGGAACTAAAGGAGTTTATGGGGATGAAGGCATTTTGTAAGCTGCCAAACATGTTACCAAGATGAAGTCTTTAGCACTGCATTCTACTGATTGAGATCTTATAGGTGGAAAGACTTTTATGGTTCAGTGATTAAAACCACAGATTCTAGAGCCAGACTCCCTGGGTTCAAATTCTGGCTCCATCTCTTTTCAGCTATGTCATCCTATGCAAATTACTTAATCTTTTTGTGCCTCAATTCCTCATCTATGAAATGGTTATAATACCCTCACAGGGATTTTAGAAGATTTGACTGAGTTAATATACTTAAAATACCTGAAACAGTGGTTCTCAACTGCAAGCATGCATCAGAATCTCCTGGAGGCCTTGTTAAAACACTGATTGCTGGACCCTTCCCCATAGCTTTAATTCGGTACATCTGAGCTGGGGTCCAAGAATCTGCAGGTCTACCAAATTCCTAGGTGATGCTGATATTGCTGGTCTGGAAACCACACTTTGAGAACCACTGGCTTAGAAAAATGCCTGGCATACAGTAAGCAACTAATAAATGTTAGCTTTTATTATCTTTTCCTGGGCTCTATTTTCTTAGTCCCTGAGCAAAACTTATATTCCAGTGCTACTCAGCACTGCCTTCATGTGGAAGCAATTCTGAAATCTACTTGCAGTGATTCTCAAAGTATGGTGCCAAGATAAGCAGCACCGGCATCCCCAGGGAACCTGTTTGAAATGCAAGTTCTTGGGCCCCCACCCAGACCTACTGAATCAACAGCTTTGATTCCTCAATATCCTGTGTCCTAACAACCCTCCAAGTGATTCTAATGCACCTCAAGTTTAAGAACAGCTCTACCAGAAAATCACCATCATCACCACAATGACCCTTATTGAAAATGTACAGGGAGGCAGGATGGCTTAAGGTCCAGAGTACAGTTTTTGATTGAACTGGAGTCTAAGGCCTGGCTTATCCTGTTAATCACCTTACGGCCTTAAGTGAGTTATGACCCTCCTTTAAGCCCCAGTTTTCTCACTGTAAAATTGGCATCATTACAGGACCTACCTCACAGCAACCTGAGATGATACAAATAAAGTGTTTGGCACATACTACCGGTTCAAAGAATGTTAGCTGCCATTGTTATCTTTATAATCATTCTGATATGTCTGCTCTCAATGTGATTAGAGATGGTTTATAACAAAGATACAAATATATAGAAAGATTTTTTTAAAAAGAAATAAAAACATCACACAGAAAGTGAAGAGAATGAAAGTCAAAAACTTCATGACAACTTGTCGTCTACATTGGGGTCTGAACTTCCCTTCAGCCCAGAGCAAAAGGGGAAATGCAGAGGCTACATAGTTCCACCTCCTGAAAAGAGGAAGGAGGCTGGCTCTTCTGGAGAGACAGTATCATCCCCTACCCCTCAACACCATGAACCTTTGCACAAATGCCTGTGTAAGAGGAGGGAGTCTCCGTCAGCAGGGCTCCATGTACCTGCTTCTTTAATTAATTCTCAACAACAGCCGGGGAAACATCCTTAGATCTCAGAATTTGAGAGATGTTACACTTACTTTGGGTGCCGGATATCTGGGAGAGAGCGATTCAAGGAGATTTTATCACTGACGTAGATGTTAAATCCATTTTCTCGGTACGCCTGATCCACTCTCTCAGCATCGGTCATGGGGTAAGGTCTTCCTTGTTCTCCATTTCCTAGAAGCAAAGAGCAAATTCGATGTTGCTAATGATATATGGGGGTACTGTATATGGAGTGGAGAAAAAAGGATGAAAAATATGATTAAACCTCCAAGATAAAACTTGATTAGCTCAGATTTTGCAGGGGGAAGTACAAAGAGTAGGAGAGGAGCAAGCATTTGTTCAGCCACTTTGCACATCTTGTTCTCATGTATTCACAGCGGCTCTGCAGGATGGAGATGAGACCTCTCATTCCATAGAAAGATAATCTGAGACTCAGAAAGCTTACAAAATCAGGAGTATGGATTCCAAAGCCCTTGCTCCCCTCACTCCATCAGGAGCTCCAAAGACCCCTGCCCTCGGAGACCAGTCACTAGACAGCTAGGTCCGCCATCTGTGAGCTGATCAACCTTGGGCCAAGTCCCACCAGCTCTCAGAGCTAAAGCTTCCTCCTCTGATACCCACAGCACACTTTGGAGAGTCAAATGAGAGTTGCCTATTTGAAAGCTTTTTGTAAACTATAAATACTTCATAAACACGAGGAAAGATGATTACTGTAGGTAAGGAAAACTTTATAAGTAAATCAAAATTGCCATAAATGATAAAAGATGCTTTGATTTTATTTTTGTTTTTAGGCCGGCAAACAAATTAAGATCTGCCTACTCTAAACCAGGAGTGCCTGAAAAGTGTTGCTTTGAGTCACGGATTTTGGTGGGTTAAAGTGCTAGCTTTCCTCTCTCTGCACAACCCATCTGGAGAAGGAGTCTGATACTCCAGGAAATTTTTCTCTAGGTTCCCAGGGTGCACATGGTAAGTGGCAACGTCCACATCAACCCCTGCAATAGTAGCTTCAGAATCTGTCATTGGTGAGGATCTTGAAGAAATGGCAATAAAACCAGCGGGTTAAAAATCATCTTGCCTTCTGGAGCTTGTGGACTGAGCAACACCTATTTACTCTGCAAAGTAAACATTGACAAAGTCAGATTTCCAGGAAGGTACAAGCTGAGACATGGAGCCCAAGGCTCTGACTACTCCAATCCAGTCAGAGAAGAAACAGGACTCTGTCATCTACAGCTTGTAATGCTTCATAAGATATCATGGATTAGACCCCAGGACAGAAAACATGAGGGACCCAAACGCAGTAAGCAGGAGACCAGAAGTGTTTGCTCAGGGAGGGAAGCTTCAGGAGGGCAGTACCGGAGACCAATGCTGAGTTCAGGCCCTGGAGCCAGATGGAGTGGAGTTCCAAGGCCAGCCCTACCGTCCCCAGCTATGTCATCTTGGGCATGCCTTCAGCCTTTCCGAGTCTGAAGATTTTGCCCTTTGTATTAATTAGAATGAGAAGGTTCAATGTGAATGATGTGATGATTAAGGAGGTAATGCAGGCAAGATGGCTGGCACATAGTTAGCATTCGACAGATGCAGGTTATTATTATTCTTAATGTCTCCACTGCTCGTTACTCTTGTCTTGCTGGTTAGCCTAGTGTTAATAATTCTGGTATGTCTGGCAAATCAGCTCTTCCCAAACATTTTCCTTCTTAATTTAAGCAGCACCGGCTGGGCATGATGGCTCACACCTATAATCCCAGCACTTTGGAAGGCTGAGGTGGGCAGATCACTTGAGGCCAGGAGTTTGAGACCAGCCTGGCCAACATAGTGAAACCCCAACTCTACTAAAAATACAAAAATTAGCCTGGCGAGGTGGCATAGGTCTGTAATCCCAGCTACTCGGGAGGCTAAGGCAGGAGAATCACTTGAACCTGGGAGGTAGAGGTTGCAGTAAGCAAAGATTGCACCACTGAATTCCAGCTTGGGTGACAGAGTGAGACTCCATCTCAAAAAAAAAAAAAAGCAGCACCCATTCCCCCTTCTCATTTTCTGGCATCTCTAGATTTCTCTCATCATCAGTTAAGTTATTGCACCAGCTCTATTCAGAGCCTTGTGGTAAGCTGGTTTTGTCATAATGTAATTTTTAAAAATCAATAGTGGTCGGAGCCTTTAACAGAGATAAAAATGAATAAAATATTAATACCAATCCCTTAGATTTCTATAGTGCTTTCTAGTATTGCAAAGCTACTACATACTCATTGCTTTATTAGTAACATCCTGAGGTTGTCAAAGCAGGAAGCATGAGTCCCACGGACAGATGGAAAAACTGAGGCTCTGGGAGTATGGACTTTATCTACTGATTAGATGGCTATAAGTGGCATCAGAGCTGCTCTCCTGACTCCTTAGTCCAGGCTCCCTAGAGTTGATTCTCCATATAATTTCTGTACCACCTTACCCCAACTCTTCCCAACTCACCAGTGTAAATGGAACTGCTCCCAAGACTAATTAGCCAAAGAAAACTTTAGCTGAAGCACTCTAAGTTGACTCAGTCTCATGGCTGCAGTGTTAGGTAGGAATCAACTCTGCCCTCCCTCCAGACCTGGGTTCAAATTCCAAGTTTGCCTCTTTCTTTCTGTGCAACAGTGGGCAGATTACCACCCCTCTTAGAGCCACAGGCCCCTTCTTATTAAATGGGCCATAAAGGTTGATCTGAGGTTTCACAGAGGAAATTTCCAAGTACAGAGCATGGATCTTCCTCACCATAGGTGTTCAATAAATGTTGGCTCTTATTATTACTGCTCCTTGTTTTAGTTGTAATCTCATAAGGGAGAGACATTTCTATCCTATAAAAATAAAATACAAAATATCCTTTATGAGGGAGACATTTTCTATCACCCAATAAAGGTGGCAGGCAAATTCTTTCAGGCAGCAGATCTGGTGATGGGAGTGGAGAAAGGGGTCAGCTAACTGGTGAAGAGGGGCATCTGGGAATCAGGGGAAGGGATGGTGGCTGACAGGGAGGGAGCCAACAGGAGGTCCAGACACCTCTGCTAAACACACACATGAACACACACACACACACACACGCACACACACACACACATACACAAGCATATGTGCATATGCCCTTCACAGAGCCCACCCAAGGCCAATTCTGCCCTCCGTACCTACGTGCTGAGCGTCCCTCTGGATGGCCTCCTTGTCATGCCAGTCCTTCAGCTTCTGCCCATCTCCCAAGAAAAACGTTTTCTCTTGTCGACTGTGTGAGCCCTTAAAAAAGGACAAAAACTATGAAAAATAGAAAAGGGCAAATAAGTTCAGTAACACAGGCCCAGGAGTTACACTGCCTAAGGGAGCTTTGTATTGACCAGATGCCTGTCATCCTGTGTTCCTTTATCCACGCCCTCAGCATACCTTTGTTGGTGCCTTGCCATGTGCCAGCTAGGTGTGCAAAGGTCAGCAAGATGACAGGAATGCAGCATCTACCTTTCAGGAACTCACAAATCAGTGGTGAAGAAAAAAGATGAACACATTCTTTTCACCCAAGGGAGAAAGTGTGCAGTGTGGTGCTACCCCACAGAAATATAACATGAGCCACATAGGTAATCTGAAATTTTCTAGTATCCACATTTTAAAAAGTAGGTGAAGTTGTTTTAATAATGTACTCTACCTAAAATATTACCACTTCAACATGCAATCAATGTAATACACTGATTAAGGTATTTTACATTCTTTTTTTTAGGGGGGTCGGGGGTGGGAGACAAGGTCTCACTCTGTTGGCCAGGCTAGAGTGCAGTGGCACCATGATGGCTCACTGCAGCCTCGAACTCCTGGGCTCAAATGATTCTCCATCCTCAACCTCTGAGTAGCTGGGACTACAGGTACATGCTACCATACCAGCAAATTATTTTTTGTAGCGATGGGGTCACCCTGTTACCCAGGTTGGTCTTGAACTCCTGGGCTCAAGCTGTCCTCCCACCTCAGCCTCCCAAAGTGCTGGGATTACAGGCATGAGCCACCATGTCCGACCTACATTCTTTTTTTCGTACTGCCTTTGAAATCCAGTGTGTATTTTACACTTATGTTCATCCCGACTCAGACCCATTTCAAGTGCTCAACAGTTGCATGTGGCTTGGATAGGGCAGGGGCTCAGAGAATGCACTACATGAGTTCAGTTCCACTGAGAGAAATGGAGAATGTTTCATGGACCTGAGTCCATTTGGGCTGGGCCTCAGACAGGCCGACAAGAGAGGCAGGCAAGACAAACATCCTGGGCACTGACTTGTGATGTTTGGGTAAAGAACGGCAAAGCTGTGTGTGGCCCAAGGAGAAGGAGTGCCGCAAGCAAGAGCAGACGGCAGGTCTTGGACATCTGTATGGTCTTGAGGGCCCAGACCCAAAGAGAGTAAACATGTGGCAAATGGGCATGGACTGTATGAACAAGCAATTGAATGGCTGAAAGCCTTTGAAATCCAAAAAAAAAATATATATATATATATATATATATAGCAGCCCCAAGAGAGCAGCCCCCAGGGGCTGGGCTTTGACAGCATTTATCATTTACCTGGGGAGGTGAGCCCACCCTCATGCGCCCATTAGGAAGCAGTTTCCCTAATTAAGGGAGGCTGCATTCCAGTGACTGGGGTCAGCAGAAGGAACCTGATACTTTCTCAAGCCAACAGTCAAGTCAAAGGCCTCCAGGCCCAGAGCCTTCCCCAGGTAATGCTGCACGACACAGCTACTTACGTATCTTCCATGTTCATGTAAATACTTTCTGAATCACCTTGCCCATTACAAATCTTGCAGACTTGTTCTTGCCACTGTGGCAGGCAGAATCCAATAGTGCTATTTCCTATATAATTAACTTCAAAGGCCCTGATGTGTGGTGTGCTGGACATTAGTGCTAACAAGAAGCCCCCTGAATAAAATCGTCCCTGTGCTTGTTTATTAAGCCTCTGGTTGATCCCTTTGTTAGCAGGTTTTCCACAATGGCTCAACATCTTTATAATAGCTCTAGTAATAATAACAATCCTTTGTATTCTCTCTCCTATAGACCTCTCTGAATTGCAAGAAGATAATTCTGAAAGTTGGTGTGCTAGATGTCTTGGTTAGAGAGGGGAAAAAAAAAACTACAAAAACTAAGGCCGTGTGCTTTCAACAGTTCTCAGAATTCTTAGAAATCACAGAAGCTGAGCTGGAAGGTCCTTATGGAACCACCTAATCAGTTCAGGATACAGTTCTACAGGAGGAGCCCCTGGCACTGCCTTGGGAAGAGGAAGGCTGAGAGTAGGGGCTTGCTCTGCCCGCTCTTCAATCAGAGCAACAACACATCTGTTTTATGTACTGGGGTTGCATGTGGGATTTCATTTGAAGACAGTTCTTCTGCTAAAAATAAATAGATATCAAATTTCCTACACAAGCAAACAAACGTATTTGGAAGCTGAGCTAGGACCACTTCCCTATACCACAGACAGAGAAACCAAGCATTGGGGTAGGCCAGGAACCTGCCCAAGGTAATATTCTGCTTCTGTGATGTCAAGGTTGATCAGTTAGGGGCTAGTTAGCTCTCCTTTCTCCAGCCCTCCCTCCCAATCTCTTTTTCTTCTTCTGCTGCCCACAGATTGGAAACTTTGGTTGATTACTTCAGCCCACTGGTGGGACTAGAGGCTCTGCAAACTGAGGATCCTTTAATGGAAGGCACAAAACTAAAGCCATGGTGCTCAAAGTGTTGTATCTGAAGGGGACAGGATGGGCGCCACCTGGGAACTTGCCAGAAATGCAAGTTCCCAGGGTCTTACCCTGGACCTCCAGAAGCAGAAGCTCTGGGGATGGGGCCCAGCAATCCATGTTTTAGCAAGCCCTCGAAGAGATTCTGATACACGCTGAGGTTTGAGAACCACTGGTCTACAATGAAGCAGACGATAATCCTACCTGATCTGTGTTGGTCACATCAAGTTGAGCAGATAATTATCATAGAAGGCTGCAAAACTCTGAGGCCTGTGGGCCAAATGTGGTCACTGGCAAACAACCTGGTGGCTTTCAAGGTGCTTTTTGTTTTGGTTTGGTTTTCTTAATTCTAGTGTGCAAATGGGGAGATTTCATATTGTTTTATCAAGATTTTTGGCTTCTCTTGAAAACCTAAAAGACATGCCAGTACTGGGCTGACCTCCCTCAGCTCATCAGCTGGGCTGTGTGGATGGGGCATATCTCCCCAGTTTGCCACAGTCCCTACCATTCCTTATTGCATTTCACCTGCTTCCCATCTCTCATTTTTGTTACCTGCCTGGCCCTGGTGAGCTTGAAACATGCTGGGATACTCAGGAATGTATCCTGGTTGGGGAAGATTAGAAACTATGAGGACTAGGAGAAAAGAAGCCCTGAAGGACATGGGAGAAGTTATTTTGTTCTATGAAGTCCTAAGGCTACACTGAGGGCCAATGGTAGATGTTACAGAATGATTGAAGGGCCTCAGACAGAGAAGAAATTCCAAAAGTTGGGTTGCTGCTAGGATGAAATAAGACCATTAGGAAGAATATATTAGAAGTGGCCAGGAATAGAAGGATTGAGTGTTTATCAGGATGTGAAGGAGAAGAATCAAGTGCAGGGTTGGGACTAGTGCTTCTCAAATTTTAATGTGCAGGAGAATTATGTGGGGATCTTGTTAATGCTGATTCTGGTACAGTAGATCTAGGGTGGGGCCTGAGATTCAGCATTTCTAACAAGAACCCAGGTGATGCTGATGCTGCTGGGCCAAAAAAGACACTTTGAGTAGCAAGGGTTTGGCAACCTTTAAAGGGCACTTCAAGAGTCTAAGATTCCATGAAGGGTACTATTTCCTCTACAAGCTTGTGAAAGTCTTCCAGTGCTACTGGGAATGGGGTACAGGAATAAATCTCACTGTTTTGACCTCACAGAAGTAAACTCCTAGAATCTTGTTCTCAAAATGAAACACTGGATTGCTGAACTGATGGCATTGAGAATTAAGGCTCCAAAATCCTGGGAGTTTCATACCTAACTCCACTGCCTTTGCCTTATGATGCACACTGCTCCCTCTATCCCTCCCTCCCAGGGTCTGCAGAGATGAACTATGCTGTTTTAGGTCTCATTGATCCTTATATCTTCCCTAAACCAGGAGGACTTTGGAGCCTGCTGACACAGGGAGTTCTACATGTCTGAGCATGCAGGTGCTAGAGTCCTCAGCCATCTGAGCTAAGTAGCTGCTCAGAGACAGTTAGTCCACCTCTGCTCATCTTACAGATAAAGGAACTGAAGTCCAAACAAGCCAAGCTACCCAACCAAGGCCTCACAGCAGGCAAGAAGATAAAAACCATGTCCTTTGACTCCCAGGTTAGTTTTTAGTGGGAAAGAACCCTTGAGTGTGACCTTGCATGAGCTACAGGAGTCACAGGTACCTCAATTTTCCCACCTGGAAAATGGAGACAGCACTATCTGCCCAAAAGGTACTTTCAGATGAACTGAGACAATCACAAACAGTATAGCCTAAGCACTCTCCTAATTTACACATGGATTGAGGACACTGCCTCCTTTAAGATTTTAAGAATCTACTGTAAATTGACATCTCACCAAGTCATGTAGATATAGAACTCAAATTTTATTGTATAGGTTAAAAACTATCCCAGTTATAGGTCTGGGCCTTCAGTAGGGTGGAAAACTAGTTTCAGTCTTAAAATTATAGAGTTGGTCAGGCGTGGTGGCTCACACCTGTAATCCCAATATTTTGGGAGGCCGAGGTGGGCGGATCACTTGAGGTCAGTTTGAGACCAGCCTGGCCAACATGGTGAAACCGTGTCTCTACTAAAAATACAAAAAAAAAAAAAAAAAAAAAAATTAGCTGAGTGTCGTGGCACACACCTGTAATCCCAGCTACTTGGGAGGCTGAGGCAGTAGAATCACTTGAACCCAGGAAGCAGAGGTTGTGGTGAGCCGCAATTGTGCCACTGCACTCCAGCCTGGGCAACAGAGTGAGACTCCGTCTCAAAAAAAAAAAAAAAATTACAGAGTACATGGATCCCGAAGGGCCCTAAGAATCCTATCCAAAAACCTTAACAGAAGTTGTGGTCAATTTCAGGTGGTTTAGGAGCCTCTGAAGACAATCCATGGAATTTCTAGAGATAGTGCAGATTAAGAAACCCCAGATCATCTGAACTATCACCAAATGTTTACTGACACCTACTCTGTACAAAGCAGTGTGTCAGGCACCAGGGATTCAGGTTTGACAGCACAGATACTGTGTAGGCCTAATGAGGTTTACAGAAAGATCAGTCTCTTTCAAAAGGTGGTTCTTGGAGAACCTGGGCCCTTATTATAGATGCAAATTCCTGGACTCACACCCTGAACCTACTAAGTAAAAGTATCTACAGATAGGAGCCCAGGAAGATATCTTTTTTAGAAAACACATTCTCTATGTGATTCTAATTCACAATAAAGTTGGAAGACCTTTGTTCTAAATCTAGTTGCCTCATTTTACAGATATGAAATCTGAGGCTAACAGAGTAGAATGGACTTGCCCTAAATCCTACAGCTTTTCAGCCCCAAGGACCAAACCAGAACTCGCAGTTCTCTCCCTGGAATAGACTGTAAGCTTCTTGAAGGCAGGGGCATTACACCACTGCACTTTCATAGGCCAATACCTGACTCATCTTAGGCCCTTGAAAAATACTAGCTGAATGAAAGAATGAATGAATGCTCATCAATGGGAAAGGTAGTCTAGTTTAATGACTCGGAACATTCTGGTTCCAGAGTTAGGAAAACCTAGGTTTTACTTCCTGGGCAGGTGGACCCCAGTTTCCCTGACTGATAAATAGAGAAAACTAACAGAATAAGAGTATCTGTTGGGCGGATTAACTGAGCTAATCTGGGACAAAGTGTCCCCGTGTCTGGGACAAAGTTAGGTCCTCTCCTAGTAAAGGTGAGCTACTACGAATACATTATTTTTAGGGAAAGTTTATGAAAACACGGTATGTTCCAGTGTTTGTGATAACCATGTTTGGAGGAATAGGAGAGCGAATGGGAAACTAATAAGAAAAACTGTGGGTCCTGCAGAGGCAACCTATCTAACACCTGATTCAATTCAACTGGCTCTTGCTGATAACAGGATTTAGAGTTTCCTCATTAACAGGATGTCATATGCCCACGTTGAAACACAATGTTCTTCAAGGAAAGAAAAAAGTCTTAGTTAACAGTGGCATTCTACAATAGAAACAAATGCCACAAGACCATCAACAACAGAAAAGGCAGGTACATTGCTTCTCAAAAGACAGCAATTCTTATGCAATAGCAATCACTTAATATTATGTAAAAGAGCACGTCTGGATTTTTCAATCCAGAGGTAGTATTAAGTTTCTTTAATTCTGTAGGCTCAAAGATTTGTCTACAAAAGCTGTGATTATTTTCCTTCAACAACCATCTTTTGCTACTTTGCTTTCTTTTGGTTTCCAGATGTCCTTCCGCTACAGGAAGCAAAGGGGTTAGGAAGGCACATGGCAAGAGAAGTGAGGGAGAGTGTGTGGAGGAGACTGGCAGAATCAATGTGGAAATCATATTAAATAATAAATTGGCAATGGATTTTGACTGGCTGCTCTAAATAACTGCTTCTGGTATCTGCATGCTTTTACTTAACATTCCACTAAAAGAATCGATTAGTGTTCAAACACACACACACACACACACACACACAAATGGAATTTTAATCTTTGTTTAATCACTATTTAGCAGGTCTGGCAGCCTTTGGAGGTAGGAAAGAATGGTGGTGAAGCAAGCCAACTACATTCTGCACAAGAAGGAAGATTTGTTAAAGTGCATACTCTAATCCCAAGACTGCAGACTTGGCAAAGAGCATCTCTGGCTGAGCTGGCTAGTGTCTTCAAAACAATGAAAGGGCTGTATGCGCTCAAACAGCAATGTCAGAAGGAAAGCTGATCAGGTCATCTGCTTCATCCACAGTCTGAGGCTGTGTTAGAGACCAGGCTCTGCTGCAAATTTTAGGATGGCTTCCCTCCACCTTCCTCTCAAAGAACACTACAAAGGCAATGAAATGATTTTGCTTTGAGGTTTAAATAACTATATAATTTTAAACATTTGTTTCTCTACCAAGTAGATTAATAAACTTCTCTCTCTCTCTCACACACACACACACAAAACACACACACACACACACACACACTCTCTCTCTCTCTCTCTCACACACACACACACACACACACACAGCAAAGCAATCTCTTCAAGATTATCTTCAAGGTTACCTTCAAAGAGGACCAGGTAGGGCTTAATTTAGCTCAAAGCATATAAAGTTTAAACAAGGGAGTTTGGACAATTAGATAAATGTACTTTCTTCATGAGTTTTGAGGACATAAGCTGGATTGTTTTTATTAATTCATTCATCCAAAAAATGATTATTGAGGGCCTACTGTGGCCAAAGACCTCTGGGAGAGACAAAGATGAACAAGGTAGTCCACGGCCTCCACAAACAGCTATGAGACAAGTATATAAGGAAGGAAAACACACATACACACACACAAGCCTATAACATAGTGCCTTGAAAGCTGTACAGATAAATTCGATAGATATTTACAAAAGCCAAAAATTAAATTCTATGTGGGATGATAGGGGAAGAATTCCTACAGAAGCAGAGTCTTTGACAGGAACCTGAGAGAAGGGGTGGGATTTTAACTGGTAGCAGTTGAGGGGTGGGGGTTGGGGGTGGAATCCAGCTAGAGGGAAAGTACATGGAAAGAATGGGAGTTAGAAAGTGAAGGGCATATTTACTTAATGGCAAGGAGCCTGATTTGGCTGGAGTGAGCAGGATGCAAAAGCGAGTCACGAGCAATAAGACCAGGAAGGAAGTCTGGACCAGAATTGGAGGGCCTTACTTTTGAGCTGCTTGGCAGGTGGGAGCCACAGTACGCCTTTGAGCAAGCAACAGGCTGACGTAGAACTCCAAGAATAAAATACGTTACTACCTATCCACTTTAAATTAATCTCAGAATCCTCCTCCTCCCATGAGAAATGCAAGGAGAAAGATGATTTTGTTTTCATTCAGAGAAAATGTCCCCTTTTCATAGGCTGAGGCTCATTCATTCTGGTACCCCACAGTCAGACTTAAGTGAGGCTGACCTAACCCTAGCACCTATCCAGTAGGCTGCTGTTTTGAGAAAACTTAACTTTCACTATAACCAGGACCAAGCTGTATGAAAAAACAATCAAACCTGAATGGCACTATTTCTGAATGGAAGGAGGCAACCACCAGATTACGTCAGGCAAGTCCTGCTGTTCCAATCAGCAATGGGGCTGTGTCTGTTGTCCCCGCTCCAGTAACTCCACTGTCTCAACACTAGGATGTTGAAATCTGAAATCTGGCCCCTCCCTAAGAGGGGAAGGTTACTCACAGATAGGAGCCATTGTTTCAAAGGGCTGATCCTGTGTTTCCAAGGGCAGAACCATATCAACCCTCCAATTCCTTTGTTTGGTGTAGGTAGCTCTAGAAAAGGTCATTTGCTACGTAAGGCGTGAAAGCTCATTAAAAGACTTTTTAAACAGCAGGGAGAAAAAAAAGCCAAGATACTTTGGAATGTCTGTTATCTAAAGGGCAAACAGAATCTTCAGTAGCTTTTCCCTTACATTCTAAAAGAACAATTTCAACACTTTCTTCAGGATAAGTGCCCAAATGTTTTATCACTGGGAAAAAAAAAACCAAATCGACTCTGATCAATAATTTGATAATGTTCATCTGAGTCTCTTACCTATCAATCCATCTGTCCATCTGTCTGTCTGTCCATCTGTCCATCAACTTAAGTGTATGATGAACACAAGCACAAATCAGGCATTGTGCTAGGTGCTGAGGATATACTGGTGAGGAAGACAGACAGAGGTCCTGCTCTCATAGAGCTTATAGAAGCATGTGTTGTGGGGGAGAAATGTAGACTTTCATCCAAAACTACAGGTAAATTAAAAAAGCTACAGTGGCAAGCCATAAAAGAGGGGTACATGGTACAAAGAGTCTCTTTCTTTCAGATCAGACTGGGGGGGGGGGGATCTGATCCAGCCTGCAAGGCTTTCTTGAGAAAATTGAGAAAATTGGATTAGAGGTTAACTCAGTAGAAAGAGGAGTACAGAACATTCCAGACAGAGGGAAAAGTAAAGACATACAAAGACTCTGTGGCTGAGCAAACATGAATCATAGGAGGGCCTGGAAGAGCAGTGTGTGTGGTGCACAGAGAAGCAGGGAAAGTCTGGTAGGAATGAGAGGTGGGCAGGGGTGAGGATTCTGTCTTTCCTCCAGGAGCATTTAGAAATACAAGTGTTTTATATAAGGAGGTGTTTCGATCAGGTTGCATTTGGAAAGCTCTCTTGTAGCCAAATAGAAAAGGGATTAGGAGGCCAAGAGGAGGGGTGGAGGCTGGGAAGGAGGCTATCACAGTGGTGCAGGTAGAGATGATGTTAGCTTGTGCTGGGAAGGCAGAAGTGGGGGTGGGCACACACAGATTTTTTTTAAAAATAGGGTTACTAGGGTCCTGTGGGTTTGAGTCAAGAAATATAGCCTGAGAACTTGTACAGTCAGGTGAGAAGTTCATCTGTAAGATCTGGATATCCATAGTCCCACAGATGCAGGTGAAACCCACCTGGGACCTGAGCCCAGCTCTCCCCTCACCTAGCTTGGTGTGTGTGTCATCACATGTCACTTTTAAGTTTCAATACTGTCCACAGAAAGCAAGTCAGGAAATCAGACCTAATGAGAAAGGATTTTATGTCTATTTCACCTTCAAGAATTCAGAGACACATAGTCAAGAAAGAAGAGAGAAATCCTAGAGGGGTGGTGGCGAGCCTCCCGTGCTCATGTAGAGTGTGCCTGTGCCCTCACAGTGTCCCTGGAGGCCCCTATTCTCTCCGGCCCCTGGAAGTGTGAGTGTTCTGTGCTGGGGAAGCCTACTCTAGGAAGATAAGTATTTTCATTACCTAAGAAGGCACTGTGATTACTTCAACCAAAGAAACAGTCATCACTGATGTTCAAGCTGGAGTTAAAACTGCCTACACTGGACTTTTGAGAGGTGGTGTGTCTTCATATTCCATGGGTGATTGTCAAGGGTGATTCTGATTTTGTGTTATTTTCACCTTAAGTGGTGAGTTTATTATAGCCTAACTCTTTCATGAGATTAGACTTGACTATATTATTATCATCATTATATCCACTTTGTAGATGACAAAACTGAGGCTTGGAGAGAAAATCGATATGAAAGCGTTTTGCAAACTGCCAACCACCACATGAGTGTAATCACCACAGCTAATAGAACCTACCACATCTACCTGCCCATTCCTTCCCAAACTCAGTATCTAGAAAGGCTGCAGGAACATAGTTCTCAAATAAGGAAAACGTGCTGAGATGAATCATACTTCTGTACCAAGAGGGCAATTCACAAGAGGTTTTGAAAATCTCAGTGTAGCTGATGTGTGATCAATCACAGGAAAGCCCCTAGAAAGTGCTCTTCTTAGAGGCTTGATGGGCTGGGCAGGAGCGAGGGCTGCGATATTGCTCTGCACAGCAGCTGTGGATGGGTAAAAAGAAAAAAAGGAACTGGAAAGCTCATCAGAAGGCAAGTTCCTACTTTTCAGAGAGACTAACAAATGACTGCAAACACATCCTATTAGTCTCCTAGCTGGGTAAGTAGGGTTAAGCCACCCAGTAATAAAGTAGTTGCTCTAATAATAGTAATAATTATAATCATAATCCCCTACATTCTGAAGACAGCAGACCAAAGTGAAGAAGACCATTTGCTTTGGTCTCAGAAACGCCTAGGCTTGTGCCACAGTTCTGTTTATTAGCTCTGTGATCTTGGGCAAGTTACGCTATTTTCACAAGCCTTGGTTCCCCAACTGTAAAATGGGGGAAATTAATAGTACCTAGCATAAAGGTTATTATGAGGATTAAATGAGATGCAGGAAGTATAGCTCTTAGCAGTGTTTGGTATCTAGGAAGCATTAGCAGTGCTAGCTACCATTATTAGTTACTATTTGGTAGTATTTTATAATTTACAAAGCATTTTTATATTTATGTCCCATTCCTTCCTCTCAATTGCACCAGGGCAAAAGCAGACATCACCAACCTATTGTAATATTCTTCCTTGTGGATCCCAGACTTTGAGAATCTTTCTCAACACTGTGCTCCAAGCAGCACTTACCCATCAGCTGGTGTTGGTCAGGGGACAGGACCCATCTGCCACAGCTGTCTTAAGCTAGAAGAGTGAATTTCCAAGTACACTTGGTAGACAGTGACCCACTGGTTGATTTCTACAGTCTTGGCTCTTTGGGCTGGCTGGCTGCTCACTGCTTGCAAAGGTCCCCCAAGAGAGGGAGAGGGGTAGGGGCACGGGGAAGCAACATGTGACTGATGGTAGTCCTCTTCTCTTTGGACTCCTTCCTAGCCCAGGAGGAAAGTCTCTGCCTGGACAATGATGTTGGTCTCCTCCATCTCCCATCTTGGAAAATGAGAACTCCTGAACTCTTCTTCTTTGTTTCTCTTAGGGTGGAGGCCACGAAAGGCTCTGAATCTCCTGGGCAGCACCCAGCCCCTTACCTATCCCACCTCACTCTCACTGTCACTCTGGTATTCTTGTTTTTATTTATTTTTTTTTAAGAGATGGGATCTTGCTCTGTTGCCCAGGCTGGCTTGCAGTAGCATGATGATAGCTCACTGCAGCTCCAGCCTTGACCTCCTGGGCTCAAGCAATCCTCCTGCCTCAGCCTCCCAAGAAAATAAGACTACAAGTACATGCACCGCCACACCTGGATTTTTTTTTTGTTGTTTTTTACAGGCGAGGTATTATTATGTTGCCCAGGTTGGTCTCAACCTCCCGGCCTTAGGTGATTGTCCCAGCTGGGACTCCCAAAGTGCTGAGATGACAGGCGTGAGCCATCATGCCCAGCCTCTCTTGTTCTTATATAATGATTTCTTAGATATATGGTGTCCCAGGTAGGATGTGTGAGGTGCAACCACAAGAGAGCACAAAGAACAGTCTTCCCAGACCACAGCAAACTGCTGTGAATGCAGATACTCCCACAGGAATCATCTAAACCCTCAGAAAAGCTTCCCTAATCCCTCTGGCTAGATCACTGCCCCTGATGGGACCTTACAGCATCCTCACTGCTCCTTTGTGACTTCACATTCATTTGGATGATCATTTGACTATTGTCTATCCCTCCCCAAATTGTGAGCTCTATGAGAAGACATCAATTTCTGTTGAATGAATGAATAATGAATGAGTGGAGACATCTTTTATCTTTTCCAGATGAAGGAAAGGTCACCCACGGATTAGACATGTCTAATATAGTCACAAAGATTTAATACCATAAAAGGGTTCTCAGGATTGACTTTATCCTATGACTAAATGGCTTCAGGTCAACTTAATGGGCTACAAAACTCAAAAGAGAGCTGGCTCACCTGATCCTAAAATAATTCTTAAAAAGATGCAACAGGCTTTGAACTCTTCCACCTTCTTCCTTCTTTCATTTTCAAATGGTTTCCTTTCTGGATTCCTACCTAAGGCTTGTGGCAGAAATTGCTGTATATCCCCTAGGAGCTGTTCTCCTTTTCTTCCACAGTAATAAGAATTTTAGTTGGGAATATGATTGCTCAGAATAAAGATGATATTTTCCTGACATCCTTGTAGCTAGATGTGGCTTGATTGGGTTCTGTCAATGAGAGGTGAGTGGAGGAGCTGCATGGTAGCTTGCTATGGTTTGAGCATGTTCCCCAAAGTTTGTGTGTTGGAAACTGAATCCCCAGTGCAACAGTATTGGGAGGTGGAACCTTTAAGACGTGATTAGCTCATGAGGGCTCTGCCCTGACGAATGGATTAATGCTGTTATGGAGGGAGTGGGTTAATTACTGTGAGAGCAGCGTCCTTATAAAGGATGAATTTGGTCCCATCCATCTCTCTCACCCATGTGATGCTTTCTACCACCTTATGTTGCAGCAAGAAAGCCCTCACCTGATGCTGCCCTTGTTCTCGGACTTCCCAGCCTCAGGAACTGTGACCAAATACATTTCTTTTCTTTATAAATTATCCAGTTTCTGGCATCTGTTATTACAGCACAAAACAGGTTAAGAGCCAGCCTGATAGAACTTACCAGAAAAAACTACTAATGTGCACTTTTGCCTTTCTTGTTTATCCCTTCCTCTATCTTGCTGCCTAGAATGCAATGGCCACCATGATGGACGATGAGGTGCAGCTCCATGCCCTAGGGATGGCTGAAGCCATCAGCAGGGAGTACAGGTTCTTCAGGACTTCAGGGGGCAGAACTATGATAGTAGTCCTGGACTTCAAACCTCCAGACTTTGAAGTGAGAGAAAAATATACTATCTTGTTTGAACCATTCAAATATAATCGTAACTGATATAAGATTCTTCTCTTGAGGCTTGAAAGACTGAGGAACAGCTTAGGGTGTGGAGAGGTCCTTGAAGGAGGACCCAAAAGACACAGGCTTCAGATTCCTGGTTGTGCATTTATGAAGAGTAGGACCTTAGGCAGGTACCCTTGTCTTTCCAGGTCTCCATTATTTGACGGTAGAATGGGGATCAAAATAATATCTGCCCATGACATGATTATTTATAAAAGAAATGCTAAGGAATCCACAAAAAAGCTAGTAGAACTAACGAGTTTAGTAGCGTCAAAAGATATAAGGTCAACATACAAAAATCAATTTTATTTCTAAATACTATCAATGAAACATTGAAAACTGATGTTAAAATACCGATTTCCATGGTGTTAAAAATATCAAATAGTCGAGATACATTTAACAAAATGTATAAGACCTATACACTGAAAACTACAAAACACTGCTAATCAAAGATCTAAATAAATGGAGAGATACATCATGTGTATTGGTCAGAAGACTCAATATTGTTAAAATGTGAGTCCTCTCAAAATTGATCTATCGACTCAAGGTACTCTTTATAGAAACTGATATTCAACAGACCTGGAAAAATAGCCAAAATAATTCTTTTTCAAAAGAGGGGCAAAGTTGGAGGACTTACATGTCCTAATTTCAAGGCACTCCCGGGATACAGTGACCAAGAGAGGGTGGCCCTAAGGTAAGGACAGATATGTGATCAATGGAGTGGACAGCTCATAACTATATGCATTCAGTTGTTTTTGAACAAAGGCACTAAGAAAATTCAATAGGTAAAGGATAATCTTTTCAACAGATAGTGTCCAATTAGATATTCATATGTCAAAAAAATACACCTCATACCTCCTCACACCCGACACGATATAAACTTGAAATAGATCATAGACCTAAGCGTAAGAGCCAAAACTATAAAATTTGTAGAAGAAAGTATGTGAGAAAATCTTAATGACTTTGGTTTAGGCAAAGGTTTCTTAAAGAGGACACAGACTGCAATAAAATATGAATAAGTTGGAATTCATCACAATTGAAAACTTCGGTTGTTTAAGGGACAAGCCATGAACTGGGAGAATATATTTGCAAAACATGTATCTTTTAAAATAATATTTTTAATGGACACATAATAATTGTACATACTTACAGGGTAGAGAATGATATTTTGATACCTGCATATAATGTATAATGATCAAATTAGGGTAATTAGCATATCCATCACCTCAAACCTTGATCACTTCTTTGTGTTAGGAACATTCAAAATCCTCTCTTCTAGCTATTTGAAAAAATAAAATAAATTATTGTTTACTACAGTCATCCTACAGTGCTACAGAACACTAGAACTTAGTCCTATCTAAGCTGTAATTTTGTATCCATTAACCAACCTCTTCCTATCTCCTCTACCCCTTCCCTTCCCAGTCTCTAGTAACCACTATTCTACTCTCTACTTCTATGAGGTCAACTATCTTAGCTCCCACGTATGAGTGAGAATATGCGATATTTGTCTTTCTGTGCCTGGTTTATTTCCCGTAACATAACTACCTCCAGTTTCATCCATGTTGCTGCAAATAACATAATTTCATTCTTTTTATGGCTGAAAAATATTCTATTTTGTATATATACCACATTTTCTTTATCCATTTATCTGCTGATGGATACTTAGGTGGATTCCTTATCTTGCTGCAATAAACATGGGAGTACAGATGTCTCTTTGACAGGCTGATTCCCTTTTCTTTGGATATATACCCAGAAGTGGGATTGCTGGATTATATGACAGTTCTCTTTTTAGCTTTCTGAGGAACTTCCATACTGCATAAAACACATATTTGGTTAAGGACATATTCAGAATGCATAAAGAACTCATACCAGCCTGGGCAACACAGTGAGACCCCATCTCTATAAAAACAAAATAAAAAAAATTTGTCAGGTGTGGTGGCACATTCCTACAGTCCCAGCTACTTGGGAGGATGAGATGGGAGGATTGCTTGAGCCTAGGAGTTTGAGGCTGCAGTGAGCCATGCACACAATGTCACTATAGGGAAAGGCAAATCAAAACTACCATTAAGCCGGGTGTGGTGGCTCATGCCTGTAATCCCAGCACTTTGGGAGGCTGAGGTGGGTGGATCACTTGAGGTCAGGAGTTAGAGACCAGCCTGGCCAACATGGTGAAACCCCGTCTCTACTAAAAACACAAAATTAGCCAGGCGTGGTGGTGCGTGCCCATAATCCCAGCTACTTGGGAGGCTGAGGCACGAGAATCACTTGAACCTGGGAGGTGGAGGTTGCGGTGAGCTGAGATCGTGCCATTGCACTCCAGCCTGGGCAACAAGAGCAAAGCTCCATCTCAAAAACAACAAAAACAACAACAAAAACTACCATTAAATATCATTTTACACTTACTAGGCTAGCTATAATTTAAAAAGTGGAAAACAACAAGTGTTAGTGAGGATATGGGTGGAGAAATTGAAACTTTTGTGCACTGCTAGTAAAAATGCAAAATGGTGCAGCTGCTGTTAAAAAGTTTTGTGGTTTCCAAAGGTTAAATGTAGAACTACCATATGATTCAACAATTCCATTTTAGGTATGTATCTAAAAGAACTGAAAGCAGGGACTCAAATAGACACTCCTAGGCCAATGTTCATAATAGTCACATTACCACAACAGACAAAAGGTAGCAACAACTCAAGTGTCCATTAATAGATGAAGGTAGAAACAAGATGTGACATATATATACAATGGAATATTATTAAGTCATAAAGAAGAATGGAACTTTGATATCTACTACAACCTGGGTAGACCTTGACCATATTATGCTTAGTGAAACAAGACTGACACAGAAGGTCATACATTGTGTGATTCCACTTATATGAGGTACCTAGAATAGGCAAACTCATAAAGACAGAAAGTAGAATAGAGGTTACAGAGGAGTAAGAATGGGGATTATTGTTTACAGGGAGTTATTGTTGGGAATCATTAAAAAATTGGGTATAGATAGTGGTAATGGTTACACAGCATTGTGAACATATTTAATCCACACAACTGTACACTTATGAATGGTTAAAATGACAACTATTATATTCATTTAGCACAATAAAAAAAAACCTCCCTTCTCCTCCCCTCTAAAAAAGCCAATTCTTCTCATTTTCAACTCTTACATATTCTAATACCCTTCTGGTGATTTGTAATGTATATTAGCATATTAAAGGCTCTTTGAAGTCACACAGAAAAGAAAGCTGTCTAACTTTGTTTAATCCAGCATTTCACAAGTTTATTTGACTAGAAGTCCCCCACTCCAACAACCACTCATCTACCTCCACCCACTAGACAATGATTAATACCCTAGGAAGCTCACAGACTTTTTTGATGCTTATAAGGATTGGGTTGATGAGGGAGAATACAACATGATTCTTCCCCTTGGCAATGTGCAATCCAGTTTTGTTTGTTTTAGAAAAGCTCATAGACATGAAACAACTACACCAAGATTTCAAACTGACATACTAACTTGGAAGGAGGGAAATAAAGTTTATGTTAACATTTCCCAAAGGAAGATTTCAATCTCTGAAGCATCTGTCACCCATCTGTCCACTCATTCATCCATTCATCCATCTATCCATTCACCTAAAACATGTTTATTGTGCAACTACTATTTTTTGGCCTTAGGTTAGGTACTCCAGGGAATATCATAAAAGACAATGATTTATGTCTATGATACAGGACAGATTGGAGATCCTTTCATTTCAAAAACTGCTACTGGGACCTGGGAGAAGAACCACAAATTCTCAGAAGCCAGAAGAATGGTTCTGGGAACAGTTTTGCAGAGGGGCACTGGGGCTGGGTGTTGAAGGGTGAGTATAACGAGTACCACATAAGTAAAGGTAATAAAGTTGCCCTGAAATACTCCTCTTTTGTCTTTCACTCACAAAGAAGACTGTAGACTATTTTATAAGCCTGGCTTCTCATACTCTGGTTTATGGGTCACTGTACATTTTCCAAATGGTTTATTATATGTAGATTTCTCCAAAAGCCTTGGCTTAGCTTGAGAAACAATGCATTTGAATTTCTTTCATTCTAGAGCGTTTAGGAAGATTTCTCAGGATGACTATAGTAGATTGTGAAAGTGGTCTCAATCCTCCATCCCAGGCCCTTTGCAAAGGGATTGTGCAGCTCCTCCCAACAAGAGTGGAGTCTCTTTCCCCACCTATTAAAGTTGGTCTGGCTCTATGACTTGCTTTGGCCAAAAGAATGAGGTAGAAGTGACAGTGTGCCAGCTTGAGTCCAAGCTTCAAGAGACTTGAACTCTTTCATACTTATTTCTCATCCTTCTTCCTCCTCTATGGAACAAACCCAGCCTAGCATGCTAGAAAGATGTTAGAGGCAAGCAGAAGATAAGACATGTGGAGAAGAACTGAGGTAATCCTAGACAGCTGACAGAGAGCCAAGCCCCAAGGATATGAGAGAGCCCAGCCAAGTTTAGCAGAGCTGCCCAGCCTAGCCCCAGTTGACCAGAGATACATGAGTCAGCACAGCCAAGGCCAGAGAAACCACCTGACTGGTGTGTAGTCCTGTGAGCAACAATATACGGTTGTTATTTGAGGTCACTGGGCTTTGGCGTAATTTGTTATACAGCATTGTTTATGGTAGGGAGGAATCAATCAAATGACCTTAGAGAGGATTCAGTTCCGTTCTGTGTTTGCAAGCTAAGGTGCCAAAATAGAACTGTTTGAATCTTGTCTTCCCACCTCATTTTTTAAGATCCAAATAACACCTATCTTCCAAGGCTGAATTCAAACACCACATCTTCAAGAAGCCCTACTTCTATTCCCCTCCACTTACAAAATAATCTCCCTTCCACTGACCTCTCACTGCACTCTCTCTGCCTCTCTCTTTTTGGAAGTTAGCACTTAAAGTCTTAAACTGTAGCCATTTATATACATGTTATTCCCTCTTACTGGACTCTAAACTAGTGTTTTTAAACTATCTGTAATGAAGAACCACTTCAATTTCTAATTCACTGTGAATGAAACCGTCTGTGGTAGGCAGAATTCTAAGAATGACTTCCAATGACCTTTATCCTCCTATAATCCCCTCCCCTTTGAGTGGAGATGGAACCTGTGAATATGATGAGATATCACTCCTCTGATTACATTATGTTATATGGCAAAACGGAGATTATCCAGGTCGACTTAACCTAATCACACACAAAAAGCTGAGAGCTTTCTCCATTTGGAGGTACCGAAGGAAGTCAAAGTGATTTGAAGAGAGAGAAGAATTAGATATGGCACTGCTGGTTTTGTAGATCAAGGGGGCCATGTATGGGTAGCCTCTAGGAACAGAGAGCAACCCCTGGCCTGCACAAAAACCGGGGGCCTCAATCCTGAACTGCAAAAAAACTGAATTCTGCCAACACCCTGAATGAGTCTAGAAGTGGACTCTTCTCCAGAGCCTCCAGATAAGAGCACAGCCTGGCTGAAACATTGATTTTGGCCTTGTCAGACCCTAAGCAGAAACTCCAGTTTAGTCAGCTTAGTTAGACTCATGACCTGTAAAACTCTGAACTAATAAATTCATATTGTTTTAAGCCACTAAATATGTAGCAGCTTGTTACACAGCAACGGGAACATAATATACTTCTCAATAGTATGGCAGATTATATTTTCAAAGGCTGGCTGCAATGAAATCTTCTGTCCTTCGTGTTCTAGAACCTTTCCACAAGCTCACTGAGAGGTGGAATTTCCATTCTCTGCCTTTGAACTTGGGCAAACCTTTGTGAATGCTTCAATCAATAGAGTTTTGCAGCAGAGATGTAACGTGACTTCTGATTTCTACATGACTAGATCATAAAAGTGCCAGGCACATTTTCCTTGTTCTCTTGGGACACTCATTCTTGGATCCTGGCCACCATGCTATGAAGAAGCTCCTCTATGGAGAGGTCGACATGGAAAGGAACTGACAGCCAGCACCACCTTACCAGTCATGTGAATGAGCCATCTTGGAAGTGGATACTCTGGCCCCTGCTGACACACCTGGCAAGCGCTGTGTGCAGCAGAGATAAAGTGTTCTGCAAAGTCCTGCTCAAATTGTAGATTTGAACAAATGAATGACTGTCATTCTTTTAAAGCCACTAAGTTTGGGGGCAATTTGTTAAGCACCAATAGTAACTGAAACAAGTGTGCAGCTTGCGTCACATGCAATTCACCACATGAGCTTGACAGCATGTGAACTGCTCTATGTCTATTCAACAAGATGAGTCTACTGAGCATGCACCTGACTGTCATGGCAATATCAAACTACAACAAAAGTTTCTGAACAGCTATCCTCAATTCCCATATCTATCTCATTGTGAACTGGTGCTGGTCTGCAGACTACATTTTGAGAGGCATTGCTATAAAACATCTCTGGGCCAGACCCATTCTTACTCATCTCTGTAACCTCCCATGTGCTTTTTAGAATTCCTGGAAATAGGAGCAACTCAGTAAATGTTTATGAACTGAATAGAAGACCCAAAGAAAGCTGAGGCTGGAAGCTCAACTCATTCGTTTTATAGATGGTGATGTGGTAGTCCAGAGAGGTGAAGGAATACACTCAGGGTCAGTGGCAGAACCAGGAGAAAGGCACACAATTCCTGAAACCTTCCAATCCAGAATTTGGAAACCCAGCTGCTTATGTATGTTGTGAAGGGGGAGTGGCCAGGTGTAAGGCACTGCAGAAATATGATGGCTGGGAGAGAGGCAAGTGCATGCATGCCCATGTGAGGGGAAGCTGCTACCCCGGCTCCAGCCAACTGTTGCCAAGTGAGGGCCAATGGAACTAGATGTTCATTTTTCAAAAAGAAGCTGGAAAATTCAGATTTCTAGGGGCTATTTCTTGATTTTTAGTTTATTATATTAGATAAACAAACATGTTTGCAGGCTAGATTCTATCTAGCAGGCCACCAATTTTCAATTCCTGAGCTGGTTGAGTACCTGTAATTTACAGATAAGGAAAAATGAGGTTCTGAGAGGTTACAGGTTTCACCAAGAACACGTAGGAAGAGGTGGCAAGGCCATTTTCTGACTTGTCCAGGAATTTGGTGACGATGATGGTGACCCACAGTTATTGAGCTCCTGTCATAAGCAAGGCAATGTATCAGGCACTTAGACCTACAGTCTCATTTAATCTTTTCAGCAGTTCCAGCAAGTAGGCACTAGTAGTTCCCCTTTTTACAGACCCCAAGAAGCTAAGTAACTTGGCAAGATAGTAGCATAAGTAAGCAGCAGGTCTGTGTTCATAAGCATGTTTTTACAAGGGGAATGGTTTTCTATCACCTTACACCATTTCAATGTCTCTTTAGCATCCTACCTATCAAAGCCCCAGGTTCAGTTTTACCTGGAATTGTTGCAAAATCCACCTTCTAACATTGTCTATCCTTTCAACCCAGAAGTAACTCAAGGTTGACCTGTTTCCTGTCCCCCAGAGTCTGAATGACATTCAGCCTGTACACAGCTCATCCTTCCCAACTGTTGACTCTCCAAAGGGCCAGGGTGTGTCTGCAGCTACTGCAGTACAAGCAACAGCTTAGGCTACAGGGCTAGAATGCCCTAGCTTTCTTTGCTAAATAGAAGGGAAGCATAGAATTGAAGAGGTGAAAGAGGCTCCAGAGAAATCATATAAACCTATTATTTTCAAACTACATTCAATGGATCTCTGGAGATGCAGCAACTGGGAGTCAGAGGGGGAGCCTGGCAAGAGGGGCCCCAATTTCTTCTTTGTGATACATTAATTAGGCTTTCAAATAAGATTATGTGCAAAGTGTTCCACTGCTTTAAAAAACAAGTTTGAAAACCAATGATCTAATCCAACCCCTTCACGGCATTTTTTAAATGCCAAAAACCCTATAATTTGATTTGCAATTATGAAAGTAATAAAGGCACATGGTGAAAGATGCAGCCAAAAGGGTACAATGAAAAATAAAAATTTCTCCCTACTCCCAACCCTCACTCTCACCCCCTAGAGATAACCACTATTAACAACTGCTTGTGTATCCCCTCCAGATTTTTTAATAAACAAACTGAGCCCCAGGGATTGGCTTGTCTGAGGTTATTTGGCCAGGCTCAGGGCTGTTTACTGGACATTATGCTCCTGGCAACCCTCTCTCCTTTTGTAACTTGCAAAAGTCTGAAATGTTTCCACAGATTGCAAACTCTCTCCCCAGTCCACTTGCAGCTCGAGAAACCATACATTATGCATCTGCTGGCCTCACTCCCTGAACAGGAAGCTTACATGTCTTTTTCATGTGACTTTATTTCCCCATGATCTTTGTTTCATATGGTGGAGAAACGACCAGAATCAGGTTCTCAGTGCTGGCCAGTGTTCAAGCCAGGAGCAGCAGCTATAAAACTGCATGCTCAGCAAGTGATCTAGGCCACTAGACAGGAACTCAGGCTTGAACCAAATTCCTGCAAGGGGCCACACCTCTATATCTGTGGCCTCAGAAGATCCTCCTCCAACAGCTTAGGTTCTTCTCTGAGTGCAGTGTTAACCTCTCCACTCCTCTCCTGGCCCTCATGCCACTCTCTCCCTATTCCCAATCTTCCTGCCTGCCCTGTGGACCTCAGCTGACCTCTTGCCCTCAGCATTCCCCATCTGCAGCCCCCTTTCCTAACCACCAGAAACTGCAGATCCACCTCTAGGCTGAGCCCATTTCCTACCTGGTAGTCTAGAGTACACAGTTCAAGGTTGCAGTAAGCTATGATCTGGACACTGCACTCCAGCCTGGGTGACAGAGTGAGACCCTGTCTGTAAAAAAAGAGTACACATAAGACAGAGCACTCCGAGCCTCTTTCTGCCATAGAGAAGACCTGAAATGCTAACACTTACTGGACTCTCTATGTTCCAGGCTCTGTGCTTAGGCAATTTCAAGTCCTTATCTTCACCACAAGCCTAGAGGGTGGCACTATTATTATCGTCCTATTTTATAGATTAGGAAACTGACATGGAAGTGGTAGCTCGGATAGGAACATGGAGCTGGCTAACGCAAGGTTCAGGAGGGATTTGCTCAAGTTCCTGATGCAGGTGAGTGGCGCTGACCCCCAGGCCTCTGATGTCTGCCCACTACACTCCACTACACTGCCCAAGTGGTGTTCCTGGAGGGACAAAACACCCACAAGTAACCCTGGCTGACTGTTACCACTTCCCCTCCCCCTGTTATCCAACAGCCTAGTTCCTTCTTGAGGCTCTTGAAGAGGACCCTGAGCCTAAAAGAAGGCTGTAGATCTGGGAAGAAATTAATCCCACATTACTTGTCAGCAGTGGCACAGACTCCTTGCCGTTGCCTAGGTTACCTGACTGGAGTTTAAGCCACTACCGATCACTCCCCTATTTACCTTAATTAATCAGATTGGCATGGCTCCCTCGGGAGGGGTGCTCAGACCTCCCTGTGCCTCTGGGATAAGTGAGGAAGTTGGGGAGCGCTTCTTGGCGAAATGACCTAAGAACTGCGGGGAGGCGGCCCTGGAGGCCAGGGCGGGTAGGAACACTAACACAGGGGCCGCCTGCACCAGGTGGGACAGAAGAGGCTCATTCCCAAGGGTATTTACTTGCCAGGAAATATCAACTATCACTCAGAAGGCAAAAATATGCTGCCAGGCAAAGCATAATTATAAGTTGTATTATTTGAGCTATTCATAAGGAAGGCATGAGACCTGAGAAAATAGCTGTCTCATACGTGAAGGGCCTCATTTCATTTTGCATGCTTTAAAAAATTATGCAGGAAGGAGGCAGAGCAGCAGCCAGAGGTAGGGAGGAAAGCCTTTCCTCTGCATACTGCAGAAGGCTTATTTTCTAAGAAACACTCTATTGGATGACCTGAACCTCAGCGTGGACTCTACCTGCATTTCTGGCTTTCGACTCTTTCCTCTCTACGTGTGCATTTTAGTTTCCTGAAGGAGTCACAGATGACTGGACATGTGGCATCCACTGGGACATTGTCTAAAATATGGCAAGGCTCAAAAGATGCAAGATTTATAGACATAATGACTTCCGCTCCCTCACCAGATAGAAATGAACACATAATGAGAAGGATAGATAGACAGACACACCCACACACAACCCCTTGGACTTAGAAAGCTTGAATGCAGCAGAATCATCTAAAAGAGGCTTTGGCTCTATTATTTTTATTTTATTTATTTATTTTTTGAGACGGAGATTCGTCCTTGTTGCCCAGGCTGGAGTGCAATGGCGCAATCTCGGCTCACTGCAACCTCTCCCTCCGGGGTTCAAGTGATTCTCCTGTCTCAGCCCCCCGAATGTCTGGGATTACAGGCACCCGCCACCATGCTAATTTTTGTATTCTTAGTAGAGACGGGGTTTTATCATATTGGTCAGGCTGGTCTCGAACTCCTGACCTCAGGTGATCTGCCCGCCTCAGCCTCCCAAAGTGCTGGGATTACAGGGCTTTGGCTCTATTATTAAACCCTTATACCAAGCACCACTGGATTTACATACAGCCCCAGCCTCATTTACAGGACTCAAATATCTGTCCAGGCTATTGTTTCTTTGGACATACTACTTGTCCACTTTTATCTTTTTTGAAGGCATGCAGTGAGCCACACAAGCAAATGAATCTAGACTGGCCACTTGCTGTCCCTTTTTCCTTTTTCTTTTTTCTTTTTTGAGATGGAATCTTGCTGTCACCCAGGCTGGAGTACAGTGATGTGATCTCAGCTCACTACAACCTCTACCTTCCAGGCTCAAGCGATTCTCCTGCCTCAGCCTCCTGAGTAGCTGGGACTACAGGTGTGCACCACCACTTCCAGCTAATTTTTATATTTTTAGTAGAGATGGGTTTTTGCCATGTTGGCCAGGCTGGTCTTGAATGCCTGACCTCAGATGATCTGCCCATTCAGCCTCCCAAAGTTTTGGGATTACAGACATGAGCCACTGTGCCCAGCCAGGAGTTCCAATTTCACAAGTGACCCTGAACATGGTGTGTAATGACCAGGCCTTGGTCTCTTCATCTGGAGAAGAAGGAGGATACTTCATCCAGCTGACTGGAGGATCAAAGGGCAACATGCATAGGAAAGCGTTTTGTAACGTGAAGGACCACACACATGGAGTGCTCATCATCGTCCTCTGAACTGGGTCACCCATGACACCAGCGGTCTCATGTTGTTCAACCAGGGATGCAGAATCACTCCATTTGCCTCTTACTGTTCTGTAAAAGGCCTGTCAAGCACGTGGGTCCAGGCCATCTCCAGCCTGGCCCTGCCCTTGTTCTTAAGCAGAATGATGCTAACTTTGATTAACTATATAACTGGGTATCCAGTCACACAATTAGACTACATAGAACTAAGTAAAATAATAGAGCTAGATCTAGTATGCATGAGGAATGCCTACTCTACTGTTCCAACTTCAGGGCATACCGGGGGAAATAGATGTGTGGGTACAGGCTGAAAGATGTGAGATGTAAGCTTTTGTTAGGCAGTAGAGTTTGTAGAAGCTCCAGTTTGAAGCCAGATAGCTGACATGCATTTATCAAGTATAGTCACACATGGATGAGTCAAATATGTTCTAAAAGTTAAGACCCCCTTCATCCCCATTAGGAACCTCAGCCAAGCCACTTGGCTTTGAAGGTCAGTCTGGCCTTTGATAAGAGAAAGAGTAAGACCTCTGGACCTGAGGTTGTGGGGCTCAGTATCCCTGTTTGGGTCAGACTACCTGGACTTGTTCTGCTAGCTTCAGTGCCCAGCCTCTTTCCTTCTTCGTTCAGACAAGGAGGCAAGCACCTGTAGTCCCACCTCTCACCTTGGTGTCACTGTGGGCTTCCCCTTGGTCTTCTGACTCAAGAGTCCAGTCCCTCCTACCCTCTGCCAGTCCAGCCCCTAATTCCCTTCTGAAGGATGTCCTAGACTCTCTAATGTCCTGTCTGCCTCAACCATGCCAGGCTCCCTCCACTGACACTGTTCTCTGCCCACCAGCCTATAACCACTCACTGTTAAAGGCCTGGAGGCAACCTTGCTTGGGTTGTGGAAGCCAACCTAGTTCAGTAGGCCTGCCAAGTCCACTGGCCCCAGCCACGTCCAGCTGGGCCCGGCTCTGGTTCTGACAGTCTCACATTTCTGAAATATGTCAGGGCTCAAAGGACACAGCATTTATAGACATATTGAGCCAGGCTGCTTTTAGTGTCCTTCTGATACCACATGAAGGAGGAAGCACATCATAATAGACCAAGAGGTTCTAGTATATTATAGATTCTGCTTTCAGAACACCAAATGGATCAACAGGACTTTTTTGTGTGTATTTTTAAAAAATTATGTATTCACAAAATCCAACAGAAGAGTCAATAATGTTGGGATGTAGTAGAAAATTCTTGGAAAGGAACAACAATAGCTAGCATTTATTAAGCTTAATACTTTTTAGCAGCACCTGTGCATTTTGGGAGGCTGAGGCAGGTGGATCATGAGGTCAGGAGATGGAGACCATCATGGCCAACATGGTGAAACCCCGTCTTTACTAAAATACAAAAAATTAGCTGGGTGTGGTGGCAAGCGCCTGTAGTCCCAGCTACTCGGGAGGCTGAGGCAGGGGAATCACTTGAACCTGGGAAGTGGAGATTGCAGTGAGCTGAGATGGTGCCACTGAACTCCAGCCTGGCGACAGGGCAAGACTCTGTCTCAGAAAATATATAATAATAATAATTTTTAAGACCCTGCTTAAAATCCTCCAATGGCTTCCCATTGCTCTTAAGATGAAACCAAACTCCTTCCCAGGCTTAGAAGGTTCTACTCGGCCTGATCTCTGCCCACCTCTCCAGCCCATCCTGTGTCATGCTCCCATGGCCAACTCCAGTGACTTCTGTAAGTTCCTCAAATGCACCTCACTTTCTCCTATCGCAGGGCCTTTGCACACGCTGTTTCCTGTACCTCAAACACTCTTCATACTCTGTTCCCAGTCCACCAAATTCACTTCACATTTCAGCACAGATGTCATTTCCTCTAAGAAGGTCTTTCCAGACCTCTTAAGCCCAAGCCTCTGGCAAGCACAGTATGGTCCTTTCCTTCAGAGCACTAAGTCAGCAGACTTTTATTTAGAGTGATTGTTACATGAATGCATGTCTGTGCCTGGACTATAAGCTCTAGAAGAGCAGGCAGTGTCTGTTTGGCTCACCATACACCTGGCTTACTAATAGCACTATACCAGTCACATATAGGTGCTCAGTAAATGTTAGCTGAATAAACTGAATGAATGGATGAATGGATGTCTACTATGTGCTGGTTCCTGGAATAATTCCTTCTCAATGCACTAGCTCATTTTATCCTCAAAACAACCCCATGAAGTGGGTATAGTTATCCCCAAGGCTACAGACAGTAGCTAGGATTTTACAAGTGTTAAGTAACTTGCTCAGCGCCACACAGATGTAGCAAGTGATAAAGTTAGGATTTGAACCCAGGTCTGCCTGACTCTAATACTTGCAACTCTTTACTCTGTAAAACCTGACCCCAGCCAAGCAGTAGAGGAACATTTATTTTTCCCTTTTGTTCTAGAGTACAAACTATGCCAGAGGGGTGAGCAGAGAGGAAGGGAGAGGTTTTTTTCCTCTTCCACACACCTGGATTTGAGCCACAATGAGATGAGGGCATCTCAGATTCTTTATATTTTCCAAAATAAATTCTATTTTTTAAGTAGGGATGGGGGTCTCACTATGTGGCCCAGGCTGGTCTTGAACTCTTGGCCTCAAGCAATCCTCTCACCCTGGCCTCCCAAAGTGTTGGGATTACAGGCGTGAGCCACTGCGCCTGGCTCCAAAGTGAATTTTAATATTAATAAATTCCCTGGAAACTTCTTGAGAATTCCATTTCCTCTTCCTTTTCTCTTATGAGGTGCTCTTAAGACCTAAGCCAGAGTATAATTCAAATTTTATTGAATGAGAAATAAATCTCTGGTGTTACAACACTGATAATTCAGGGTTGATCTGTTATACCACCTAACATTACCAATAAGAATGCAAGTCCAAAGTTACACACCAACACACTTCCTTGAATAGATTTTTCTGAATGAGATTTAATATTCTTTTGCCACCTTTATGAACTTAAGGATATCCTAAATTGTTACTCAAATGTGCACACTGTTTATCCAGACCTGTCTGCTCTACTGTCTCTTCCCCTCGAATGTTGTCATTTGGGGCTCCTTAACTCTAACGTGATATTTAGTCTGGGTGAGAGCCTGAAGGTACAGCTACCTCTCTGGTAAGAAGTTGCTTGGATGCTGTTTGGCTGAGTCTCTTTAGCCAACCCAGGGAGTGTAACCTTGTATGGTGGACTCATAGGAGTCTGAAGCTCCATGAGGGGGTTGACCCTCTAACACTGTGGTACTCAGTGAACTTCAGTGTCAATGGACTGTGCTGTGCCCAATATTTGAAATGACGTCATGGGTGAACTCCTCACAGGTAGGGACTGCTCCCTTACAAGGTGCTTGGCTAACTTTGCTTTGGTGATGGAGTCTGTTAATTGTATGTACCATCTGACCTTGCTAATAACTGCTCAAGCTGCAAACCTGCTTCTAAAGTCACTATGTTTAAGCAATTATTTGGCTCTGTGCAAAAATGTTAATTTCATGCTTTGTAAACACATCTCTTGTAAAAGACCAACCTGCCTATAAAATTTGCTTTTGACATTCCCAAGATTAACTTCAGGGGAAAGGAAAAAGGGGGTATACTGTTAATCAGTTTCTACAACATTTTCTTGAGACTTTTTTTTTTTTTTTTAATGACAAACTAGAGGTGTCAACATCAAGGTTCACTGAGGAGGCAGGAAAATACCCAAAGTGAAGACTGGCATCTAAGGATGCTTAAATTCTTGCAAGCTCATTGTGTACTTTCAATTAGGTACAAGGATTTTGGGAAATCTGGGAAAATCGCATGCTTTTTGCTGACTAAACCTAGTGTCGTAGAGTTAGAAGGCTCTTAGCAATGATTTGGTCTACACACCTCATTATGTTGGCAAGGAAAAGGTGACCCAGAAATGAGACATCCTGCCAGGCTTACACAGAGGTCAACACTGGGGCCAAAAATTGAACCCAGAGGCCTTAATTTCTAAGTAGCGTATTTTCCAGCAAGACATGGGCCCTAGGGCAGACAGGGAAAACCTAAACCGTTTTTTAAGAAATGAAGAACTCCAATCATCCTCTTCTCCAGTGATTTTCTACAGGGCTATGTGTTTCCTGGCATCCTGCTGGGCAGGGACAAGAAAGCAGCTGAAGAAGCAGATCACCGAATTCAAGAGGCATGTCTGGGTCACCTGTAACAAGTGCTTCTCACATTTTCTGCCACCCTCTACCCGCTACCACTTTCCCCAAAAAACATCATGTGCTTAGAGCAGGAGCATGTTGGAGGCTTTTGGCCCCAAGTAGCCACAGCTACTTTGCTTCACCTTAAATATTCATCCCATATTGCAAATCATACTTACCACGCCATGATTTGGATGTTTTATTTTAACTTTATTTTAATATAAAAATGTGTTTCTCTTCCTGTCTTCTCTAAATAGTTTGGGTCAACTTCATGCTTTTGGAAGGAATGTTGTGATTATCCAGCATGAACTCACTGTATGAAAGACCATACATAGGCATGGGATCCAATTAACTCCAATATTAGCAGAAGGTGCTAAGATCTACAGGGGACTGAAAGCCCAGGTAATGGGCTATGGGTACACAGGAAAAGGAGAGATCAATTAAAATTTGGGGCAAAGTTCTCCAGAAGGATGAATGAGTTCTGTTTGTTTTAGAGGGTCTTGCTCTGTCACCCAGGCTGGAGTGCAATGGCACAATCAAGCTCACCGCAGCTTCTAACTCCTGGGTTCAGGCAATCCTTCCACCTCAGCCTCTTGTGTGGCTAGGACTACAGGTAGGCACCACCATACCCTGCTAATATTTATTTTATTTTTTCTATTTTTGTAGAGACAGGGTCTGGCTACCTTGTCCAGGCTTATCTTGAACTCCTGGCCTCAAGGGATCCTCTCACCTCAGCTTCCCAAAGTGCTGGAATTAAAGACTTGAGTCATCACACCTGGGCAGTTTTTTTTTTTTTTTTAATGATAGTCTTTAATTTTATTTTCCCTGACTGTAGATTGTTGGGAAAAGAGAAAAGCACAAAGGAGAAAATTTAAATCCCCTATAGGAAACTAGGTAAAAGGTTCATAGGATCTCCCTGTAATTTTTCTTACAAGTGTATGTGAAATCCATAATTAACTCAAAATAAAAAATTTAATTAAAGAAATCCTCCATAATCCTACCATCCAATAATCATCACCGTTAAGAATTTTGTAGTTCCTTTATTTATATTGTTTCAATGCATGTGCCTGAAATCTGAAATCTAAAGACCTAATTGGAGGTCTGGAGCCTGCTTTCTTCACTCATCATATGTCAAGAGAAATTTCCTGCTATTAAAAGTTCTTTGAAAGTATTTTCAAAGAATGTATTATATTTGAATACATAGAATATCATATTCCCTAATGCTCGATATTTACTTGCTTCTAGTTTCCTATTAAATTTTTTTCATGTTACATATATTTTACCACGATAGAAAAATTTCTTTAAGTTTCAATAAACATTCTATACATCCCACATTTCTGATTATCACCTCAGGCTGGACTCTCAGAAAGAAAGCTTCTGGATGAGTTTTTTAAAGTTCTCATTGCGTGTTAATAAATTTCTTTTCTGATGGGAGTGGAGGAAGGTGGGCAACATTTTTTTTTTTAATGAGATTGAAACATGTCTCAATAGAAAAACTCCAGGCAACTGCAAAGTGCCTAATTGGTGATTTTCAAATGCATGGCCATCTGGGAGCCGGGTAAGAGGGTCCAGAAACCCGAAAACCCACCTGCTTGCAAACTGGGGTAGGTGCTTCATCCAGCTGTCATACCTTCCTGACATCTCAATGCAAAGTGATCTTTGAAGAGAGATGCACTAAACCAGGACATATGGGACTGTCTTTTGTAAAAGGAGACTGTTCGCTCTTCTCCTAGGAGAGTCATAACTTGGGAAATATGCATAAACCATTGCTGCTAGGATATAAACAGCATAAAATTATCCAAACTTGGAGCCATTAAAGATGCACATTGTGAATTTAGAATCAAAACACTCTATAAATTCATAGCAAATCTGCACATTGAAAACTCAGTCTGTACACTGTAAAAGCAGTAGTTGGTTTAAAGACTTTTGCAAATGCTCCTGAGTGTATTTCCTGGGCAGCCATGAGGTGTGAAATCAGTGGGCTTCTCTTGTGAAAGGCCTCGTCAGCATCAGGAAATTGAAGACATTCTGAGGTCCCTCATTTCCTGAGGTCCCTTCCAGGTCTCCTGTTCTCAAGTAGGGTTTCACCCTTTGTTCTGGAAGGGATGTGCACAAATTTTCCTTCGAGTCTAAAGACTGCATGACACCCTGCTGATTGTCTGGGGGAAGGGGAACAGGGAACTAAAGTGTTTACATGTTACCACAAGGCTCCCTACATCCATTCCCATACTATAAATACTGCAAGAAGGGGAGAATATGTAAGGTTTAGAATACTCATCAAGAAATCTTTCTCTCCAGAAATTACGCTCGCTGGCTATTTTAGTGTTTCCCTTAGAGATTGGTAAAGAAAGTCTGCCTCACTACCGCCCCTGGAATGATCCTAGAATGAGGTCAGGAAGGGAGATCTGACTGGTGTTCCCATTGGCCATAATTTTTGGCCCACTGGAAGTCATAAGAAAGACCCCTCTTTTGACAGTTGGCATGAAGAGCCCACAGTATTGGGCTGTAGAGTTCAGGCACTCCCTAAGAACTGCTAAGTGGGGGTCTGTACTGCTTAGAAACGCAATTGATTTCATACAAGAAAGGAGGAAACAAGTGTTCATTTATCCTTGTCTTGGACAGAGACCAAAGGGTCAGTGTGGACAGCCAAAAGCCCTTTGACTTATCTCTGTCTCTTGGTATTCTAAAAATTCCACCTCATTGTCTTGTAAAACTACTATGTGTCAGCCTACGATTTTGAACAATTTCAATAGAAAAGTTTTAAAAAGAGTAAAAAGATTTACTCTTTTTACTCACCAAGATTTACTGATTGTTAATATTTTACTGCATTTGCTGTCTGCCTACGTATACATTATATACATTTTTTTTCTGAATCACATGAAAGTAAACTGCAGATATCATAATGCTTGGTCACTGAGTACTTCAGCATGCATCTGTCGAGCAAAGGAACATTCTCCTGTATAACCACAATTCTATTATCACATTGATATAAATTATTATCTAATACATACTCCATATTCAGGTTTCCCATTGTCCCCCAAATCACTTTTTTTTTTTTTTTTTTTTTTGAGACAGAGTCTTGCTCTGTCTGCCAGGCTGGAGTGCAGTGGCATGATCTCAGCTCACTGCAACCTCTGCCTCCCAGGTTCAAGGGATTCTCATGCCTCCACCTTCTGAGTAGCTAGGATTACAGGCATGCACCACTACGTCTGGCTAATTTTTGTATATTTAGTAGAGATGGGTTTTGCCACGTTGGCCAGGCTGGTCTTGAACTCCTGGCCTCAAGCGATCTGCCTGCCTCAGCCTCTCAAGGTACTGGGATTACAGGCATGAGCCATCACACCCAGCCTTTTAAAAATTGACATATAAACACATAACACAAAATTTACCCTTTTAAAGCATACAATTCAGTGCTTTTTAGTATTCTGATAAAGTTGTATAAACATCAACGCTATCTAATTTCAGATTATTTTCATCATCCTAAAAAGAAACTCTGTACCCATTATCAGTGCTATGGTGTGAATGTTTGTGTCCCTTCTGGAATTCATATGTTGAAATTCAAATCCAAAGGTAATGGTATTAGGAGGTAGGGCCTTTGGGAGTGATTGGGTCATGAGTGCTTGGATTAGTGCCCTTAGAAATAAGACCCGAGAGAGGCCGGGCGCGGTGGCTCACTCCTGTAATCCCAGCACTTTGAGAGGCCGAGGTGGGCGGATCACGAGGTCAGGAGATCGAGACCATCCTGACTAACACAGTGAAACCCCATCTCTACTAAAAATACAAAAAAATTAGCCGGGCGTGATGGCGGGCGCCTGTAGTCCCAGCTACTTGGCAGGCTGAGGCAGGAGAATGGCGTGAACCCAGGAGGCGGAGCTTGCAGTGAGCCGAGATTGCGCCATTGCACTCCAACCTGGGTGACAGAGCGAGACTCTGCCCAAAAAAAAAAAAAAAAAAAAAAAAAAAAAAAAAAAAAAAAAAAAAAAAGAAAGAAGGCCCTAGAGAGATTGCTCATCCTTTCTACTATGTAAGGGCACACATAAGAAGGCACCATTTACCAACTAGAAAGCAGGCCCTCATCAGACTCTGAATCTGCCACTGCCTTGCTCCTGGACTTCCCAGCTTCCAGGAATGTGAGAAATAAATTTCTGTTGTTTATAAGCTATCCAGTTTGTTTTGATATAGCAGTCTGAATAGACTACGACAAGCAGTCACTCCCCTTCTCCCTCCCCTGAGCCCTTAGAAACCATAAACCTACTTTCTGTCTCCAGGGATTTGCCTATTCTGGATATTCCATATAAATGGAATCATGCAATACGTGGCCTTTGTGTCTGGCTTCTTTCACTTAGTATAAGGTTTTCAAGGTTCATCCATGTTGTAGTGTGTATCAGTACTTCATTCCTTTTTACAGCTGAATAATATTCCACAGTAAGTATATATACACATTTTATAAATCCACTCATAAGTAGACATTTCAGTTGTTCCCACCTTTTGTCTACTATAAATAATGCTGCTATAAACACTCATGTACAAGTGTTTCTGTCTTGTACATGAGTGTTTATAGCAGCTGTTTCCATTTCCCATCTGTTTCCATTTCTCTTGCGTATATACCTAGGAGTAGGATTGCTGGGTCATATGGTCACTGTATGTTTAATCTTTTAAGGAATTGCCAGACTTTTCCAAAGTGGCTACATCACTTATAGAACCACCAGCAATGTCTGAGGGTTCCAATTTCTCCACGTCCTTGTCAACACTTGTTATTGTCTGTCTCCAAATTGCTTTTATAGCTATATTTTCCTCAAACCAAGATCCAATCAGGGATTCTGCATTATATCTAGTTACCATGTCTCTTTCATTTTCTTTAATCTGGACCAATTCACCAGTCTTCTTTTGCCTCTTGTGATGTTAACATTAAAAGAATAAAAATGGGGTCTAGTTCAGAGGAGGGATTTATTCCTGATTCCGATAGGATCCTAAAGCACCCTTCTCTTGCCCATTGCACTGACAACTTGAGGGTCTTGAGGGTGCAGCCTCCAGGGAGATAAAATGGAGCCCAGCTTAGTGCTGAGCACAATGACCGAGTGGCTCTTACCTGGTAAATGCTTCTCAACCTCTTAAGGCTTCTGTTCAGCATCAATAGGGAGGCTCAGGGGAAGGACAGCAGGTCAGACTGAGGTGGAGAAGAGCGTGTCTGATGGACTCTAGAGAATCTGAGCACCTGCCTCAAGTGGCCCTTGGTGATGCCTGCCTGGCTGGGCTGTCTTGAGTGCTGGAGTTAATTGGGGTCACTGAACTACAATGGGGTGTAGCACTGGAGAATAATACCCACCAGCCCCAATGCAGTAATGAGCACTGACATATATCACATTTCAGACTGTAGCTAATTAAATACTCAACAGCTTCTCCAACAGAAATGAAGATTTGAAGCACTGAGCTGAGAGGGACAGAAGGAGGGGTCCTGTAACCTAGCTCTGGCTTAGCCAAATTCCCTGCCTGATGCCAGGCAGGTAAATCAACCTGTCTGGGCCCCTCCCTAATCTATAATGTGGGGGAAAGGAATGCACATGAGGTTTCTTTAAATGTTAGGGGTCTCCCATTCTAGGCAGGATACTGTCAGTTAATGTTACTGAAAATAACTCAAATGTATTCCTTGTCAAAGGAAAATTTAGGAAGAGCTAAATGCAATACAGCTAAAGCCTGCAATGTAATACTACCAGTAACCCACATGAACTGCCTCTTCACTTTTATGGAGTATCTCACGACTCTTCCATATATGCTATCTCCTTCGTCCCCAAATAGGGCAGATAGGTGTTATCATTCCCATTTTACAGAGGAAGGTTCACAGATCTGAGGTTAATTCATTCATTCTGGGGCAATAATCATAAAGCATCCACCAAGTTCCAGGTGCTATGCTAGACCCTGATGGCACAATCGCAAGCTAAATAGGTACGGATTTTGCATTTTTGCTGTGAGCTTTCAATTGGGCAGGGAAGACAATAAGTAACAATAACAGGTAAGCACCACTTTCCTAAGGGAACTACAGGGAGTCCATGTGTGGGGCCCTAACCTTGGCTAGGGATTTGTCTCATGTGTCATTCACAGAAGGTATGAGACCTCTGGTTCCTTCCTTCCATTCTACCAAGGCAGCAGGAGATATATACCTCTGGTAGTAGGAATAAAACTCTCACCTAGGGCCTGCTTAGCTGGTGGAAGAAGAGCAGTGGAACACATTTTCCCTTGTTTGGTTCTAAACACAGAACTGTGGAATGAATGCACTTTAGTGTCCAAGGGGCTCATCTTCCAAAGCAACAAGTCCAGATAAGACTCAAGGGATCTTAGGGTTTGAATAACACCCCCAAGGGCTTTGACCTCACCAGTAGCATGTGGTGTCGCTGGACAGTGCGGACAGCCTGGGTCCCTCCCTGCTCTGGAGCTCTGTTTCTTCACCTGTAAGGTGAATAGGTTGAACTAATGCTGTTTTTTTTTTTTTTCCTTTTAGCTTAAACCTACTTATGAGCCATCAAAACTTTCTCTCTTCCTTCCTCCATCAAAAGCAAAGACAAGGCATGGCTGATGAATTTCAATGGTGTCTCCTAAAGTGAAATTAACAGTGTCAGAAATCTTTACTGACCTGTGACAGACTCTTCAAGGTTGATTGGCTGGACACAGCTGTTTAATAATGGGTGTCCCCACCCCCGCCCCAGCCCAATCTCACACTCCTTTGCAGTTAATAGGGCTATCCCATAACTCATCCCAAGCAAGTGGAGACAGAATGGCCGGTGTCTACACTTTCTGCAGAGGCTGGTTCATAAAGCAGTATTTATACATTCCCTTTAACCTGACATTGCATTAGATCTATTACCAGTTAATTAAATTGTAACCATTTTATACATGGACTTCTGGTTGTGATCAGCATCTAAATGTACAGATCCATGAGGCCACATTGACTCACGTGAAGAAGCTAAATAATATTCACTTAAAAGAACATTAAATTGTGCAGAACCATCATGAGCAGTCAATAAAGGCTTCATGTTAAACAGAATTTAAAGGGATGGTATTTGCTACTTTATTCCCTTGAGAAACATATGCTTTTAAAAGTTATTTCCTATCTCTGAATTCCCTGTGACTAGAGTGGTTTTGACAATTTTCTGATTTGTTTAAAATGAACGATTGTAAAACTTCGTTAGAAGTTTGCATTCATTTAAAAAGGGGTGCATCCTGGATTCTGCCACTGTCATAAAGGGAAAAGAGACAGGAGACTAATTAAGTAACAAAGGCTCAGCCAGAAACCTCAGTTCCAGAGGCATAATCTCCTTTGCCAGGCACGGGCAGATGACTGGCTGCATGCTTGCTCCAGCCTTCTTGGCCTAATCCTCCCTCCTCAGCAAGAAGCATTCCGACAGTGTTTGGAATAATAATGTAATTATGGACAGCTAAAACACCTCATCCATGAAGGACAAGGATTTGGATCCTTTCAAATATGGGAAAGAGAATCAAAGGCACCAAAGGGTGGGGTCTTTTTGGGACGGTTGGGGGAGGTGGTTAGAACTGTCTCTCTCTTTTATTTTCTGCTAAAGAATATACGCTTGTCAGAGGAGAAATAGTGCTTTGACTATGACATGACAGCCATTTAGGCCAAAGTGGCCCCTGCACACAATCAAAAAACAAACAAAACATCCACAAGTGTATTTCCTTCCAAAAAGCCAATTTGTTTGTTTGTTTGTTTTCTCCCTTCATATTTCTTCCTTGGGTCTAGACTACAAAGTCCTCACTGTTCTGAAAGAAAAGATGTAGCATTGCTGGGAAGAGATTGTGTTTTATGAATTTTATATTCCCTAGATTTAGCACAGTGACTGGTACACAAAAGGTGCTAAATACATGTTTGCTGATTGGTATCAGTTATACTTCATGTTGTTGGTTAGAACTAACTTTGCTAATTTCAATTCGGAAGAAAACAATTTTGTAGAAAATTTTGAGTGCAGGGGCTTATAACATATGTAAGAATCATAACAACCAAAAGCCAAAACCAACACCTAGAGCCATGATTTTCAACCAGCATTCCACAGAGACTTCGGGGCTCAACAGAAGTGACTCAGTGGTTGTTTTAGGGGAGGAGGTGGGAGAGGCTGCTGGGCTGCTGCCCTGTCTCATGTCCATTTCAATCAACATAACTCACTTCTACCTGTTTTCTTTGCTACACTTTCACATAAAATATCCTTTGAAGAAATAGTTCCTGCAACTGGATTTTCATATAATCTCAAAGCACCTCCCAAAAAGATACCTATTAATTGCAAAGAGGAAAATGGTAACTTTATGCTGGCGGACATCACCTTAACTAAGTGATCAAAGTTATATCACCCATAATAAGATGTCAGGACTATGCCCTGATATGATGCACGGAGAAGGTAAACATCTCATTTCTGTGTTATTCTTGCCTAAATGTGTCAAATTAATCATGAGAGAACATCAGACAAAGCCAAATTGGGGGATATTCTGCAAAATAATTGGCTACTGTTTTCCAAAGTGCCAAGGTCATGAAAAACAAAGACTGAGGAGATGTCATAGGTTGAAGGAAACTAAAGAGATCCCACAACTAAATGTAATGGGTTGAATGTGTTTTAAGAAAAAGAAAAAAAAAGGCATCAATGGGAAAAACTGCTGATATTCAAATAAAATCGGTATATAAGTTAATAATATTGTTTCAATAATTTCATAGTCTAGATAATTAAACTATGCTTATGTAGGATGTTAACATTAGGGGAAGCTGGGTAAAGGGTACAAAGAATTATTTTTGCAACTTTTTTTGTAAATCTAAAATTATTTCAAAATAAGAGTTTTTTAAAAAAAGTTTCTGCAACTAAAAAAAGTTTAATCACCATTCATGGGAAACACAATTGGACTTTTGTTTGGATTGGCCTTTAAATATGGCAGAGGCAGGCCTCAGTGGGGACCAAAAGCAATTCAACCTCATGATCAAAGCCATGAGTTTCAAATAGTCATGAATAGCCAGGCCATAATACCCTGCATCTGCCTGGAGGAAAAGTCCAAAGAGCAGGAAATAAGAATCATTTACAGTGATGAACAGGCTGACCATTCTGCACTAGTGTCAAGAAGCATAGAAAGCCCACATCCGTGTAAGTGACAAGGGTCACAGGCTAGAATCAGTGACCAGGCCAGTGGATAGTCCATTTATCTGTGATCAGAATCCCAAAGACTTCACCAATCTCTTCCCAGTGTGAGTCCTCACTAGACAAGTCACACAGCCTTGAACTTATTTTATAGAAAAAGGACAGAACTCTTGTCTTGCCAAGTCTACTGGTTTAGGTATATGTGTGTGGATTTTAATGTTATTCATTTAAAAAAGTTTGACTATCTGGTTTCCCCGGCAATGCCCAATTATTCCCTAGCATAAGGTAAGGAATAAGCGGTGATGAAGAATTGCTCAAGACAATAGACACTGAATAAGAAAAAAAGCACCGTAGTTTGGAGACACAGGCTCTCAGTACATTCTGGGTCTACTTTTCTCTAAAGGCTCATGGATATAGAGAAACGTATGGGAGAGGAGGGAAAGGTGGCATATTGATAGTAGCCTGAATCAATTCCGGCTTCATCTCAAAAATCCCTAAGAATTTTGCACTCTATTTCACAACATACTCATGTTTATTTTTATTTAAAAATTACAGTCCTTCCTAACTCCTTTCTTCCTTCTTCTCTTGAAAAGAAATGCCGTATTTATTCTGTAGATTTTCGCACCTGCTGACATATACCTTAACTTCTAGAAGCATGATGCAAAAAGGCTCAGAAAATGTTAATTTATGTATTGTAACAGCGTATTCTGGTAGTGCAAAGAAGTTTTTCAAGAAAGATTTTTAAAAACAGATTTAAATCTTAATAGCACAAACATATCTGCAAAATCTACTCATCTAGAAAAACCTCACTCCCTAATGATGTCAGATAAATGAAACATTGCTTTACCAGGAAGCTATGTTAAGACCCTAGGAAATCTATATTTTACATATATTAGTCATGCATGGGAAAATAAAGCTTGCCCTTTCCTTTTTTCTTTTTTTTTTTTAAAACGGAGTCTCACTCTGTTGCCAAGCTGGAGTGCAGTGGCGCGATCTCGGCTCACTGCAACCTCCGACTCCCTGGTTCAAGCGATTGATTCTCCTGCCTCAGCCTCCCCAGTAGCTGGGATTACAGGCACGTGCCATCTTTTCAGTTATGGAAGCCAATAAATTCCTTTTTCCATTTAGGCCACTTTGAGACAAGTTTCTGTCACTTGCAATTGAAAGGGTCCTAATACAAATGTCATTTAAAAATAGAAAACACAGGAAGGCAGATATGAAGTGGGTTTTTCTAATCTCTAAAACTCAACTTTAAGATCCAGGGTGAGGCAGCTTTGGTCAGGTGAAAGTATAGTCACAAAGACATGAAGGTATAAAGGAGTAAAAGGCACACTGGTTTCAATGTCAGCAAGCCAGTTTCAAAATGGACTCTGCAAATGGCTAGATAACTAGCTTTGGGCAACTGCTAAACCTGAGTCTCAGTTGGACTTTGCAACTGGCTAGATAAGTAGCTTTGGGCAATTGCTTAACCTGAGACTCAGTTTATTTTTATTTATTTTTTATTTTTTTGGAGATGGGGTCTTGCTATGGTACCCCAACTGGTCTCAAAGTCCTGGCTTCAAGTGATCTTCCCACCTTGGCCTCCTAAAATGCTGGGATTACAGGAATGAGCCACCTGTAATTCCCAGCCGAGCCTGTTTCTATACCTTGAAAATGAAGGTGATAACTTCACAGGGTTGGTATGAAAACCAAAGAGTTAATGGATGAAACAGCTAAGCACTGCCCAATCAAAAGAATCCTTTCTTTTCTTTGCTGGGGTACATGATAAGATGGGAGGAGATGGGATGTGCATGTACTGTTGGGAAAGCATCTGAATTTGGGGAGACATCTGTTGAAGCCTGTATAGAAGGACTAACATCAAAAACATTGGCCATTGACTCTGGAACAAGGGGGAAAATCAAACCATCTCACCCAAACACTGTGACAGTGTTTGAAGAATATGTGAACCAAACATTTGACTAGATCTTCATCACAAGCCCTCTGTCTTTTATAGAATTGCCTACTCCTAATATTGAAGAACACAATTGTATTCATCTTATGGATCTTCAGGGGAATTATCCAGTATTAGGTTTTTAAAAGCTGGATCCTATGACACACCTAGAAAATCCCACTCCCTAGTGATATGAAATAATAAATGAATGAGTGAAATGAATGAAAATAGATGAAACTGAATGAGAGAAATCAAATGATGAAAAAAAAGTCTCAAACTGCAGGTCTAAGGTCATCCATCTATAAGGGACCACACACAATATTTAAAAAAAAAAAAACAAAACAAAACAGCCTCTGTTTAAAAATCCAGAAAGTTCTCTTAAAAAATCCAAATGTCCAGCTTCTCTCAAAAAACCAGAAGCCCTGGCAAGCCAAGCCCTGTATTCCTGCATGACAGCAGATGGCAGGAGCTAAGTTGGCAGAGATGACCCTGGGGATGGTGGGCTTGTTCTCCAACTCATCCACCTTCCAGTCTCTTAAATAGGCAGGTGTCACTCATTCAAGTGGCATACCCAAAGCCCTGTAAGGATCTGTTTTTGTCTACCTTGAGAAGGAAGATCTGGGAGCTCAGGGAGCCATAACCAGACTTCTCCTCTGTCAACCTCCCCACTCTAGAGGCAGTTATATGGTTACTTAAGAGAGTTATACTTCACTGGTAATGGATGCACAACTCTATGATATACTAAAAAACACTGAAATGTGAATCATATCTCAATAAAACTGTTATTTAGAAGAAGAGAGAGAGGAAGAAGGGAAGGCAGGGAAGGGAAGGGGAGGGGAGGGGAGGGGAGGGAGGCTTCCTGCAGGGTAAGGTTAGGTTTTGTGATACTGACAAGGCCTACCCTTAGTAACCTCCCAGCTCCCATTTTAGTGCCCTCTGCCTACTCCTTGAGAGAAAAACTTGGTTTCCAGCCAGCCACCTGCGTGGAAAAGTGTGGGAAAGTGGAAGGCATACTAGACCTGGAGGGAGGAAACCCTGCTTTGTCATTTTCTTGCTCTGTGACCTTGTGCAAATCAATATGCCCCTCTGGGTCTCAGTGACCCTACTATAAAATAAGGTGTATAACTGTTGAGCTGCTTAGCTCAAGGAGTGTTGACCAACAGTAGTAGAGATAATGTCTGTGAAAACATTTTTTTAACCTATAAAAGGTCCTATCAGGTGCAACCAATACATGACCTCATGATACCACATCTCTGTCCTATGCTTGTGGCAGATGTAGTTAATCAATCACGACACTCCTTCTCATTGTACCTGGCACTGCAATTGTTTATCCAAGAGCCATTTCCTCCTTTTGCCATGCCAGCAGGGCCCTGATTTTCACATAGGTACCAGATTTCCCTCACATAATTGAGGGATATATCTTGATGAGTCTGTACCAATCCTGGTGGTCCCATTTTCCTAATTATTAGAGATTAGTTCAAGGATAGGGCCAATTGAGGGAATCTGTTCAGGGTTAGAGATAGGAGTTAGGGAAAGGATTTTCTCACTGATTAGAAGGTAATAAAGGGGCTGGGCATGGTGACTCATGCCTGTATCCCAGCACTTTGGGAGTCTGAGGTAGGAAGATTGCTTGAGCCCAGGAGTTGACCAACCTGGGCAACATAGTGAGACCTTGTCTCTAAAAACAACAACAATGCTCTTCTCTGCTTCTGGCAGGTGCTCCTACAGGAATCTTACATCTCTGAAGGAAAAAAGCAGACATGCAGAGGATGATAGCAAAGAAAGATGGAAAGAACCAGGTCCCGGATGACATTATTGAGCTGCTAAATTACCTGCCCCTGAACTTCTTGTTGTTTTAATATATTCAATGCTCTTATTGTTTTGGTCATTTTGAATAGAGTTTTCTGTTACTTGCAGCCAAACGTATGCTAATTTATATACTCAGCAAGCTGTAATGTGGTCTTAGGCGTCTTCTTAATATAATGCTTCAGAAAGTCATTATCAATTGATCAGAATTACCGCTTGGCATAAAAGTATGCTTGCCTTCCTGGGGCTACAGACTTTTTTCAAAGAGGTATTGATGCCAGTAAAAAAATTCCTGATTTGATGTTATCCCTCTTTCAGGAATTCATTACTAATAAAAGTTACCTGAAGACAGAAAAAAAAAAAAAAAAACATAAAAGAAACACCTCTATGGGAATTCTGGGACCGAAAGGGCTGCAAAAACCAAAACATCTCTTAGTAAACATTTCTCTGCCAACAGGAATGATTCTTCAGTGTGATCTCAATATTTATGAGCATCTACTATATATGCAAGAGGCACTGGAAGAATCAAAGGGATGAAGAATAAGATGGCCATAGAAGCAACAAAGTTCTTCAGTATCTCTGAATCCCCACAGAAACACACACAAAGCAAACATATAAAAATCCACAAAACAACATATACAACCAAATTTGTTAACAAGGCATCCCTATGAACCCTATACAAGTGGGTGAGAGCAAACCACTACTAACCATGAGGCTTCCATGTTACCAGCACCTGTGTGGGAGGAAATAGGAAGCAATGGGAACAGTGGCTGCTGGTCCTGACAGCATAACAAAAAAACAGCCAGCATTCTCTGGGAGAGCACCATGGGCTAAGGTAAGAACTGCAGTCAAAACTGGGAGGATTTCTGCCCAATGCAGTAATGGGTGAGTGTAGGAGGTCCACAGTGAGCAGGTCTGAAGGGGACGGGGCCACCTCACTCCTATGAACGCTTAAAGTTGATCTTCTAGGGCGGATCAAGACCTGCACTGAGGTAGATCTGCAAAGAGGGAAGTCCAAACTGAGCAGGACAGGAACAATGGAGACAAAGGAAAGAGGAATTTCAGATAAAAGTAGGAGAGAGAAACAGAGCCAGGAAATCTGAGAAAGCAAGCCACCATATTTTTTAATACCACACCAAAAAAAAAAAAAAAAAAAAAGGAGGCTTTATGAAGTCAGAAAAGCTTTCCTGAATCCCACCTTCTTCTGAAAGTTCAAGACAACTAATTTCACCAAAAAATGGATAACTTAAAACTTAAAAGTACTGATGTCAAATCCCATACTAAATTGTTATTTTTAAAAAGAATACAAAGCAGAATATTTTCTTTTATTATTATTATTATTATTATACTTTAAGTTTTAGGGTACATGTGCACAACGTGCAGGTTTGTTACATATGTATACATGTGCCATGTTGGTGTACTGCACCCATTAACTCGTCATTTAGCATTAGGTATATCTCCTAATGCTATCCCTCCCCCCTCCCCCCACCCCACAACAGTTCCCGGTGTGTGATGTTCCCCTTTCTGTGTCCAAGTGTTCTCATTGTTCAATTCCCACCTATGAGTGAGAACATGCGGTGTTTGGTTTTTTTGTCCCTGCGATAGTTTGCTGAGAATGATGGTTTCCAGCTTCATCCATGTCCCTACAAAGGACTTTCTATAGACAATTAAAGCATGCCCGAAAGACATGGTCACAAAACAGATCAAACTGCAATCTATGTTTTCAAAATTAGTTAAAAGACATTAAGAAAATGCTCTAAGATATACAACGTAAGTTAAAATTAGACTCAGAAATGAGGCAATACATTCAGCAAAGAGCTAGAAATAAAAGAAAAAAAAACATTTCAGAAATGAAGACTAAACTAAAAACAAAACAAAACAAAAAAACACTAAAAAACCAACCAACCAACCAACCAAACAAAAAACAGTTAATGCCCGAAATAAGTGAAAGCAGATAACAATTTTAAATCAAGATGAAATGGGGAAAAAAGGAGGTAAAGACTCAAGAGAAGGTGACTGCAAGGAGATACCAAAGACAGGTAATGAAGATCTAACATACAGATAAGATGAGTCCCTGAATAAGAAAACCAAAACAAGGTAATAAGGAAAAAATATGAAAAACTAAAATTCAATAAAAATTTCCTGAACTTTAAGGGAAAAGAAGATTTGAAAGCACAAACTGAAAGAGCCCAGGACATAACTAAGAATGTCAGCCCAGGACAACCAACACTAAGGCATTAATTTACTGAAAAAGAGGAAGGAAGGAATGAAGGAGAAAAGGAGGGAGCATCCTTTTAAATATCTAGAAAAAAAGAGCAAGGGACTTATAAAGGAAAAAAAAATAGATTATCACCAGACACTGTAATGGTAGTAAACATCTTAATGCCAGAAGAAACTAGAATAACAAGATACGCAAGGAAAGAAAAAGTGAACAACAAATTTTATATCCAGCAAAACCGACTTTCAAGTATAAAGGGCAAAACTGTTATCAACATCTAAGTACTCAGAAAATATTGTTCCCACTAGTGTTTCGTAAGAAATCTACTAGAGATAGAGCTTCAGGCAAGCAAATTGATTGGAGAAACATCAACATACAGACTGATGGTGAGTATTAACTATATACTCACCTATATACTCACCTGTAGAACTAAGTGGAAGTTAAGAGGGAGACAGTGGTATAACATAGATACAGGACAACTATAGAAACAATGGGGGAAATGGGAGAGCATATGCAAAAAATACTGTTTAGTGTTTTCCATAATCATATCAGTGGTAGCATTAGTATTGCTATTCTGATATTGTTGTGTGTATAACATGGGTAAGACAAGAATCTAATTCTACTATCTCCTGTATCCTTGAAAACCAGGGCTCTTGCTGTAAAGAAAGGAGCTACAGAGATATAATAGAGAAAAAATTCTACAGTCTTTAATTTAAATATATATATTTATGAACTCACAGGGTATTTTCTCTTTAAATGTAAATAAAATACAACTATAAACATATTTATAATCTCCTCCCCCTGTCCAATCTCAAGGCAAGAAACAAGCTCAGTAGCAAAGAGCATCCCTAATGCCCAATTTGTGGTCTTAAAATACCATTTCTCTCTAAAAGAAACCAAGCAGTTTCTTACAGAAATGATGAATTCCAGGTCTGGTGTAGGGAATGTGCCAGATGGATCTGGAATATCTTAATGTAGCAGAGAGCAAGGCAGTCATCAGAGACTACTGAGGTCATGTCACAAGGACTCAGGATCCAATTTGAAGAGATTCCCACTGAATAAATGAAAAAGAAATGATAGAATACCAGAAGATGTAATGTGCCTCCTGGTGTAGAAACATGGCATGCCCTAATTCTTGCCAGAGGGGTCAATGCCAGTCTGACCAAGTCTCTGGATCCAGCTGCCAATTTGCAGAAAGTAAAGAAAACTGAGGAATATGTTAACTTGAACCACGAGAGTAAAATCAGCAAAATCCAGACTGTGGAAAACTTGACAGGTCTGTGTTGTTCAATAGATAAATTGCAAGGAAAAGAAAAAAATGAAGGGGAAACCTGTAGATTGAGACTTTAAAAACATCACACCTAAAAATGGATAAGGCTAAACTAATAGGGGTACACATTCGGGTGATAGATCCATTTTTAAAATGAAAAGAAGTGACTGGTATAAAAGTAAGGTTACTATTAAGGGGAAAGAGGGGGCTGTGATCAGATGGGGCACAAGAAGGGGTTTCTGGAGGGAATGGCAGTGTTCCACTTCTTAGCCAGTAGTGGCTCCAAAGGGGTTCACCTTATGATAATTCATTACGTCCACAGTTTTGTTTAGCTTTCTGTATCTTGTATTTTATTTTGCAATAAAAAGACTGTCTAAAAAAGATAGGGACAAGAGGGAGAATAGAAAGTCTCTGTTTTTATCCCGGTCCCTTGACATGTTTGTGTTGAGAGACAGAGATCATGAACACAGTGTATTCCAGATACAGGGCACAGCCTGAGCAAGACAAGAAAGTAGAAATCAGACGTGTGGCAAATTCTGGCAATAGGAGATATTCCTGTTTGGCTGTGCAATGGCTATATGCAGAGAATATGGGAGAAAATAAAAACTAGGAAGTCAGGGCATACTGTGGAAGTCAAATTATGTCACGACAAGATGTTTGTAATCTTTTAAGCAGCAGAGAATGGGTAAATGTTTCTCAACAAAGATTGACACCTAGATTGAGCGACTCTGGTGGTTATTTCTCACTCCAATCCCTTCCTCCTTCCTAACAGAACTCTGATTTCATCCAGTGATCCATCCTGGAGGTTTCTGTGTCTATGTGTAATGTCTGGAACTGCAGCAGCCATCTTGGGGCAATGAGAAACTTTAACCTGGGGAGTATATGCTATACATGTACATTTAAGTACAGAGAGGTGGCAGGAATATGAATCTCCGATTATGCTGCTGAGCCACTGAATGAATTAACCCCATAGCCACTCTTGTGCCAGGGTTCTTGATAAATGAAATAATGAATCTCCATATCATTTAAATGAGCTGGGACTTCCATCACTTGCAGCTGAAGCAGCGAGAATGATGCATGGGCTTTATGGAAAAATAATTTAAAAGCCCACCTAGACACTCGGAAGTGAGACTCCAAGAAATAAAGACCAAAATGCCTTTAAATAGTTCCCATGCCATCAGTGGTCCAAAGGACTGACTTATCAGTTGCCCTGAACAATCTCCCAGTTCCACAGAAACACACAGAGGGCTCCAGCAGCCAGTTTAAGTTTACCATTTAATTGCACAAGTCTAGCTGGTGTCAAGCTCTTAAAGGAGTTGATCCCCGGGAATGGGGAGAAAAATGAAAAGGAAATAAAATTGAACAGTTGTGGGCAGAGAACACCAGCTGTGCATGATTGATTTCCATGTAATCTCCATTTGTCTCCCTAGAATTTTTTCATCAGATTTCTGGCACAGGGTCACAGGAAGGCCTGATGCTGCTCATGCCTAGAGTGTGGTCAAGAAAAAAAAATTCCCTTATATGCCCCTGAAGGCCAAGGAGGCCAACATGGATGATCTGTGGGGTAGCAAGAGAGAGAAGCTTTTCTTCTCCTCACCCAAGGCAATACTCAGACCATAGGCTTCTGCTGCCTAGGGTAAAGGGCAGCCCTGTAGGCTACTTTAGTAGAAGTTTTGTCTCTCAAGCTGGTAGACTCCTGTGACCTGGGGAGTTTGTGCCTGCCTTAGGTATCTTCAGTCCATCAACTGTTTGGGGCAGGTGTCTTGGCCCTGACAACAGTTGGTACGTAGGACTCCTCCACGGACCCAACTATCTTGAAACCCACAAAGGGAAACAAGTTTTTGGGGTGTGGGGGTTGGCCTTGGGCTTACTGGTGGTGGGCATAGGATTAAAAAAGAGTAGAAGAGAATGGAAGGGCAGGAGGAATTCTACCCTGTTTTCATTTCAAAGTGCCACCCCTTTTGCTTGATTTATGCTGTTTGCCTTGGACTGAATGCCCTCTGGTATTAATACTGGTGTGTGCATTTGCCTGCTTTGTCTCTGCCCACTGGAATGGAGCTTACATGTACAAAAGAACAGAAAGATCACTTAGGACAGTGTGGTCCCCAGTCTGGCAGCATTAGCATCTCCTAGAAACTTATTAGAAATGCAAATTCTCAGGGTCCACACCAGGCCTACTGAATCACAACTTTGGGTGTGGGGGCCAGAAATCTGTGTTTGAACAAGCGCACGTCAAGACTAGACCAGGAACCTCATTATGTGAAAGGGGCAAGCCCAGAAACTTAAAGTGACTTACCTAGGATCAGATAGCTGCAAAGTAGCAGGGACTAAACTAGAAGCTGGATATGAATCCCAATCTTTCTCATTGCACCAGAAAAGGAAAGCAAAGCTGCAAAGCTACTGAGAGCTCTTTCAAAACCATTCTTAGCCATTTCTCGTATCTCCGTATACATTCCAGCAACTTATCTGGAGCCTGGAGCCTAAAATACTGCCATTCCTAATATGGGACCATAAGACTGGGTCAACCTCTCCCGCTCTGACTCCTCTATATGACCACCATAAAAGAAAAGTGCCCTCATTCCCTCAGTGGCCTAAGCCAGAAACTCAAGGAATGGTGAGGTGCAGCAGTTAATGAATCCAGGAGCTGGTTTTTTGAAAAGATCAACAAAATTGATAGACCTCTAGCAAGACTAATAAAGAAGAAAAGAGAGAAGAATCAAATAGATGCAATAATAAATGATAAAGGGGATATCACCACAGATCCCACAGAAATACAAACTACCATCAGAGAATACTATAAACACCTCTATGCAAATAAACTAGAAAATCTGGAAGAAATGGATAAATTCCTCGACACATACACTCTCCCAAGAATAAACCAGGAAGAAGTTGAATCTCTGAATAGACCATTAACAGGCTCTGAAATTGAGGCAATAATTAATAGCTTACCAACCAAAAAAAGTCCAGGACCAGACAGATTCACAGCCGAATTCTACCAGATGTACAAGGAGGAGCTGGTACCATTCCTTCTGAAACTATTCCAATCAATAGAAAAAGAGGGAATCCTCCCTAACTCATTTTATGAGGCCAGCATCATCTTGATACCAAAGCCTGGCAGAGACACAACAAAAAAAGAGAATTTTAGACTAATATCCTTGATGAACATTGACGCAAAAATCCTCAATAAAATACTGGCAAACTGAATCCAGCAGCACATCAAAAAGCTTATCCACCATAATCAAGTGGGCTTCATCCCTGGGATGCAAGGCTGGTTCAACATACGCAAATCAATAAATGTAATCCAGCATATAAACAGAACCAAAGACAAAAACCACATGATTATCTCAATAGATGCAGAAAAGGCCTTTGACAAAATACAACAGCCTTTCATGCTAAAAACTCTCAATAAATTAGGTATTGATGGGACGTATCTCAAAATAATAAGAGCTATTTATGACAAACCCACAGCCAATATCATACTGAATGGGCAAAACCTGGAAGTATTCCCTTTGAAAACTGGCACAAGACAGAGATGCCCTCTCTCACCACTCCTATTCAACATAGTGTTGGAAATTCTGGCCAGGGCAATCACGCAGGAGAAAGAAAGAAAGGGTATTCAATTAGGAAAAGAGGAAGTCAAATTGTCCCTGTTTGCAGATGACATGGTTGTATATCTAGAAAACCCCATCGTCTCAGCCCAAAATCTCCTTAAGCTGAAAAGCAACTTCAGCAAAGTCTCAGGATACAAAATCAATGTGCAAAAATAATCACAAGCATTCTTATACACCAATAACAGACAGAGAGACAAATCATGAGTGAACTCCCATTCACAATTGCTTCAAAGAAAATAAAATACCTAGGAATCCAACTTACAAGGGAATCCAACTTACAAGGTGAAGGACCTCTTCAAGGAGAACTACAAACCACTGCTCAATGAAATAAAAGAGGATACAAACAAATGGAAGAACATTCCATGCTCATGGGTAGGAAGAATAAATATCATGAAAATGGCCATACTGCCCAAGGTAATTTATAGATTTAATGCCATCCCCATCAAGCTACCAGTTCTTCACAGAATTGGAAAAAACTACTTTAAAGTTCATATGGAACCAAAAAAGAGCCCTCATCGTCAAGTCAATCCTAAGCCAAGAGAACAAAGCTGGAGGTATCACGCTACTGACTTCAAACTACACTACAAGGCTACAGTAACCAAAACAGCATGGTACTGGTATCAAAACAGAGATACAGACCAATGGAACAGAACAGAGCCCTCAGAAATAATGCCACATATCTACAACTACCTGATCTTTGATAAACCTGACAAAAACAAGAAATGGGGAAAGGATTCCCTATTTAATAAATGGTGCCAGGAAAACTGGCTAGCCATATGGAGAAAGCTGAAACTGGATCCTTTCCTTGCACCTTATACAAAAATTAATTCAAGATGGATTAAAGACTTAAATGTTAGACCTAAAACCATAAAAACCCTAGAAGAAAACCTAGGCAATACCATTCAGGACATAGGCATGGGCAAGGACTTCATGTCTAAAACACCAAAAGTAATGGCAACAAAAGCCAAAATTGACAAATGGGATCTAATTAAACTAAAGAGCTTCTGCACAGCCAAAGAAACTACCATCAAAGTGAACAGGCAACCTACAAAATGGGAGAAAATTTTTGCAATCTATTCATCTGACAAAGGGCTAATATCCAGAGTCTACAACGAACTCAAACAAATTTACAAGAAAAAAGCAAACAACCCCATCAACAAGTGGGTGAAGGATATGAACAGACACTTCTCAAAAGAAGACATTTATGCAGCCAAAAGACACATGAAAAAATGCTCATCATCACTGGCCATCAGAGAAATGCAAATCAAAACCACATTGAGATACCATCTCACACCAGTTAGAATGGCAATCATTAAAAAGTCAGGAAACAACAGGTGCTGGAGAGGATGTGGAGAAATAGGAACACTTTTACACTGTTGGTGGGGCTGTAAACTAGTTCAACCATTGTGGAAGTCAGTGTGGCGATTCTTCAGGGATCTAGAACTAGAAATACCATTTGACATAGCCATCCCATTACTGGGTATATGCCCAAAGGATTATAAATCATGCTGCTAGAAAGACACATGCACACGTATGTTTATTGCAGTACTATTCACAATAGCAAAGACTTGGCACCAACGCAAATGTCCAACAATGACAGACTGGATTAAGAAAATGTGGCACATATACACCATGGAATACTAGGCAGCCATAAAAATGATGAGTTCATGTCCTTTGTAGGGACGTGGATGAAGCTGGAAACAATTCTCAGCAAACTATTGCAAGGACAAAAAATCAAACACCACATGTTCTCACTCATAGGTGGGAACTGAACAATGACAACACATGGACACAGGAAGGGGAACATCACACATTGGGGCCTGTTGTGGGGTGGGGGGAGGGGGGAGGGATAGCATTAGGAGATATACCTAATGTTAAATGATGAGTTAATGGGTGAAGCACACCAACATGGCACACGTATATATATGTAACAAACCTGCACGTTGTGCACATGTACCCTAAAACTTAAAGTATAATTAAAAAAAAAAACCCACCAGATATCACCAGACATCCCTAGCCAGGCCCACTGTCATCCCAGATGCTTACCATTTCCATTGTTTATTGATGTCCGTAATATTTCAAATGAACTAAATCATACACATCCTCTTTTCATCATTACCTGGTAGACTGAATGTTTAGATTCTCCCCTCTGATTGTGCCTTACATATATTAATGTATTAATATATGAAGATCACAAAGTGATAAAAGTGTTCAAAAGGTAGAATTTATTAAAGGATGATTATATAATTAAAAAAAAAAGTAGGATCTTGGAGTCCCAGCTATATGACTCATTCACTGTGACCTGAGGACAAGTTTGAACGTTTCTGAGCCAATCTCCTCAGCTGTGACATGGGTAGAGCAAGCTTACAGGGGTAGTACCCACTGGTGAAGATAAAATGAGATCGGCCATGTTGGGTGCTTAGCACCATGCAGGGCACATAGGTAAGTGCTCAATGCAGAACAGCTGTCATTGCTAGCCTCAACATCGCCTGTCTTTCACCTCCCCATATCCAACTGGTGACCAAGTCGTGCTGACTCCACCTCTTGGACTCTTCTGTCCTCTCATCTTTGTCTTTGCATGCCCATCCTCACTGCCACCATGGTGGCTCTGTTGTCATCTCCACCCCCTTGCACCACCACACAAGTCTGCAACAGCTTTCCTGGCCTCCAGTGTCACTTCCAGTCTGCTTTCCAGACTGACAGCCCAGTGAGCTTTCAAAATTGCAAAGCTGTGCAGCTCATTCTGCTGCATGAGCTTCCAGAGTCCCTGTAGTGGCACCCCATGAACTTCAGTGTCGAATTCCAGCTCCGGGGAAGAACCCACAGGCTTCTTGATTGGTGATCAGCATCCGCAATCTCTATCTTACATCTAGGTCTCCCCTCAACTCCATGTTCTACACCTAAAGAGTTTTGAGACAACCAAAAATGGTGAACTTTTCATACTGTGCTGTGTTCTCTGTGCTGGGAATGTCCCAACCTCCATGTGCCTGGAAAACACACATTAATCTTTGAAGATGTACCCCAGCAGTGATACCTCCTTGAAACCTGGTTCCAGCCTGAAGTGGCTGCCCCTGCTTTTTGCCCTCTCTGGCTGCTGCCTTTGCTTCTCTCACAGCACCTGTTCCACTTTACTGGGCTCATGTGTTTTTACATCTGCCACCCTTGCTGTCTGCCGGATTATCACTCCATCCTGGGCACTCCTCCAGCATAGAGAAAACACTCTAAACTTACTTATTACATGGATAAGCACTGAACTCCCCCAATCTCACCAGTCCCAGCTTTGCCCTCTGGGCTCACAGAACAAACTTGATCCAGCATTCCCCCAAAAAAGCCTTTCATATGTTGGAATCTCATCTCACTTTCAAAGCAGGTTGAAATAATTTTTTTTTTTAATTAAAAAAAAATTTTTAGAGACAGGATCTCACTATGTTGCCCAGGCTGGTCTTAAATACTCAGCCTCAAGCAATCCTCCCACCTGAGCCTCTGAAAGTGCTGGGATTACAGGCGTGAGCCACTATACCCAGCCTCCTGAAATAACTCTTAATATTATACAAATGTGGCTGTGCTTTTGCAAGGAAAAATGCAGGCCACGTGACTGCTATCTATGTAATCCATCCCTTGCTAGGCGGTCACTCCATTCCCAGCAGTGGCAAAGCTCCCGTTTAGGGAGAAAATGAGCCTTCCCATCCCCTGCAGGTTGCAGAATGTGGCAATGAAAACTAAGTGCTTGCTGTCATGGTCCGAGCCCTGGGCTCTGGTTCTGGTTCCTGGTGCTGCTACTCACCCACTGAGTGACCGGGGAAAGCTTCCTCCCTGTCTGGGCCTATTATCCTCATCTATAAAACAAGGACTATGGCCAAGAAGCTCTAAGCACCCTTTAAAGCACTAACATCTCAGGAATTTAAATCCTTATTAAGCCACTGGTGGCTGAAGAGACGAAGACCAATTTATAATATATGTCAAACAATGGCTTAGAGGAAGAATTCTGAGTTTTAAGACCAGCTCCCCTAGCAATACTCCTTCCCTGAAATATCTTTGAAAGAACATAATAACAACAACTTCCATCACGGGTTTACTCTGTGACAGACCCTATTTAAGGAATTAATTGTATTAACTACTTTAATCCTCATGATGACCACATAAGAAAGAACTATTATTGCTTCTCTTTTACAGATGAGAAAACTGAGACACAGAGTGGTTAAATAATTTGCTCAAGATCACACAGCTATCAAATGGCAGAATCAGGAGTCAAATCCAGGTAGTCTAATTCTGGACCAAGCATTATTAACCACTATGTAATATTGGCACTTTTGGTTAAATTCTCCCGAAAAGGGAAAGTTGCTTATGTGAGAAAGTATACCCAGGTACTCCTGGCAAGCAGTCTTATGTTAAATAGTACTTAGATGGAAACAGGAAGAGTCAAATAATTTGTTCAACAAATACTGCATCTCTCTTCTGTCTGTTATGGGAACTGCAAATGCTCAGAAGTGAGTGGGAGTAGAAAGCAAAAGAGTAGTCCCTGTTCCCAAGGGAGGATACAGTGATACTATCAATGACAGTAACAGTGTACCAGGCACCCTGCTAAGCACCTTCATTCATTATCTTATTTGAGATAAGATAATTTGAGACCCCATCTCTAAAAAAATTTATAAGGTGAGGGCTGATGCTATCTCATTTTGCAGACAGGAGAGGAGGCATGGAGACGTGAAGTAATCAGCTCAAGGTCACACAGCTAGTAAGTGGCAGAGCTAGCATGTGAACCCAGATCTGCTTGTGTTTCATGGTCTGTGCTTTTAACAGAACTGACTTACTACACTCTTAGGAAAGTAATTTAAGCTTTGCAGAATCAAAAGACATGCCAAAATAGAACAAATAACAAAGCTGTAAGAGACCAGGGCTGAAAACAATAACTAGACAAGCTTGAAGCACTTTTAAGGGGTGGTGGCTATTGTGCTCCAAGGAGACCAATGAAAAGGAAGGACTTTTTAAAATGCATGGGTTATATCTGGGAGTCTGGGTTGAGGGTAGGAGCTAGAATAACCTCAGACACTTTAGGCAGACAAGGTCAGCAAGGCTGAGCCAGGACAATACTGTCACACAGAGAAGGGCTCTGAGTGCTTGGGCATAATCCCACAAGTGCCCACGGTCATTGAGCTCTCAAGAGAGTGACAGGAGGGAAACAGGGATTTAGGAGCTTTTGCCTGGCCACTGGGACCCTCTGCAGGAAGGGTTTATGCCTCATAGGATCACAATTATTATTAACCCTGGAAAAGCTGCCTGGGCAGATGCACCAAAGAGTATTCAAAGAGCATAACACAGGAGAAGCAGGAAGAAGAAAAGTGCCCGAAGGACACAACCAGTGGTGCAAAGGGCCCAGGCTCAGACCAGCAATTCTCAAACCATAACAGTCACCCTAGAAACCTTAAAATGCAGCTTTCTGGGCTACCACCAGAAAAGTGTGGCCTCAGGAGGTCCAAAGTGGGGCAGAGACTGTACCCTCCTCAAACAAGATGGCTGTCCTGCAGGGAACCCTGGACCAACCTAAAAAAATAGTACTTTATTATCAAAAGACTCATCGAATTAGACTGAGTGGAGTAGAATCAAGACTCTGGTAATTACTATTTTCTAATTATGCAACTTTGAGCAAGTCCCTTAAAAGTTCCCTGAGATTCCATTTTCCAATCTGCAAAATGGAGGTACCTTGCCCTGCCCACTTCACAGAGCCAGTTGCATGAGACAAGGACTGAAAATCCTTTGTGATTCTGAAGGACTGGGCATTGTGAGTTACTGTGGTGGTGATAGTGATGAAGAATAAGAAGGCTGTTCCCAAACTCCAGCATCCTTTCTCTTAATGCCACTTCTAGGTCTTGTAGTGGCGAAGGGGAAAAAAATGGTATTCAAAAAGCCTTATGATGACTCCAATTCTCAGGATTTTTACTGAGGAAATAACTGGACAAACAAGCCAATATGTGTTGAAAAGAATGCTCGGCATGTGTTGTGTATAATAATGAAAAATTGGAAATAATCTAAATGCCCAATAACATAGGAATGGTTAAAGAAACTAGAATTCATCTCCCAAAGAGGACTAATATCTGGTATTTTTAAATGATGAGGCACAACTCTATTAACATAAAATAATTCCTATTCACCATATATTAAGTGAAAAAAACTTGGTTTTAATTTTTAGTTGACACAATAATTGTACATATTTATGGAGTACAATGTGATATTTTGATACATGTAAAAAAAAAACCTTGTTAACACAAACCTCTCTATTATCTCCTGAAAAATATATAAACTGCATGCTAAAAATGTGAACAGATATATGCAATGCAACTATGGTTATCTCTGGATGGTCACAATTACTGGGAAATTTCTTTTTGTTTGCATTTATCTGCATTTCGTGAACTTTCTATAATGAGACTATGTTGCTGTTGTCCCCTATACCCCACCCCTCTCTGCCCCTTTCCACATTTCAGTGACTCTGAACTGGCTAATCCCACAGCTCTGCCCCTCAGCTGGGGCCCAGAATTCTAAGGAACTGCCAAACACCAAACCCATACTCCTCAGGAATGGGCTGGGGTAGGGCCTCTCCAGAAGGCCTCGTCTAACCGGCAATAGCACATTCTTTCCATGGACATTTCCAGAAAAACCTCAGTCAAAAGCGAGAATGACAGGAATCTGAAATAGACCATCTATCAGGCAGAACACCACGGGGCTCCAAATCTCAGCAAGAGGCCCCCTCAAAGCAACACCTCCAGCCATTTACTGAGCATTTAAACTCTACTCCTCACTGGAAAGCTGTACTAAATGCATTCTGAACATTATCTTATTTGATCTCCACAATTTTGCAAGGCAGGTATTTTTTCCTTCAAATTACAAATGAGGACACTTGAGGCTCTCCTATACCTTGCCCGGGTCACACAGCCAGGAAGTGTTCTGAGAGGACCTCAACCCCAGGTCTAATTCTGCTCCATACCACAGTGAAATAGCACCTTCTCATTGGTTTTGTGTACCTGGCCTTGAATTTCTCTTTCCTTATCCAAGGAACTGGACCCTTATCAACACTCAAGATTCCTAAATAAAATACTTTCAGCTACACTTGCATGATTTTTCCCAACTTCCCCAGCCACAAAATATAATGGTTGTTTTCAATCAATTAATAGCATTTATTAGGTGTTGAGTACACATCCATCTTGTGTGCCAGGGAGGTTCATCCTCTTAACCCAGGGCACAGAAAACTATCAGAAATGATCCATGTCCTCAAGTGTCTGAAGAACTCATTGTAGCTCTAAGACCAACAGACTGAGAAGTCCACAAAGTTGTGTCAAGCTGACCCCATACTGAGTACTCTAACCTGGGATTATGACTTCACTAATACTTGCAGTCAGTGCTACTGTGTATTGGGTCTACCATATACTAAGTGCTTTATGTACTTCCTCTCTTCCACTCTTTATCATAATCCTGGGACATAGGTTTTATTATCCTCATTTTATAGGTGAGGACACTAGGGCTGAGAGAAGTTAAGAGATTTGCCCAAGGTCAAGCAGTATCCATAATCAAATTTGAGGGTTATTTTTGTGTCTGTCTGTCACCCCACCAGATGGTGGGCCCATAAGGATAGCAATGTGTCCCTCACTGACGTAGTCCTGTGCCTGATGTATGGTAAGTATAAGCGAATACACACTCTCATACACACATGGGCAACACTACAAGGGAAGCAATCAAGGTAACTCAAAAGGGAGCCTCTGGATTCAGGCAGATCTGAGTTTGAAAAGCAGCTCTGCCAAGTCCCAAATGTCTCTTCTTAAGCAATTCAGTCTTCTAAGAGCTCTAGTTTCTTTACCTGTTACATGGGGAGAACAAAACACTCACTCACTAAGGAGGGGGTGAGGAATCAACAAGAGTCATGGATATCAATCTATGAGCAGAAGGTCTGGCATGTGGGAATTACTTATTAAAACACAGATATCGGCCGGGCGCAGTGGCTCACGCTTGTAATCCCAGCACTTTGGGAGGCTGAGGCGGGCGGATCACAAGGTCAGGAGATCGAGACCACGGTGAAGCCCCGTCGCTACTAAAAATACAAAAAAATTAGCCGGGCGTGGTGGCAGGCGCCTGTAGTCCCAGCTACTCGGAGAGGCTGAGGCAGGAGAAGGCGTGAACCCGGGAGGCGGAGCTTGCAGTGAGCCGAGATCGCGCCACTGCACTCCAGCCTGGGCGACAGAGCGAGACTCCGTCTCAAAAAAAAAAAAACCCACAGATATCTATTACTACAAGGCCAGAAACAGAAGTGCCCAATTAATGGGACATCTGGAACTCAAGGTGTTTTCTTCCCTCAGTAGACTGTGAGCTGGTTGAGGACAGGAATGGGCAGTTCATATCTGTAACCCCAGCAGTAGCCAATAAATGATGTTCGACAAATGGCTGATAATGGCAGAGACCTTATACCAGCAGTCCCCCAACCTTTTTGGCATAGGGACTGGTTTTGTGGAAGACAATTTTTCCACGGATGGGGACCGGGGTCTGGGGGGTGAGGGGAGTGCATTACATTTATCATTAGATTCTCAGAAAGAGTGCACAACCTAGATCCCTTGCATGCACTTTCACCATAGGGTATGGGAACCTAATGCCACTGCTGGTCTGACAGGAGGCAGAGCTCAGCTTCACTTGCTCACCCCACTGCTCACCTCCTGCTGTGCTAGCCAGTTCCTGAAAGGCAGTCTGTGGCCTGGGGGTTGGGGACCCCTGCCTTATACAGTCTTTTCTGCCCAGGGTGATGACCCTGAACTGTGCACAGAAAGACAGGTAGGCAGGAGGGAGGCGAGAGAACCTCCTTCAGCAGCAGCAGAGGACTCCTGAGCCAGCCCCACTATAAATAAAGACAGTACTTACCCTGCAGAGTTATCTCAGAAAGACTTGTATTCCCCAGAGACCAACAAGAAGAGGAAGGAAGATGTGAAGATACAGAAACAAAGTGGGCAGTGAGGCTGGGAAGGCACTGAATGGTGAGGTAAAGAGAAAGACTAAGAGGGAAGGCTCTGGAGCTATATGGTTAAGAATTCAAAGCTCAGCTCTGACACTGACCAGCCCTGAGATTGCCCCTCCCTGAGACTTGGCTTCCTCAGTTCTACAAGGAGGAAAATAACAGAACCTCCCCCATGAGGCTGGTGTGAATCAAATACAAAGTTTGCCGAACACTTGGTGCACAGTAACAGCACAATAAATAGGAGTCATATTATGAAGGATACACTTTTTTCTGAAGGTAAAAGCCAACATCCTCAGACAATAACAGCCAAGAAGGAATTCAGCTTAGTACAACTAAAATAAAAATAGGAGAGCTGAAACTCTTTCCTGAGGATGACTATTTATGAGGCCAATTTCGCTTTCCCAATGCTAATGAATCCCCCACGGCAGCCTCTGTGCAGCTCTGCGTCCAGAGAGCAGGGACTTGCCTTCCCTTGAGTTCTTCAAAGCACCGCAGACACTTCCAGTGCTCAATCAGCGTTTAATAATCACGGCAATAATCCTAATAATGACCAGGGTAAAGTGCAGGGGGAGAAGGAGAAGATGCAGGTGGGGAGAAATAACACTTAAGCTATTTTGCTTCCTCAAGACAAACTTCTGCCTGAAATAGATTAATTCAATCTGCATATTAATGTGGATTACTAATTAACGACTAAAAAATGCTTTCAACAGAGAAAGTACTATGCAAATGACTAAAAAATAATATCCAGGAGTCTCAGGATAACTATGGAAAGGAAATAAGCTAGGCTTTTTTTTTTTCTTTTTGAACATTTAAAACTTTATGGCTGAAGGAAATAGAGGGCATTAAGAAAATTCACTTAAAGCATGGAAACAGAAAACAGAAAAGCATGGTGTGAGGCCACTTCCCTTCCACGCCTGTGGGAACTTCTCACCGCACTTTCCTTGGGTTGTTGTAACTGTTGCTACATGTGTCTGTGTTGCCTTCTAGACCCCAAATGCCTCAAGGGCACAGGCCATGTCTTACGTATCTCCACAACCCTGGTACCCAACACTGTGCTGGGTATGCAGGCAGCAGCCAATAATGTTTAATGAAATAAACAAATGGCCCCAAAAGCCTCCTCAAAACAGGAGGCCAAGGGCAGCTTATAATGACTTCCTTCAAAGAGTACAGTATGAAAAGGAAGAAAACATGAGTCATGGTGCGGTGGAGAAATCTACAGGCGCGACCTTCACCAGGTGATCAAGGTCAACATCGACAGTGATCAGTCATGTTAATAGTAGGTACCCTTGATGTGATGCAAGGAAAATGGCACTTTACCTCTGTAATCTTGCTCTCCAAACCCATAACCTTCATCTACGCATCAGAAAAACATCAGACAAATTCCAACAGATTCTAAAAAAATGCCTGGCCAGGGCTCCTCAAAAACAAGGGGAAGTCTGATAAACTGTCCCAGCCAAGAGGAGCTTAAGGAGACATAGCAACCTAATGTAATGCAGTATCCCGCAGGGATTTCCAATGGGAGAAACAAAGCAAGGGGAACCGGGATCTGCCCAAGGTCTCACAGAGATAGCCGAGTCAGGATTTGCATCCTCACCTCAGACTCTTCCGGTAGACAGATTCCCACAAGTGTGCGGATGCATTACAGTGGTGGAGATGGTATTCTTCTTCATACACAATGAACAGCTTGGATTAAAAAAAAAAACAAAAAAACTGCAACTTAAATGCAATTTCTTCTCTCCTCTCAAAACCCTCAACTTCTTTTGACCAAAAATCCCAAATAATTTCACAGTCAAGCACCTCTCTGAAATCAAGAGATTCAATGAGGCTGAAAGAATGGTCCTCAGAGCTCACCAAAACCAAATCCTCCCATTTAGCAGAGAAAAAATTGAGGCCCAAAGGGGGCGACAATGTCCTGCCTGTTGCCAGTTCAGTATATTGGTGCCACACTTAACTAATGCTTCCTCACTTGCAAGATCCCAAACTCTCTGCCACCTGGGACACAAAGAACCAGTTTAGGACCATGGAGGAATTCCTGCCAAATCCTAGCTCTATCTTTGCCAATCTCACGGCTGTGAAGGGCATCCATATGGAAAATGGTTTTGGTATTTAGCTACACATCTTTTTGCCCCAGACCCCCAGACACTGCCAAGCAGAAAGCCCAGGCCTGGCAGGCTAAGGCCTGAGACACAAAGATAGCTTCCAACTGGGGTATGTGGAAAGGGCACAGCGCAGCCTGGCTGGCAGGCCACCCTTCCCCAGTGTGGCCCCATCCACCAACCACCCTGGGGGATCTCATTTTCTAGCTCAGCGTAGGGTACATTTTCTACATGTGACCCTGTTTCTGTTAAGAGAATCAAAGTGCTCCAACCGCAAGATCATAAATACTCAAAAGTGACAGCTAATGGCAATGGCAGTTTGCAAAATGCCAAATGGCAGCGAGAATTGGACGCCATAAATTACATCCTGACTCCTCCACTCGCACTGAGGTGTTTTGTGGGTTTTTAGTGATGAAATCTGCTTTCAAGTGGATTTACAGGGGCTCCCCATGAATTCAGGCAGAGTTTTTAAAAATACTTCTAACAGATGCTAAAAAGAAGACCAGAGGAGCCTACAATTTAAGCCTAAAACAAGTTTATTAAAAATGTGTTTAATGTGCAATGACCAAAGTATGGAAAGTAGCTCATTTAAAGATGGATACATTTAGTGTGAATGTGCTAATAGTTATATTAACAGTAAGAACGATGGCTAAGATGCATTGGGTCAGGCACTGAGCTGGGCATTTTACATGGATTATCTCATGGAATTCTTGCAATAGTTCCATGTGGTAGGTACCACAGTTGTCCTTATTTTGCACATGAGAAAATTCAGGTTCCAGGAGGTTAAGCCATTTGTTCTGGTGACACAGCTGGGGAGTGACAGATTGGAACTGTGAACACAAGGTATCTAACTTTAGAGCTCAGGTTTTGACTCCCTCTGCTAGTCTCCCTCCCAGTCCAAGCAGACCTAAGATGGGGCACATCAAGGGCTCCCCAGACCTAAGCAAAACATCATTGTGCACAAGAGTGGTCTGGGAACTATGTAAATGTCAAATTGTGGGAACTTGGCACAATGAACAAAAGGGCAAACTCAGAAAATACAAAGGATCCCTGTTCTAAAATTATGGACTTCTAGGTCTGGCTTTGCTTCCTCCTAAGTCTTTAGCCTCGGTTCCTTTATCAGTAAAACGAGGGCAATATGACTTCTTGCCATTAAGACAACCGGTGAGGCTACACATGTGAACAGCTCTTTGAAATCCCCAAAGCACTATCCAACTTGTGTTATTAATGGGAATAGCTAGACAAAAATTTTTCAAGTTGAGTACTAACATTAATCCTCTCATGCCTCCTTTACATAGGTAGAAATTGAGGATCAAAGTGATTAAATAACTGGCTCAGGGTCACAACATTAAGAGTTACTGGTATAGCCATGACAGAATGTCTAGAAGAAGGTCATAGGTTTCTCATGTCCTCAATTGTTGGTCCCCCAAAACACTCAAGCACACATACACACACGTGGGTTCCAGAGAACAGTTTGAGAACTCCTGTACTCAAACTGAATCAACCCCTAAGGCCCTTTCCTAGTACTGAAGCTACAAGTCTCTGTTCAGCTCTCCAGGTGGTAAGGAAAGTCTCTGCAAAGACTGCAGCCTCAGAGGACAGGAGAACTCAAGGTCTCAGAATGAACTCCATCTGTGCTGCTGTAATCATGGTATTACCAGCTGCTGCTGTGGCTGGTGCCCCATTGGTAGAACCTACAGGCTCACTGAGACCAAGAAGGCCCCCCCAACTGAATGCTCATTTTATTTACCGGCAACTAGTCCGGGGCATTTCTGGTGATGATGGAGAGAGAAGCAGGTTTTTGTGCAATGGTGCTGGGCTTCGAAGGGACCGCAGCCCAGTGCCATTGCCAGCAGTCTAGGGGGGTTCCTTGTCCTTCCATGGATTTCTTTCCTTTGGGAACTGTTCCACTTTCTCACTAAATTCTATGCATTAGACTATTTCCCTTAGGCCCTGTTTCCTCTATTTTCTGACTTTCAGTAAAGTTGTGGAAGGGAAAGTCCCAGAATCCTAGAGTCTCAAGGCTTAGTGGATCTCAGATGCTAAAGGTTGTCTAGTCCAACCTCCTCCTATCTGGCACTTAGGCCTCCTCTAAAGTATTCCTGCCCAGGTGTTGTCCAGACTCATCTTGAGTATCTCCCAGGCTGGGGAACTCACTACTTATTGGGGCAGCTTGTGCCATATTCTACCTACTGTCAGAATAATGTAGTGAGAGATAAGAAGTACAGGCCCTGATCAGGACCAATCCCGTATATGCAGGGCCTCTCTCAGTGCAGGGCCCTGTGCATATGCACTGGTCACATGCCCACATGACCTGATCCTGATGCCAGACTCAATGGGTTTGAATCCCACTATCAAGTAACTTGACCTCATGGTACCTTACTTCCTTCATGTGTTAAATGAAGGTAATCATATCTATTTCATAAACTTGTTTCTGAGGATTAGAGTTACTATGTAATGATGTGCTTAGAACAGTGCCTGGCACAGAGGAAATGCTATTAATTTTGTACCCAATTTATGCACCAGGAATAGAGAAATATGCTTAGTAGTCTCCATGCCAGCCCTTTTGGTGTCTGCAGACAGCTCTTGTAGCCTGTGAGCCCGTTCTTCACCTGGATCAAAGTTGCTGGTTTCTGTCACCGCTGCCTGCCACTAAGACCCTGGGTAGGAAAAATCAAAGCCGCCACCATGGGCAGGTCTGGTTTTGTGGGATCTGATGTTGATGCTTTGGCAGGTGGGGATGAGGAGAGGCTCTTTAAGAAGAATATGAAATTAAAGCATGCACATGATGCATTTTATAAGTGCTGTTAGATGTAGCCCAACTCAACTTTCCCACCACAGAATCTTAAAAATGCCTGTGGCCACTCCACCACCAGAGAGGAGGGGAAGTTAGAGAGAAGAGAGACGGTGGTTGTAACTGATCATAGTTAAATGCTCTTTTGCAAATGTTAAGAGAACTGATGACCATGGAACACATTGCTAGGGCCCCTCCCAGAGCCTTGGAAGGAAGGGACTCTGAAGCTTCATGGTGAATCTGACACTGGCCACCACCATAGCTCAGGACATCTGGTCAGATAATAAGGAGAAAAGTAAACTGTCCAAGAAGCTAGCCACAGCAATTCTAACCCACGACATCCTCTACCTGCCCACCAAAAGCACTTCTGTCACTTTCCTGCCATTACAGTCTCCCAGCAAGACTGTAGGTGCTATGAAGGAGGCCCTGTCTACCCTGTATCCTCAGGGCCTAGCACAGTATCACAAACATGGCAGCCACTCGACAACCATGTGCTGTGGAATAACTGTTTCAGAATGCCAAGAGCAGAGGGCTGGGGTATAGAGACCACGGCAGGGGGCTGGCGGGGTGTGCTCTGAAGAATCTCATCCCAGTGCCACCTCTAACCTGTTGGGCACCCCAGAACAAGGCCTCCACCCCTTGGTGCCTCACCTTGGTCTCTTTTCAGAGGCCAGAGCCTTTGTTCATAACACAGTGCTGCCTGCAGAAGCCCACTTCTCCTTGCAGAGACAGCACAATGAGACCATTTTCTTTTGCCTTCCGTAGTGGGATGGCCCGCCACCAGCCGGTAATTTTTTTTGTTTTTTAGTAGAGGGGTTTTCACCGATTTCTTCGGCCTCCCAAAGTGCTGGGATTACAAGTGTGAGCCACCGCGCCCGGCCAGAGACCATTTTCTTTTTGCTGAGTTTCCCACACACAGAAATCTTACAGGAGCAACCTGACTTTGGAGCCTTTCATTTATCATTCATTTATTTCCTTGTAATACCATTTCTGCTGCACTCAAAGGACAAGCTCTAGAACAGGCTTCCCACCTGCAAGTTAACATTGATTCAACCCCGCTACAGAAAATCTTATCTGAGAGTACCCAATTACCAACAGCCAAGCAGGCCCCCAGGATGCAAAGAACCAATCTGGAGTCAAGATATTCTGTTTCCCATTAACAATGTCCTTTAAGCATCCCAACCATTTTCATATTTATCATTTTGTTAAAAAAATTTTTATAACAATCTTCTGAAGAATGGAGCTCAGAGATTATTATCCCCATTTTACAGATAAGGAAACTGAGGCCCAGAAAGGCTGAATAACTTGTCCAAGATCAGCGACCTTGTAAGTGGTATAGCTGATGTGAACTTGGGACTAACTGACTCTACAGGCCACATATACTCTGTTAACTACTCGAGTAAGTCTCCCTTCTATATTCTAAAGATACTTTAAAGAATGATTTTAATATCCAGAACATATCTATAAATTAATTTTGTTCCCAAAGACAAATAAGCTTGAAAAATAGGAAGAAATGCATGAAAACAAGTTGTAGCTACTCAACACTTTTTGAAATTGACCACTTGTCTGTTACTTGTCACAATGCTCTTGCCACATTGCACTCTTTCTAGTCTTCAAGCAAGACAGCCCTTTGCAGCCTCATGACCCCTGTACTTGCTGAGCCTGCTGGCTGGACATTCTTCTCCAGGCTTCTTCCTGGCTTTGGATCACAACCTGACCCTCATATCTTAAGAGAAACCTTTTCTAACCTCCTCCCCTGACTCTTATGCCAGCCTATTTGTTTCCTTTATAGCACCTATTATCACTGTCTTATTTATTTGTTTGCTTGTTTATTGTCTGTCCACCACCCCACCCCCCCACTGGAATGTAAGCTTCCTGAAGGCTATATCTGGTTTTCTCACCACTACACAGAAAGATGCCTGGCACACAGCAGGCATTAGCCACAAGTGTATTGAATAAGTAAATGAATCCTATTTGCATTTGACCATTATCAAGCTCACAGTATCTTATTCATAATAACCAAAGCACATATAATAGCCAATTAACCTTACAATAAGCAACTAAAAGGACAGATAACAGCATTCTGTTTTTATTAAGGATGAAAATAAAAGAAAAGACCTAGAAAGGTTAAGTGGCTTGCCTGGAGCCACATAGCACTAAGAGGTAGAGGTTGGCCTGTGGGGTGGCTTTCTAACTCACTTTCTATAAAAATCTGCTTACGATATCTTTCCTTTAGTTTATTCCCACTGCCTTAAAGGTTCTCATAGGTTACTGTTTAGTAGTTTGCTGAGCTCCTGGCTCTCTCCCCCTGGTGGGCAGAGGGCCATCCATGCCTGCAGCATTTCTTTGAGCTGATAAACAGTGAGGACATGTGACTTAACAGGCTCTTTGGGCTGAGGCTAATCCACAACTGGACTGTATGCAGGATCCTGTGCAGAAAAGCTGATGGGCCCAAAAACCTGGGTTTCTGGATTACCAACAAAGACAAGTACACAAGTATCAAAGGACTTTTCTGTATCCCAGAGAGCTACAAAGGTACATAGAGATGTGCCAGCAATAAAGCTCATGAGAAACTCATGACCTACAAACGTATATGGCCTTGAGATAAGAGACCAAGATGCTGTCCCAAATATCCAGAATCTACAATGAACTCAGACAAATTTACAAGAGAACAACAAACAACCCCATCAAAAAGCGGGCAAAGGATATGAACAGACACTTCTCAAAAGAAGACATTTATGCAGCCAAAAGACACATGAAAAAATGCTCATCATCACTGGCCATCAGAGAAATGCAAATCAAAACCACAATGAGATACCATCTCACACCAGTTAGAATGGTGATCATTAAAAAGTCAGGAAACAACAGGTGCTGGAGAGGATGTGGAGAAATAGGAACACTTTTACACTGTTGGTGGGACTGTAAACTAGTTCAACCATTGTGGAAGTCAGTGTGGCGATTCCTCAGGGATCTAGAACTAGAAATACCATTTGACCCAGCCATCCCATTACTGGGTATATACCCGAAGGATTTAAATCATGCTGCTATAAAGACACACGCACACATATGTTTATTGCGGCACTATTCACAGTAGCAAAGACTTGGAACCAACCTAAATGTCCAACAACGATAGACTGGATTAAGAAAATGTGGCACATATACACCATGGAATACTATGCAGCCATAAAAAATGATGAGTTCATGTCCTTTGTAGGGACATGGATGAAACTGGAAACCATCATTCTTAGCAAACTATTGCAAGGACAAAAAACCAAACACCACATGTTCTCACTCATAGGTGGGAATTAAACAATGAGAACACATGGACACAGGAAGGGGAACATCACACTCTGGGGACTGCTGTGGGGTGGGGGGAGGGGGGAGGGATAGCATTAGGAGATATACCTAATGCTAAATGACGAGTTAATGGGTGCAGCACACCAACATGGCACATGTATATATATGTAACAAACCTGCACGTTGTGCACATGTACCCTAAAACTTAAAGTATAATAATAATAAAATAAAATAAATAGTAAATAAAAAAATTTAAAAAAGGATGCTGTCCCACAATGGCCTCATTACCCCCACAGGAGACTGGGGTTCACTCTAATTCAAACGTAGTATTCCCCAAATGACCTGACATACTCCTGGGCATAGAGAGGCACTTGATAGTTAACTGGACTAAAAAGAGGGCTGAGACAAAGGTTTGAGCATGATAAAAAATAAAATCAAAAATAAACCAAAACCTAACTTCACAGCTAAAAAGAACAGAAAAGTGTCTCCTACCCTCTCATAATCCATACATCAGGAAAACTTGAGGCTGTCCAATTTCGAAGTCATCCAACCTGGCATTTCTGACTTCTGAATTCAATGGGCTTGAAAAGATTTTCCCAAAAAAGCAGTGTTGGGAAGAGACGATGTTATCAGTTTTGTGTTCTGTGCAGTATATACATTCAAACCAACCAAGAAGGCAAACAACCTACCATCTGCTATTACTACCATTTTATAAAATAAGAGGATGCATTATACCAACTTGGAAAGATGTCCACTCAGGATCAGTAACACATAGCTTTCTGAAAAACTCACCACTCTCTCCTCATTTTCCCTTGGACTGGTAAAAATTTTAGCCAAAGGAACAGGTCTGTGGACGACAGGAACAGAATCACAGCTCCAGCCTATTTCTCTCTTCTATATATAAGGACAAGGAGGCCTAGGAAGGCCAGGCAGCCAACGTTCACAAAGCTGGTTCGTGGCAGGTCCTCAGAAGCTGCAGGGACCCACCTTGTCTGGTGTATGCCTTGCCATCTCCGTGAAGTCACATGCACAAAAAATGTCAAATAAGCTTGACTTTCTTTTATTTACCAAATGGTACCTCTGCTCTTCCTGGTCTAGGTCAGACCCCAGGACTGAGGAGGAAGTGCATAGGAGAAAGGATGCTGTGGGCACATACAGCTCCTATCTGACTTGTGTCTTCTCAGAGGCACATCTTGAGCCCAGGGATGTAGGTGGTCCTATGCAAGAAAGGCTCACAAGTCTTAGAAGCACAGAACTATGGGCTTGTTACCTGTTATCTCTCTAGTCCCATCACACCTACAAAACAACTTCTAAGACCATAAAGCTGCTACTCATAAGCCAGACACAGAAGCCTATGGTGCAGATTTGGGGCCTTGAAAGTCTTGCTGCAGACCAAGGGGCAGTGTCCCCTTATCTGTGCCCTGTGCTTCAGGGCCCAGGAATTTTCTACTTGTGTCCACTTAGGGCTTCTACAGGCAGGCCCAGTGGTTGCTGTCCACAATCTCCACACTCCCTAACTAGTAAACCCCTTGGGGACAGGAACTTAGGTTTTATTTTAAACTTAGTATTCTCCAAATGAGTTGATACACTTCTGGGCATAGAGAGGCACTTGATAGTCAACTGGACTGAAGAGAGGTTTGAGATAGGAGTTTAAGCATCACATGAGGTACCTACCTGAGACTGTTTCAGGGACATAAAGCTTTGCGTACACAGGATTATAGTATTGAAAACCTGGATAGCTGATCAATAGTGAGGTTCTAGCTCAACACAAATCTATTCACAAGACAAAAAATTTATTATTTGAATATGGAAATTCCAATAATGGGAACACTGCCTTTTTTCCACCGGACTGAGGATTCCTTGAGAGTGAAACTTGTGTTTTACTCATCTCTGCATTTCCAAAGGTGCCCAGCATGGAGACTGACACAGAGTAGGGGCTCCACAGATGGCTGTTGGATCAAACTAAGTTATCACAGATGTCTGCCCCCTCAATATATCCTGACAAACCCTGTCATTCATTCATTCATTCACTTTGTTTATCAAATGCTCTTTATATGCCAGGGACTGTGCCAGAAAGTAGGGATACTACGGAAGGAGTAAGACTGTCCTGGTCCATGATTGCATGGAACTTAAATTCTTTTTTTTTTGAGATGGAGTCTCACTCTGTCACCGAGGCTGGAGTACAGCGGCGCATTCTCGGCTCACCGCAAGCTGCACCTCCTGGGTTCACGCCACTCTCCTGCCTCAGCCTCCCAAGTAGCTGGGCCTACAGGCGCCCGCCACCATGCCCAGTTAATTTTTTTTTGTATTTTTAGTAAAGACGGGGTTTCACCATGTTAGCCAGGATGGTCTTGATCTCCTGACCTCGTGATCCGCCCGCCTCAGCCTCCCAAAGTGCTGGGATTACAGGCATGAGCCACCACGCCTGGCAGGAACTTATAATCTTTGTAGGGAAGATTAAAATCAATAGTCATACAAATAATCATATTGTTTTAATTATACTAAATAATCTAAAAGAGAGGTAGAGCATACCATGCAAGTAGATAAGAAATTAACTCTAGATGTGGTGTAGTGCAGGAATTTTAATCACACTAAAATAAAACTTCAACTCAGTTGGCACAGATGATTTAGTAAGAGGGAAAGATGTAAAGCCCAGGAGTTCATTAGGTGGTGATAATACCACAGTGTACAGAGACTACCAATAGAGGAAAAGTAAGTACCTTCCTCCTCTGGTTCTCTAGTGCTTACCAAAAGAAATGGAAACAAAAACTAACAAAAATGCAATCAATCCCACATTACCAGAGAAGAAACAATTCCTAACAATATAAAAAGACCAAGACCCAACCTCCATTTCCAGCAGTATGGTAGAATACCCTGGCCAACCCACTAGGTGAAAACAATGAAAAGGGCAGAATTAAAAGCAAAAGCAAAATCACATTTTTAAAATGCATGGACAAACTTGTAAGAAAGTAAGAAATAATCAGAAACCAAAAACCAAATGAAAATGAGAACCCAGAGTTAAGTAGAGAACTGAAATTGGCTTTCATTTTGAGGGCGTTTACTAAACCAGGTTAACTTGAATGTGGATTTGCACATCCTCTTAGAATACAGGACACAGAAAACAAAGCCCAGAGTCCACACAAGGTGGGAGTTTGGCAGTTCACCTTATACCACCACCCACATACAATTGGGACTCCCGACATCCTTAGTATGAGTGAGAAATAAACCCCCCAATTCTGGCAAAGAGTAAATGGGATGGAAAGAAATCTCTCTTGAGAATTTGTCACTATGCTGGCTCTCGTACAGGTTTTTGGTCCATAATCAGAGTACCTGGGAGATCTGACAAACTTCAAGCTGAAAATTTAATGTAAAGTGATTTTATTAGGCACATGGCAGAAGCAAATGCCAATCTTTACTGGAGGAGCCCACCTTTACCTAGCCCTCGAAGGATCCCCAGAGAAAAGTTTCCAAGAAATATGAGTTCATATACATACACATATATAGGCAACTAATTCTTGACAAAGATGCAAAAGTAATTAGTGGAGAAATGATAGTCTACTCAACCAATGATACCAGAACAACTGAATATCAGTAGAAAAACAAGAACTTTGATCCATACTTTATACCACTGTGGTAGGCCATTCTTGCATTGCTATAAAGAAATACCTGAGACTGGGTAATTTATAAAGAGAAGAGGTTTAATTGGCTCACAGTTCTGAAGGCTTTACAGGAAGCATGGTGCCAGCATCTGTTTGGCTTCTAGGGAGGCCTCAGGAAGCTTACAATCATGGTGGAAGGTGAAGTAGGAGCAGGCACATCACATGGAGAATGTAGGAGCGAGAGAGAATGGCTGGGAGGGGAGGTGCCACACAGTTTTAAACAACCAGATATTGCAAGAACTCACTATCATGAAGACAGCACCAAGTCATGAGGGATCCACCTGCATGATCCAAACACCTCCCACCAATCCCCACCTCCAGCACTGGGGATTACAGTTCAACATGAGATTTCAGTGGAGACAGATATCCAAACTATATCAACCACATACAAAAATTAACTCAAAATGGATCACAAATCTAAATGTAAAGTCTAAAATCATAAAACATCTAGGAGAAAACATAAAGGAAAAAAAAAAACCTTGAGACTTATGGTTAGGCAAAGACGTCTTAGATACAGCACCAAAAGCATAATACATAAAACAACAAATTGATCAATCAAACTGCTTCAAAATTTAAAACTTCTGCTCTTCAAAAGACACTATTAAGAGAATAAAAGACAAGCCAGAGGCTGGGAAAAAATACTGCAAAAACATATTTCTGATAAAATACTTGTATATAGAATATAAAGGACTCTCAAAATTCAGTAATAAGAAACCAACAACCAAATTTTTTAAATGGGCAAAAGGTATTAACAGACACATAACAAAAAAAGATGTACAGAGGGAAATAAACATGCAAAAAGATACTCAATATCATTGTTCATTAGAGAAATACAAATTAAAACCACATTGAGATATCACCACATACATACTAGAAAGGCTAAAATTTAAAAGACTGATCATACTAAGTGTTGGTGAGGATGTGGGGAAACTGAAATTCTCATATACTGCTGCTGGGAATGTAAAATGGTGCCACCACAGTTAAATATACACATAATCCAGCCATTCTACTCCTAGGTATTTACCCAAGAGAAATAAAAGCATATGACCACAGAAAGACTTGTACATGAATTTCACAGTAACTTTGTAATAGCACAAAACTAGAAACAACCCACATGTCCATCAACAGGTAAATGGAAAAGTAAACCATAGTATAACTACACAAAGGAATATCATTTCCCAATAAAAAGGGAACAAACCATTGATACATGCTACATGAAAGAATCTCAAAATAATCATGGTCACTGAAAAAAGGAAGTTTTTTTTTTTTTTAAAGAGTACATATTGTATGATTCCATTTGTATAAAACTCTAGAAAATACAAACTAATCTATAGTGATAGAGGGCAGTGGTTGCCTGAGATTAGAGGAGGTGCAGGAGGGACAGGAGGGAGAGGTTACAAATGCAAAGGGACATGAGGAAATTCTAGGGGATGATGGATATAGTCATTTTCTTGAGGTGGTGATGTTTTCATGGGTGTATAGATATGTCAAAACTTACAAAATTGAACACTTTAAACATGCAGTTTAATTTATGTCATTTATATGGCAGTAAAGCTATTTTTGAAAATCTACATTATAGTGAAAGTATAGAACACTAAAACAGAGATAACATCTTAAAAGTAGCTGGATAAAAGACAGATGTCATTTAAAGCAATAATCATTAGATGACCCCTGACTTCTCAGCAGGTTTAATGGAAAACAGAATGCAGTAGAATAATATATTGAATATACCGAGAGTAAACACTGTCAACTAGAATCGTATACCCAGCAAGAACAGGAGGGAAATAAAGATATTCCCAAGCAAACACGGAGAGTTTGCTATCAAAAGCCCCTTGCTAAAGGAAATTTAAAAGAATAAGCTTCAGGCAGAAGGAATGTGATTCCTCTTGGAAGGTCTGTAGAAAACAGTAATATTATAGTCTTAGGAAATTAAAAAAATAACTAAAATACATGACAACCATAGCATATATAGGTCAAAGTATGGTGATCAAAGCTGATATGCTAAGTTCCCTGTATTGGCTACAAAAAATTAATTAATTTTAGATTCAAGAATGCATGTTAAATTTCTTTTTTTTAATTATACTTTTAGGGTACATGTGCACAACGCGCAGGTCTGTTACATACATATACATGTGCCATGTTGGTGTGCTGCACCCATTAACTCGTCATTTAACATTAGGTATATCTCCTAATGCTATCCCTCCCCGCTCCCCCTACCCCACAACAGGCCTCGGTGTGTGATGTTCCCCCTCCTGTGTCCAAGTGCTGTCATTGTTCAGTTCCCACCTATGAGTGAGAACAATTGCATGTTAAATTTCTTGGTTAACTATTCAAAGTGGAGAAACAATATGAAACTCTCTTAGCAGAAGAGAGGGAAAAAGTAAAATGAGAAAAAAAATCCAAAGGAAAGAAAGGAGAGGAAAAGGAACATTAAAAGGTGAGACAAAAAGAAAATCCAAAAGAAGATGGCAGAACGAATCCTCCATTAAAATGTGAACTTTGGCTGGGCATAGTGGCTCACACCTGTAATCCTAACACTTTGGGAATCCGAGGTGGGAGGATCGCTTGAGCTCAGGAATTCAAGACCAGCCTGGGCAACACAGTGAGACCTCATCTCAACAAAAGATAAAAATAATAAAAAAAAAATTAGCCAAGTGTGGTGGCACGTGCCTTTAGTCCCAGCTACTTAGGAGGCTGAGTTGGGAGGACTACTTGAGCCCAGGAGATTGAGGCTGCAGTGAGCCATGATCATTCCACTGCACTCCAGCCTGGGCGACAGAGTAAGACCCTGCCTTAAAAAAAAAAAAAAAAAAAAAAAAAGGCTGGGCACAGTGGCTCACGCCTGTAATCCCAGCACTTTGGGAGGCCGAGGTGGGCGGATCACGAGGTCAGGAGATCGAGACCATCCTGGCTAACAGGGTAAAACCCCATCTCTACTAAAAATACAAAAAATTAGCCGGGCATGGTGGCGGGTGCCTGTAGTCCCAGCTACTTGGGAGGCTGAGGCAGGAGAATGGCGTGAACCCAGGAGGCTGAGCTTGCAGTCAGCCGAGATTGCGCCACTATACTTCAGCCTGGGTGACAGAGAGAGACTCCATCTAAAAAAAAAAAAAAAAAAACGAGAAACCAAAAAACAAAACCAAAAAGGCCAGGTGTGGTGGCTCACGCTGTAATCCCAGCACTTTGGGAGGCTGAAGTGGGTGGATTGCTTGAGGTCAGGAGTTCAGGACCAGCCTGGCCAAAATGGTGAAAGCCCATCTCTACTAAAAATACAAAAAATTAGCCAGGCATGGTGGTGCACACCTGTAGTCCTAGCTACCCAGGAGGCTGAGGCAGGAGAATCGCTTGAACCTGGGAAGTGGAGGTTGCAGTGAGCCAAGATCGTGCCACTGCACTCCAACCTGGGAGACAGAGCGAGACTCCATCTCAAAAAAAAAAAAAAAAAAAAAAAAGAAGTGAGCCTCTTGTAGACAGAGACTGTGTTCTGTTGTCCACTGTATCTTCAGTATCTACCACAATGTCTGGCACATATTAACATATTAGATACTCCATAAATATCAAATGACTGTTTATAGAATGAATAAATGTTTGGATGAATGAATGGTAAATGAATGAATCTGGTTAGCTTAATGAATTAATAAATAAATGTACAAATAGTATAAAACTTCATTTTAGCCAAAAGTTTCTGCCTTTTCCAGGAACCACCTCATTTATCAGAATTAGCCAACAAATTACAAGCTGGACAAATTGAGTTTCTCTCTTCTCCCTTGTTACATCTGGGAGCAATGAAGTATGCAAAATACAGATGGATGAGGAAGAAGGAGGAAGCAAGAGACTGGGTCAAATTAGTCCCAGATTATAGAAGAACTGACAGAATAAAAATGATGAATGGGGAAGGTGGCTACTACTTTTGGATTATGTATTTATCCTTTCTTGTCCATTTCTGTGGCTAATGACCTAGTTGGGGGCCCCAACACTTATAGTGGGGACCACAAGATCCCCTACTGTTCTCTGTACCTCCTCTACTTCCTTGTCCTTCTAGGACACACAACCTTCTATAATACTTCCCCTTCCCGCTGCTCAAATGCTTCAGTGGATCACTATTGCCTCTGGAATCAAATTCAAACTTCTGAGCCCAAATTTCAAGGACTCTTGAGAATAGATTGTAATCCCCTTTTCTCTCTGTTCCCCTTAAGGAAAATGAGGCTTTAGTCAACAGATCCCAGGACCATTCCCACCTCTGCATCCTTGCTTATGCTGCTCCCTCCAATTGTTCTGTTGTTGTTGTTGTTTAGTTTTTTAGTTTTTTTTTTTTTTTTTTGAGACAGGGTCTTGCTCTGTCACCCAGGCTGGAGTGCAGTGATGTGATCTCAGCTCACTGCAACCTCCACCTCCTAGGCTCTGGTGATCCTCCTGCCTCAGCCTCCTGAGTAGCTGGGATGACAGGCCTGCACCACCACGCCCAGTTAATCTGTGTATTTTTAGTACAGATGAGGTTTCACCATGCTGGCCAGGCTGGTCTCAAACTCCCGACCTCAGGTGATCCACCTGCCTTGGCCTCCCACAGTGCTGGGATGACAGGTGTGAGCCACTGCACCTGGCCTGCTCCTTCCAATTGTTATTCCCTTTCTGTCATCTTTGTTGCTGAGGTTATGTACATCATTCAAGGCCTAGCTCAAATGCTAACTCCTTCATGGTGCTTTCTGGCACAGAGCCAAAAATAAATGTTCACTTCTTGGTCTACAATGCTCTGTTTATAACTTGCTTATAGTTCCTTAATACAGTCTACCTTATACTAGGGAGGCAATTTAGCCCAAAGGTTAAGAACGTGGCCTTCAAAGTCAGACAGTATTGGGAATGATTCCAGGTCCCCCATGTCCTAGCTGTACGAACTGGGGAAGTGACTTAACTTCTCTAAGCCTCAGTTTCCACATCTGCCAAATGAGGACAATCTACCTCAGAGGGTTGTTCTGAGGATTATCAAGCCAATAAAGCAGATCACACATGCAAGAATAATTAGTATTAGAATGCATGCCTTAATGCCTCTCCCTCCACAGATGTGGGCCTCCTGAGAACAGTGTCCATGTCTGATTATGTCTGTACCTTTCCTTCCATCTCTTCTAGCACCTAGTACGGTGCCCTACACAGTGTTTTTCTCAAATTATGCAAAATAATATCAAAATTCAGAGTTAATATGATAAATATTCATGTTGGTACCACATTCAGGTTCCACGGGATTCTTAAGGTTTACTACATTTGTTAAATTTCAATGTCTTACTTATCCCTGGAAACCCCATATGCTCTAGATTTTGCCAGATGATACTGATACCTTATTAGGAAAACAAAAAGGCAAGCCACAGATTGGAAGAATATATTCACAAAACATGTATCAGACAAAAGACTTGTAGGCAGAATATTTAAAACATTCTTAAAACTCAACAAGACAATCCAATTAAAAAATGGCAAAAGATTTTAACAGATACTTTACAAAAGACATAAAATGGCCAATAAACACATGAAGAGATGCTCTTCATGGCAGCATGTAAATTTCATGTGAGACATTAAGATGTCACTTCTTTACATCTACCAGAATGGCTAAAATTAAAGACTGACCATTCTAAGTGATGGTGAGGATGTGGAGCAGCCAGAACTCTTATACACTGATGGTGGGAATGCAACATGATACAGCCAACAATTTGGCAGTTTCTTAGAAAGCTACATATATACCATACAATCCAGCCATTCCATTCCTAAATATTTACCCAAGAAAAACAAAAACATATGTATACACAAAGACTTGTACACAAGTGTTCATAACAGCTTTATTTGTAATAACCCAAAGCTAGAAACAATCCAAATGTCCATCAACAGGTAAATGAATAAATGAATTAGTCTATCCATGTAATGGTCTACTACTCAGCAATAAAGAATGCACTGTTGATACACCCGAGAACATGGATGAATGTCAAAATCATCATCATGCTGAGTAAAAAAAAAAACCAGGCAAAAAGGAACACATACTATATTATTCCTTCAATAAAAATTTCTAGAAAATGTAAACTCATCCAGAAAGACAAAAAGCAGGTAGGTGGTTATTAGGAGACACAGAGAGGAATGGGTAACAAAGGGGCACAAAGAACCTTTTGGAGGTGATAGAAAGGTTCATTCTCTTGACTGTGATGATGGCTTCACAGGTTTATATATATGTTAAAATTGATCAAGTTGCACACTTTTAAAATGTGCAGTTTATTGTAATTCAAATGTACTTCAACTAAGCTTCAGGGGGAAAAAAAAGTACCAATACTTAAAAAAAAAAAAATCCCTTAAACAAACAAGCAGGCAGTCCACTGGCAAAGCAAGCAAGGCCTCAAGTTGGTCTGAAAGCTGCTACTGTAAGCGCAGTGTCAGCATAAAGAGTGGCAGGAAGGCCAAGAAGCAGGAAGCTAGGCAGACAGGCCTCAAGTTGCACTGCGGAGTGCTGTAAATGTGGCATGGAGATGACTGGCTTTTTGAGGTTGCCTTCGTGGCAAAACTAATTTCTTCAGTACCCAAGTCCTGGCAGTCCAATACTTAGAGCCTGAGACAGATGTCAGGTTGCATTCCTGTGGTTTTTTTTCTTTTCCTGTGTTCACTGTGAAAGTGATTCCTGGGTGCCTGTGAAGCCTTCACCCAAAAGCAGGCTTATAATGGTGAAATTTCAGGCATGGCTGGAGGCCTAAAGACACAGATCCTTGGGGAATAGGAGTGGCCGAGTTTTAGAATGGCTCCAGGCAGGAGCTCTGTGCAGGATGTGCAGACTGAGTAAGGCACAACTCAGGGGCACCCTAACACCTGGAGTGGTGCAGGGAGGATACCCCTCACCCCACAGCCCCTGGGAGGCAGAATTCCCTGCTCCAGTCCTGTAGGAAGTATGGGGCCTTCCCAGTGCTCCCTTCATCAAGTGATATTTTAAGAGAAGAGCTAAAAAATGAAATGTCAGTGGAGCAGCCGAGGGACATAACTACCTATTCATTCACCCTATGTACCCTGGTTCTAGCCCTTGTCTGTTATAATATTACCTTATATCATAAGAGTGGGTCTATCTAGAAGTCCCTTAACCTCCTGGTGTCCTGACTTGCCCATCTGTTGAATGGGAGGAAAATCTCTACCTATTTCATTTATCTTACTTGTGAAGGACAAAAGTGCACATAACCCTGAGAATCCTGGAACAGAGGGGTCAAACTGGCAGGCCACAACCAAGACCCTGCGGGCACAGATGGCTTTATTTGGCCTGCATGATACTTAAAACTCAGGACAGTCCACAAGTCTGTCCTTTCTTGAAAAATCAGAAGGATCTGGCCTTTCTGGACCCACATTCCCAAGCAATTGGCTGGAGCTGAGTAACGACTGACTCGTTCAAGTCACTGGCTTGGTCCTGTGGCCATTTGTGTTCACCCCAGAGTCCGTCAGAAAGGTACCTGGAATTCTTCTAGTCCAGACCGCCCCTCACCCAGGACATTCTGTGATAGCCCCATCAGATGGCTCCAGCTTTGAACATTTCTCTTGCTGTGGGAACTCCCTTTTAAGGATGCTTATTTGCAGGATTCCATTTGCTAGGAAGTTCTTTCACATATTCCAGTGGAAGGTCTGTCCTGGTAACTTCCACCCCCAGGTCCAGGTCTATTTTCCTTGCAAGCCTACCCACCCCTATTTAGCACTTCTGGCATTTACAGCCACTGAGTTTCCTCCATGGAAACCTAAATGTGCAGTTTCTTCAGTCCTTCCCTTGAGACATAATTTCCTGATCTCTTGGTGTCCTGGCGCTTTGAACATGCTCCACTTTATCTGTGTCAAATGTGGGTTCTTCCTTCTCATTTTGTCCCAGGGAGTAGGTTGAATTAATTAGTAACTCATGTTCCTGCATGGTGGCTCTCTGGTGGGCTTCAAAGGGAGGCAGTGTCACTGAGTACTATAAGCAATACTAAATATGTTGTCAGTTTTAGTCTCAACATCCCAAATGATAAAAATAGATCTCATGGCATCAGACAGGATAATTCATCTTCTCTAAAAGTCATTTCCGAAACAAAAATGAAACATCAGGGATTCTCATGTTTAAAAAATTATGTATGTCTTGGAGTGAAAGTAATTGTTAAAAAATAAGTAGCCCACACTTGGAGGCTAAGTACTTCTTACGGAAAGGAAATAAACAGTATGTGAAGATTCGCCAGATCAGATCTGTTTAGGACAAAGGTTAAAACAAAGACAAAAATTCTCTGTCCTATGCCTACCATGGTTTTCTCGAAGGTCTACTCTGTGGGAGTGGGAAAAGCATTGTGTGTTCATGTCATCTCATAAATGAAATCTCTGTGTGTGTGTGTGTGTGTGTGAGAGAGAGAGAGAGAGAGAGACAGAGTAAGAGAGAGAAAGAGCTTGAGGTCTTACGGAAGTCACTTACTGTCTCTGGATCAGTTACCTGTTTTGTAAAATGTTGAGCTTGGACCAGATCACTGAGAGGTTCTCAAATTTGCATTATAATCACCTGGGTGTGCACTCTGTTAAACATGCAGATTCCCTGGCCCAGCCATAGAAATTCTGAATCTGGAGGGCTGAGGTGGAACCAGAAAACCATTGCCTGGGCGAGTGCCCAGGTGATTCTGGTACACACAAGTTTCTCAGTCTGATAGTAACAGCCCACGTCCATTCCTCCATCCATTATTTGGCATGCATTGTGTGGCAGGAGGTGTGCTAGGGGCTGGGGGATAGAACAATAAACAGCTCACACAGGCACAGCCTGAAAGGAGCTCATGCATCTGTAGGGTAGGTGAGGGGAGGCCGCCAAGGACATGGATGACTGTCCTGGGATATGGTTAGGACCAAGACATCTGTAAGCACAGGACACCACAGGAACCCACTCGGGCTGAGGAGGGCAGAGTGGTCAGGGAAGGCTTGCTGGGGAAGATGATATCTCAGTAGACTTACCTGAAGCATGTGGAGGACCTGGCCAGGGAGGCCCAGACTGGTAGCACATTAAGACCTGGGGACCCAGGTAGAGCACATGTCTGGGAGTAGATGAGCTACACTGGGAGCCAAAGGCGAGCAGGCAGGAGAGCAGGGGACTACGACTACAGATGTGGTCAGAGGCCGGAGCAGCAGGGCCTGAGCAGCCACAGCAAGAAGCTGGATTTTATCCTAAAGTCTAGGGGAGCCAGGGGAGGGCTCTGGGCAGGGTAAAGACATGACCAGATGTGTTGTGGAAAGATCACTCTGGTTACTGTGTGCAGAATACACTGCAGGGAAAAGGACACAGGAAAACAGAAGAAGAGGCTTCAATAAAAAAAGACTCAGCACTAGAGGTGGCCAGTGTGGCGAACAGCCCTGGCTCTCGGGGAAAGCCAAGGCTTCTGTCTTCTTATCCCAGGTCCCACAAGTATGATTACCTTTTCCTTGCTGGAGAAACTTGGGGCTTACAGAACAGGAACTTCTTCCCATCTATACCCTCTCCCCCCAATTCTGTCTGGGCTGCTTGCTTCTCAGACTCAGAAAGGAAAATGGAAGCTGCCAGGTGGTTTTAACGTATTAACAAAAAGCAAGAAGGTTCTAGAAATGGCTCAGAAGAGAAACACCACTCATGCTTACCCTTTGGGAATATAAATACCACCTTAATAATAACTTACTTGTGGTTAGCACTCTACATTTTACAACACTTTGATCGCCGTACCTTTTTGAAGACTGTCATTATGCCTGTGAAATAAATATTCCCATTCTAGAGAAGAGGAAACCAAGGCCCAGAGGGCTTGAGTGACTGGTACAAGGTCATAGGGAGAGCTGGAAACAGCACAGAGGCTGGAATTCATTCCACGGCTCTTTATTGCTATTGATCCGAGCCTATGGGACTATAATTAATTAAAACATCTCTCCTCAGCACTGGAGACAGCGAACTGGAGAATTCAATGAGAATCTCTGCCCAGTGTGGAAGTGTTTCATCTTGAAGTCCTGGGAGGGCTTTTAAAATGAGAGAGGGACCCACGAGGTGGGGAGGGAGGAGGTGCCCCAGGCTTGTTAGAAAATGTCATCCCTGCCTGAAAATGCCCACTTCACGAAGGCAGAGGCTGTGCATCTGAGCCCTTCTCTGCTCCTGGGAGGTGAGAATAATCCTGGTCTCAGTTGAACAGGAGTGCCCAGGCTGGGGTGGGGAAGCGAGCTGGCAGGAGAAATAGAAGGAAGAAACCACAGGAATGATTCCCTTTCTTCTATCCCTACCCCAACATTTTTATCCAGGTCCAATCAGGGAGTTAAGCTGTACAATTTATTTATAGAAAGTACAACAGTCTCTCCAAACACCAAAAAATTAATAGCTATTTTTGAGCTCTTACAATGTGCAAGGCACAAGCCCTCTCCATACAGTCTCCCAATTAATCTTTAGCATAAGTCTAGGCATCATCCTTAAGGTCCACATGGCTATTACAAATGACAGAACCAAGATTCAACCCAGGCCTTCCTGACTGCAGGGCCTGCGCTGCCCTGCTTGAGAGGGCAGGGGCCCCTCACCACACTTGCTTTGGTGACAGGAGTGTGGAGGGGAAGAGGGATGCATCTGGCTCTGTGCATGTGGGAACTTTGGTTGGGGAGGCAAGCTGGAACTCTCTCCATCTCTTCCACTACCTGCTTTCTTGAGACGAGACAGGGACGCGGTACTGAAGAGTGAGAGAGCTCAGGTAACAGCTCCACAGAGAAGAGGCAGCAGAACCTCCAATTCCCACAGCACTCAAGTTGCCCTAACCACCCTCTCACTGTCTCCCTTGCCCCTCACAACAAACCCTATAAGGCAGGAAGGGAGATGTAAAATTCCCATTTTCGACAAGAGGAGCGTGATCTGCCAGGGGTCATGGAACACACAGATCCTGGAGCTCCACGGGCATCTCTCAGAGGGCGAACAAGGCTTTAGGTGGAAGCCGCTGTAGTGCACAAAAATTGGGAAGGGTGGGAGTAGTGTCAGAGAGGTCTACCCAGACAGACGGAGAGGGTGGAAAAGAGATCTAGTGAAAGGAGGAGGAAGGAAGTCGGGGCTGCCTGACCTCAGAGGTTGAGGGATGATCTAACTTATCATCCGAGGCTTTCGATAGCTCCTGGAGAGATTTTTATCGGCAAATTGCTCAACAAACCTCTAAGCACATAGGAAACAATTGAACAGGAGGTAAAAGGTAACAACAGTCTTGTAATTAAAGCAGTACTTCCCGGGGTTGGGCAGAGGGAAGCATTTCTCACACTGGAGGATAGGAGAGATTTTTTTTTTTTCATAAGTCGATACAATCTACAAGAGAAAAATCTGCCAGGGCCTACTCACAAGTAAAAGCAATTGCTGAGATGTGAACATGACAATATAAAGGTTGTTGCCAGTAAGTAGGCCTTCTTGTGCAAATACGATCTTGTTATATAGTCCACCTGGAATACAATTTAATAAATAAACAATGATGGACTAGAAGGAATTCCCAAACAACTGAGGAATGCCAGTTTCATGTTCTCTGAGAAGGTGGTAGGTTTTCAGTGAGTGAAGTCTTTCAATTGGTAAGACTTGGAGGTGCATTTTATGATTACAAATTTCTAATTTTCAAATTAATAACATTTATTTACTGTAAAGTTAACCAATGAGGACAATGAGGTTGTTCTGATGAACACAAATAATTTGAACTCAGGAAATGGAGACAATAGCTTGCAGCTTACATCTGCCTCAAAGTACAGTTTTCTGTTTGGTTTTAGTTGCCCAGTGCTAAAAAAAATCTTTTTAATTTAATGGAGAGTTGACGCATTTGATGAATAAGTAGATACATTTTTTTAAAAAACACAGCCTGCCCTATAATCTCAGGATTATCATCAATTAAACAGATGTTAAAAGAAAAAGCTGGTGACCTTCAACATGTAAAAATGCAGCATATAACACATAGCAGTATTTTCAAAAAATAATATTCTTATTATTACAACTTTTTTTTTTTTTTTTTTTTTTTGAGACGGAGTCTCGCTCTGTCGCCCAGGCCGGAGTGCAGTGGCGCAATCTCGGCTCACTGCAAGCTCCGCCTCCCGGGTTCACGCCATTCTCCTGCCTCAGCCTCTCCGAGTAGCTGGGACTACAGGTGCCCGCCACCACGCCCGGCTAATTTTTTTGTATTTTTAGTAGAGACGGGGTTTCACCGTGGTCTCGATCTCCTGACCTCGTGATCCGCCCGCCTCGGCCTCCCAAAGTGCTGGGATTACAAGCGTGAGCCACCGCGCCCGGCCTTATTATTACAACTTTAAAAAGAGCTAACAATTTGAAACAATGTAAACACTGAAGCATCCATGTGAACTTCCAGAGACAGTTTGTAAAGTGCTGTCTGGGATGATCTCCAAGATCCTCCTGACCCTGGTCTCTGCCTCCTCCCTCACCATGACATCTTGAACAGAAAGCAGTGAAAACATTAGTGGCAGAAGCTGGCATGAAACAAACAGGTTTCCCCTCCACTTCAGAGGGGAAAGAGAGGAGGGAAGAAGAGAAGGTAACAATTACTGCCACAAACTCTACCTTTTCAGATAAATCTTTATATACCTAAAGCTAGATAAACCACCAGCTAAAAAACAGAAAGGTATGCAGATGCTCAGAGCTAAGAGGGTCCTGCCAAGTTCTCCTTCTGCCCCAGGGCTGAAGCTTTACCCCTAATAACTCAGTAGCTTCTGCTACAGAGAACACCAGATCCCCTTGAACAAGTAATTCAAACACTTTGGAGACTGGCTAACATACCTGCAGCAGCGATGCATACAGATGGCAGATCTTCACAATACATGCCGTGGCACGTTTATTCATTTTTAACCATGACAGTATTCTCTTGCTGTCTATCTTTGGGAGAAGGAAAATCACTGTTATATCTTAGGTCTAGAAGAACTAAAAGGCCGGGATAATTAGGAAAAAGAAGAAGAGACAGAGGTGGTGACCTCCACATCCCTGGTGCTATTCAAGCCAATACCTAGATAACACCTTTTTTTTTTTTTTTTTTTTTTTTTT